>NW_012116555.1:361152-458649 GCF_000951035.1 Colobus angolensis palliatus
AAAACCAACAAAAAAAGAAAAGACCTTCTGCAATGTGACTGCTGTTCATTTAGACAATCTTCACGTCAGACCTAATGAGAACGGTACTTGAATTAATTAGACATAGGAGGTGCTTCCTGAGCAGTTTAAAGCCAAGAGCACAGAATATTATGTTGGAAGAAAACATTTCCTTCAGACCTTCAAGATAAAACATTATTAGCATCAGGCCAAAACAATTATGACCCAAAGAAAAAACTTACAGTAGCTGAAAACGAATCGAAGGAAAGAATTATTATTTCAGTCCATTTAAAAGGGGAGAGAGACCTGAAAACACCAAGATGCAGTAAAAGTTGAACTTTGCATACAAACAATTATAAAGTCTTGTAATTTTATTGAGTAAAGCAGTACCTTAAGAAAATCTCATTATTCTAACTAATTATTTAGCATATAAATGAGGTTTTAAAAATATTGAATATAGACAACTTGATCATATAAAAGTTTTTTCTTTTCATTAACCCTCTTATTATGACTTACACAGACCATTCATGACATGTTTGAACATGGTTGTCCTGAACATCTCTCTTTCTTTAACAACCAGTCATTTTATTCTGGGACAAAAATTTAGCATACAAGATTGTTTTGCATATAAAATTATTTTTCTTTAAGCTTTCTTACCAAAAATACTACTTTATTTCTTTAACTTTCTTTACATCTCTCTTATTTCCAGGTTAGTTTTACCTTGTTTTATACATAACCTTTAAAAAAGCTTTGAATTAGACAAAAAGTATTCATCTTTTAACAAGAACACATCTTTTTTTTTTTTTTAGAAAGAATGTTTCCTACTCTACATACTTTTTAATTGGAAAATACCCATTTAATAAAATATCTATTATTTAATTTAATATAACTTTAGGTTCTAAATTATGATATTTGTCTACAAGTATTTATCCTATTACATCTACCCAATTATTTTATTTTAATAGTTTACCTGGATTATTCATGAAAACTGTGATAGTAATCATTTAAGGTTATTTCCCTGTCATCATTTTACAGCATGTGAATTTCAGGAGTTTACCTAAGTAAGAACCTTAAGAGTAAATATGTGGTTATTTTACTAACTAATTCAAGATTTAGCTGTTTTCATTAAACCAATATTAGCATCTTATTTATGCAAAATTATACAAGCAAAGATCATTCCATTTTGGGCTGAGTTTATCATTTAATTACCCTTAGGACAATGTTGACACCTTCTGAAATGGATAAGGGATAAGTATGAAATCTGTTGACCAATAAATGCAAACAAAAATATACACTGACAATTTTTAAGACATTTCTAATACTACTTACTAATAATTTTAAAACTAGCTTAAGAAAGGTTTTACTTAAGTCATGTGAACTTGAAAAGCATTTGGAATTATTGTTTCATTTATAAGTACTCCTTAACTTTAAACCCAATTTGGTAACTTGTGGCCAAAAACGTAACAAAATATGTGTACATACACACAAACACACATACACACTCATACACACAAAGATCATACAGCTTTTACTTCAGAAATCTAGCCATGAGATATTAATGGAAACCCATTGGTTTGCAAAACAATAACAAAAATGTTTGTATGAGAACAGTGGATTTTATCTCAGTAGGAAAGTAACAGCAGACAAAGCAGGCAGGAGAAAAAAACAGAGATAGAGAATTTAGGAACTTTATAGCGGCAGGTTGACCTTAGGGCTCTGAATTTTCCTTGACATAATTTGCCTGTAAGTATGAAATGTGTACAAGAACAGTCCTAATGTGTAACCAGCTTGAGTATTAGAAAACCTAGCATGCCCTTCCATTTATACTGCCCCTTGCAAGTAGAGACATCATAAAACCAAACAGGGTGCCTGAGAGGAGGTCATCCTCCTTGTCTTTCCTCATTCTTAGATGATTTGTTTCTCACATTTTTTCTTAAAAGGAGGAACTTAGCTGTGACCTAAGGTTTGGCATGTGGGAGTCCAAATGTGCTGGTTGTGGGCGGTACTCCACATTGTACCACTACTGAGTCATTTCTGCCCTCTTATTGTTGCAGTTTCTCTCTCCAGAGGTCTAGCACCTCTGCGAGAGCTCAAAGTGTGAAGTGGTCAGCTTCCATGTGCACTTACTGGATGAGCCTTTTTAAACTAATTTTGTTGGTGATTCCCTATAAGGCCACTACATGTCACAGGGGGTTAACCCCTAGACACTCCAACTTGGCCCCTGGTACCCAGGGGTGCTTTTTGGCTGGGAACTTGAGAGAGCAAAATGCCTTTTCTCTTCAGAGCTGAGAAAAGTCAGTCTCTCATTTATCAGTGACAATGACAGTTCAGGTTCTCACAGAAAAGCACAGTCAAGCCAATTTAGACTAATTTTGTGAGTAAAGGTAATGAAAAAGATTCTTCAGAATGCGTCTCTGAATTAGAATTAGGATCTTAAACAACAACTTCCTAGGAGGAAAAAAAAAAAATCAGTGAAGACCACTTCCTGTAACTGTCCTCAGCCAGCTTTAACTTTGTTAGCTTTTGTCCACCATTACACATGCCAAGGTCAAATCCTTTCACAGTACAAGGTAATCTTTGGTACCCTCTAAAGCCAAAGAGGTCAGGTAATGCAAATACAGGAAAGTAGGCCTTTAGACCTAGGAAGAATCTGCCCATGACTTTTGAAACTCTACAAAGAAAACAGAACACCCCCAAAAAGGGGCAAGTGGTGCCCTTGTTCTGAGTTCCTTCAGGGGTTTGAGTCATTAGAAGCCTCTTTAGATTTTTCGTGGTATTGAAGATGGTGAAAGGAGAGGAAGGAATAGGGTGAAGAAAAGTAAACGAAAGAATGATTGTTTTTTTAAGAAAGGAAACAAACATAGAAACCAAGCACTTTTTTTTTCCCCCTCTCTTTTGCAGTTATGAGGAATTTTAGCCAATTCAGACAGGTCTTGTTCCCCATAATTTGGAATTCTCATTCAGGTTTGACCAAGTCAGGTAGAGTTGGTCAACTCTGAGACCAGAGAGAAAGACCAGAACAAACAACAAAAAACCCCACAGTGTCATTACTGAACACTCTAATGGTAAGGAGAATTAAGACCAGCTGACTGTTAATCATAACTTTATCCAAGACAAAATCCCAATTCAGCTACTTACCTAGGAGTAGGTTTGAGGCTGAAGACAGCTCTCTACCATCCTAGAAGCAGGAAAAAATTCAAACTGGCCTTCCCTGTTGGAAAGCGAGCTCAAACTCCAGAGATGAGTTACCTGCCTTCCATTGTCATGAAAGCAGAAAAACTTGCCTTCCTTGTTGGAAGAAAGTAAAACTCAGAAAAAGAGTTGTACAGCAAAATAAAGTTTAGATCTCAACCAAATTTTGGGTGAGTGGGGATTCTCTGGAGGGAGGGAAACTTCTAGGCCTCAGCAAATTGTCTTGTAGGCTGCAGCCATAAAAGTTCAAGTTGGTACCAAGCCAGTTGGAGATTCGTCAAAGGTCAGGGGCCACCTCCATGTAGAGTCTTTTCCACTGATCACCAAATTGTAAACCAAAAGGTATCTGAGATATGTCATAATACATTTAGAAAGTCTATTTTGCAAAGGTTAAGAACGTGCCTGTGACATAGCTTCAGGAGGTCCTGACAAATGTCCCCAAGTTGGTTAGGGTACAGCTTGCTTTTATGCATTTTAGAGTGACATGAGACATCAGTCAATATGTGTAAGATGTACATGGGTTTGGTCTAGCAGGGCAGGACAACTTGAGGTGGGGGGTTTCCAGATTGTAAGTAGATAAGAGACAAAATGTTGCATTCTTTTGAGTTCTTGATCAGCCTTCCACTGAATACAAAATTTAGTCTGGTTCAGTGAATCTGCATTTTTATATAAACAATAAGGTAGAGGAAGCAATCAGATATGCATGTCTCAGGTGAGCCTCAGTGGGATGACTCTGAATTCTGTCTGTCCTTTGTCCAGGAGGCATTTTCTTGTGGGCAAATTGTGAGGTGGGTGTGTAGCTTTTTAAACTTTGTAGCTAGCTTATTTAGGAATAAAATGGGAAGGAGTTTTGCCTGACATAGTGCCTATGTTGACATTTCCCTTGGCTTAGTGATTTTGTGGTTCCGAGATTTATTTTCCTTTCAAAACTCATAAAAGTAGTATTTTTCTATCATAAAAAATGTCAAACCTGCTTTATCATTTTGAAAATGTTAATTTTAATTTATTTTATTAATTTTTAAAGGAGAAATTACTTTTTCTTTTATAATAAATGCTGTATTTTCTTGAAAACAGTTCCATGAAGTGTATGCTTCATTTGTATTACACTATAGAAATATGTTATTAATTTAACCAAAGCTGAGCAATAAGTCCAGGTACATGGCTCAAGCCTGTAATCCCAGCACTTTGGGAGGCCGACGTGGTGAGATCACTTGAGCCCAGGAGTTCCAGACCAACCTGGACATCATGACAAAACTCCATCTCTATCAAAAATTTTAAAAATTAGCCAAGTTTGGTGGTGCGCACCTATAGTCCCAACTACTTGGGAGGCTGAAGTGGGAGGATCACTTGAGCTTGGGAGTTGGAGGTTGTAGTGAGCTAAGATTGTGCCACTGCACTCCAGTCTTGGCAGCAGACCGAGATTGTGTCTCAAAGATTGAATTTGCTGAGATTAAAACACCACACACACACACACACGCACACACACACACAGAGGCAGGTTTCCCTACCACATTACACAGTAACATTTCAAAAGATTAAATCTTCCTTTAATTGACTGGGCAAAGGGCTGTTTTTTCTCACCCAACAGGTTAAATACTGCAGAGCTAATAGATTGGAGTGACTTCTGACCTAATCACATCTTAAAGGAAAACTTTTCAGTTTTTACTTTAAAAGTAAGTTGCCTTTTGTTCTTTCTACTGCACAGCTTTGTAGCAAAAAGCAGGTATGGTTTTGTAAAAAAAGATACAAAGTTCTGTAATGTGCCACATTTTAAGCAGTTTCTTTAACCTCAAGAATCTCTGGCTTGTTCAAAACATATCTGGGTGACACTGAGAAAGTTCAGATGAGGCTGAAAGAACCAAAGGAGAGGAATAATTACGACAACAATAATAAAGAGGAAGAAAAAAAGAGTTGATGAAATGCCACCTACAATGGGATTAACTTCTCTTGTTGAATCACGTTTATGATAATCTATTTCTGGTCAATTTATTTATAAAATACAATAGTTTAAGAAGTTTCCTAGAAAATAATCTCACACAAAAGCTCCTTTCATTCGTGAAAATACTTGTAAATATTTTTACTTTAGGAGAAAAAATACACTTTCAGGGATATTATGCTGGTCTCTTAAAAGTTTCTTTAAAACTCTTAGCTTGGAGTCACTGTTACTTGTAGCTGGAGGTATTAGTCAGCCTTTGGGTTGGACTTACGAACTGTGTACCTTGGAAATGCCACACATCCCACCAAATGTGATGAGGATACGAGGGCAATCAGCTTGGGACCTACCACTCATGTGGAAATTTGCTTTTCATTTTTCATGTTAAAGAATGATTCCCACAGTATGTACAGAAGTAATTTAGAACACTAAAGTTATCTCAGTATCCTCAGGCTTCCTGAGGCTGGAGGCCATTTTCAGCATTGTAACAAAGTTTGGTAGTTTTGAGTGAGGTCTGTAGAAAAATGGAAACTGAGGAGGTGCCTTGTGAATGACTTAGAGTTGGGACTCTCTTTGCTCCTCCCCCTTTGGTAATGTTATGGTTTGCTTTCACCAAAGTTATAGTCTTGCCTTTTTCAATATTTGTCCATATTTCTGAATTTTTAAAAATATTTATGATCATAATTTATATTCAAAATCTGTAACAATTTTAATGGTAAGAGGATTGTGTCTAAATTCAGTTCTTAATTCCATTGAGATAATGTATACATAAACTCACAGGAAATGGGAACTCCAAAAGGTAGATTCTGAAGGCAGTGTCTTGACTGACTTCTATATCCGTTATGATTCTCTAGAGAGAAAGCATTTGTCATGGAAATAAAGTGTTTGTTGTGGAAAAGAAAACCAGAGGACTAAGCCAAGAAATTTGGCTCCTTTTTTTTTTTTTCCTGTCTAATACTCTCCTCTCCTTACCTCAAAAATCCTAATCTTCCCATAACATCATGTTGTATACCTTAAATATACACAGTAAAATTTGTTCGAAAAAAAGTTTCACAATCATCAACTCCTCTTCCTCTTACAAGAACAAGAATCCCTTGTACAAGCATCCTGGTAGATAATGTGTGGAGAGGTTTATGGTTACTTGTCTTTCCTCACTGAAGGGAAGCTGAGATTCAAATTTGTTCTGGCAAACTATTTTCTAACATTAAAATTTTATTTGTTTCCACTTTTTATTTGAGAAACAGTATGATAGTTGGATGAAAGAAAATTAGAAGATCAGAAATATATAATGGACACTCAGAAAATACAAATATTCTTTCACATTTTTGAATATTTTTAATTCCTTAAGCATGCACATACATGTTTTTGCATACTTCAACAGTGTGTAGTTTTGTACTTTCTTTCACTTCATATTTTAGGCAAACATATTTACATGTTGCATCATTATCTTTGTAACTAGTTCTGATATCTGCATACATTCTTTCACGTTGAAATACCATATTAAATCATTTCTTATCATTGGGTATTGAACTTGCTTTTTATTTTTTCTCATTTCATAGATGCTACAATACATAGTGGTGAATACTAGATGTGTGAATAACTACACGTAGCTACATAATTTTTATTACAAAATCATTTTGAACTTATCCTTAGACAAGGGATTCCTAGTTCAAAGGATTTAGCTAGCATGTGTTCCAGTGATAAAATGCCTTTACAACAGGAATAAGAGTTTAAGTAGAATTTTAGATATATTCAGAATTTAAAGTTTCTAAATCTATTTTGAGAGAAAATAATCTTTTTTATTTTTTTTTAAAGGGATGCTAATGACTAACCAATGCTCTAGGAAGACATTGAGACCAGCCAACTTCTTGCCTTGATACTACTGAAGAGACGTTGGGTGGCTGGACTTTGAAAGCAGACTTCTGGGTAAGTGCTATTGTTTGGGTTTGGGGGATAGCAAAGACTTAACAGAAGTGCTTTAAGAAGCAATTATGTACACAATGAGCAAAGAAGACACTTAAAAATGCAACTTTAATAGGTATAAATTGAATATAGAGCTTAGGAATACTAGTGGAGCAATAAGATCAGGCATTATTACCTGGAGTTAAATTAGTTAAGATTTTCCAGGAAGATGAGGTTCTCTATTAGGGTATCTATGTATTTATTTTTATTTTTTTAATGGTATCTTTTTCATTAAAACATATTTAAATTTAATTTTATTTTAGATTAAGGGTTACATGTTCAAGTGTGTAACATGAATATATTGCATAATGGTAGGGTTGGGCTTCTAGTGTACCCATCACCCAGATTGTGACCAATGTAACCAACAGATAATTTTTCAATCCTCATCCCCCTCCCAACCTGCTCCCTTTCAGAGTCCCCAATGTCTATTGTTTCCATCTTTATGTCCATGAGTACTCATTGTTTAGCTCTCACTTAAAAGTGAGAACATGCAGTTCTGTGTCTGAGTTATTTCATTTAGGATAATGACTTCCAGCTCTATCCATGTTGCTTCAAAGAACATGATTTTATTTTTTTTTATGGCTGAATAGTATTCCATAGTGTATATATACCTCATTTTCTTTTTCCAATCCACCAATGAGGAACACTTAGGTTGATTCCATGACTTTGCTCTTGTGAATAGTGCTACAGTGAAGATTTGAATGAAGTTGTCTTTTTGATATAACGATTTCTTTTCCTTTGAGTAGATAGCCAGTAGTAGCATTGTTAGGATGATTGGTAGTTCTATTTTTAGTCCTTTGAGAAATCTCCACGCTGTTTTCCATAGAGGTTGTACTAATTTACATTTGCACCAGAAGTGTATAAGTGTGTCCTTTTTTCTGCATCCATGACATTTTTTTTTGACTTTTTCATTATAGCCATTCTGACTGGTGTAAGATGATATCTCATTGCAGTTTTGACTTGCATTTCTCTGGTGGTTAGTGATGTTGAGCATTTTTTCATACATTTATTGGCCTCTTGTATGTCTTCTTTTGAAAAATGTATGTTAATGTCCTTTGCCCACTTTTTAATTGGGTTGTTTGTTTTCTTCTTCAATTTTGTTTGAGTTCCTCGTAGATTCTGGGTATTAATCCTTAGTCAGTGACATAATTTGCAAACATTTTGTCCCATTCTGTAGGTTGTCTGTTTACTCTGTTGATTATCCCTTTTGCTGTGAAGATGCTTTTTAGTTTAATAAAGTCTAGTTTGTTCCATTTTTGTTTTTGTTGCATTTGCTTTTGGGGTCTTAGTCATAAATTCTTTGTCTAGGCCAATGTCAGGTTTTCTCTGTAAACAGGTAAAGTTCTCTATTAGATACTTTAAACAAAAAGATGTTATTCTTGATGCTAACTTCTAGGTCTATCCTCAATTTTGTGCCAATTCTCTGTTCCAAGACTTTGCCTTAGATTTATGCTGAGGAAAAGATATTTCACTGATGAAAATTTTAAGCATAGAAGTGTCCATTCTTTTTTGAAGACTTCTATGGGTAGAGACGTTCTCAATAGGCTCATTCTGCCGCATGTTTTTCATTTATTTTTTTCCTTTTTTTTTTTTTTGAGACAGAGTCTCATTCTGTCACCAAGGCTGAAGTGCAGTTGTGCTATCTCGGCTCACTGCAACCTCCGCCTCCTGGGTTCCAGTGGTTCTCCTGCCTCAGCCTCCTGACTAGCTGGGATTACAGGAGCCTACCACCATGCTTGGCTAATTTTTGTATTTTTAGTGGAGATGAGGTTTCACCATGTTGGTCAGGTTGCTCTCAAACTCTTGACTTCAGCTGATCCACCCACCTTGGCCTCCCAAAGTGCTGGGATTACAGGCATGAGCCATTGCGCCTGGTCCCCCATCTTTTTCTTACATAAAATGAACACTTGTAAATAGATTTAAATGTTAATTTCAGTAGGGTTAGCTTACTCCTTCCCTGAGATACAGTGAAAGTTAATCCTTTATTCCATTTCCTTTTCCCTGTCCCTGCCATTCAGGCATTAGTATTGACAGTTGGTATTTAAAAGCAATTCGCTTTTCTCCCTAATATTATTTTAGGTGAAGATTATCTAGGTCCTGAATAAAGAAATTTATAAATATTTAAGCTACAAAAATCTTTAGGTACTTTGTATGTTCTAAACATGAGGGGAAAAATTCATTATCTTCAAAACATGAGACTATAATAGTCTTTATGATTTTATTTTATTCTGATATAGTGATCTCTTTAGAGGCATATATTTTTCAGCAATGGAAATCACTGCATAATTTGCTATGGTAAGGACACATGTTCTTGGGAAGAATAGTATAATTCTTGTTATACTTTCATAAAGCAGTATACTACTAATCTAATTAAAAAGAAAGTTTCCAATTCCCTCCTAGAATCACAGAACATTTAAATATATCTTCTTGCAGGTAATTTTTGCAAATCCTAAATGCCAAGTATATACATAGTTTAATTTCTTGAGCCCAGACCATTTTATTGTACCACTTTTGTGGTTTAATACAGCCAAAGTATGTGCTATAACACCTTGCTTTGTCACAATCAGAATGACAAGACAATCTTACTTATCAAGCACTATAAAAAGACCAAAATCTATATATTGCTTTTCTTAATATAAAAGGCTAGAACCAATCCTTTTAGTAGAAAATGGAAAGCAGTAAAATGTTTTATTAACTTTAGACGTGAGAGTACATTATTGTAAGATGTGATTGAGGAGTGTACCAAGGAGCCTTTCAACTTGTTTGGTAGAAGTTTTTGGTTGATTCAATACATTCAGCCAAACTGTTGATTTACTACTTCTGGCAGAAGTGAGTTTGCTCCCCTTTGATAAAAAAAAAAATGTGAAAAAAGAGAAAAAAAGAAGAAAGAAAGAGAAAGATGAAATTTCAGAATTCTATGAAAGGTTGTTTTCAGTATATGGAAGACAGCTAGAAAGTGGTCTTTCAGGAAGCAATAAACAGAATGAGAGGATCAACTTGGAATTTATTTTCCTTCAATGGGCTTTTGCTAAGGCATTGCTTGGTACAGCATTCTGTACAGCCAGAAAGGCAAAAGGAAAATAGCTACAGTCTCCTTTCTGTAGGCCCAGTAGTGATTTGGGAAGATGAGAAAAATGTTAACTAGTATAGAGTTTGTATCATATATGAGAGGAAATAATTTCATAGATTCAAACACAGGAGTGGGTCCTCTATCTTCTAAGATGAAATTAAACCCCCTGCACTTAAAGTTGAGAACTTGGTGAAGCTTACATTCTTTATTATGAAATGCATCATAACAATGTATTCTGTATTTCTTTTTTCAGTTATAGGTGACGCAACTTGCAAAACAATCCTGAAACATGAAACAAGAATAATAATATTTAAATGTAACTTAATCATTATACCTCTTTATCCATCAAAGTGAATTCATTCCATTCCCTTTCATCTGTGTTCATACTTTGCATCAAATATTGGGTAAACCAAAGTGTGTAGGAAGAAATACATGTTTTCATAGTGATTACTCTTTACAATGGGAGTGATAAAATTCAAGCACATCTTTTTCAGAAACTTTGTTAAATCAAGTGGAGTATCCCAGATAGTTTTCACCTTCCTTCTGATTCCGTGTTGCTTGACTCTGAATTTCAGAGCACCCCCTGTTATTCCAAATGTGCCTTTCCTCTGGGCCTGGAATGCCCCAAGTGAATTTTGCCTTGGAAAATTTGATGAGCCACTAGATATGAGCCTCTTCTCTTTAATAGGAAGCCCCCGAATAAACGTCACCGGGCAAGGTGTTACAATATTTTATGTTGATAGACTTGGCTACTATCCATATATAGACGTAACCACAGGAGTAACTGTGCATGGAGGAATCCCCCAGAAGGTTTCCTTGCAAGACCATCTGGACAAAGCTAAGCAAGACATTATTTTTTATATGCCAGTAGACAATTTGGGAATGGCTGTTATTGACTGGGAAGAATGGAGACCCACTTGGGCAAGAAACTGGAAACCTAAAGATGTTTACAAGAATAGGTCTATTGAATTGGTCCAGCAACAAAATGTACAACTTAGTCTCCCAGAGGCCACTGACAAAGCTAAACAAGAATTTGAAAAGGCAGGGAAGGATTTCATGCTAGAGACTATAAAATTGGGAAAATCACTTCGGCCAAATCACCTGTGGGGTTATTATCTTTTTCCGGATTGTTACAACCATCACTATAAGAGACCCGGTTACAATGGAAGTTGCTTCGATGTAGAAATAAAAAGAAATGATGATCTCAGCTGGTTATGGAATGAAAGCACTGCCCTTTACCCGTCCATTTATCTGAACACTCAGCAGTCTCCTGTAGCTGCTACACTCTATGTGCGCAATCGAGTTCAGGAAGCCATCAGGGTTTCCAAAATACCTGATGCAAAAAATCCACTTCCGGTTTTTGTATATGCCCGCCTAGTTTTTACTGATCAAGTTTTGAAATTCCTTTCTCGAGTAAGTAAATCAAGGTAGGAGGGCTATGAAATGAAATTCACAAAATATGTTTATTGAAATTTAATATTATTTTCGAAGGGAGTGAAATCTAGTTTTTCATATTAGGAATGTGTACACAAGTAGTTCTACATTATTTTATGAATGCAAAATAAGAATATGCTTAATCTTTAATGTAATGTCTTTATCTCTTAGTAAGCAGGGAGAATTAGGTAGTATAGACAGTGTATGAACTCAGTTTCCTTTTTTTCTTTTTCTTTCTTAGGCCTGCTGTCTTTTCAATAGAAGTGATTGAAACAATAGTAGTATCTTATTTGTTTTACAGTAAGGCAATTGCTGTGTAAGAGATGGAAATAGTGGGGAAATATTAAAATTATTATTATTGGGTCAGCATGCTTAGCTTCAGTGTTACTGTCCTATGCATAGCACTTTCATTTCGTTTTTATCTGCTAACTCTTTCTGTCACATTTTCCAGGATGAACTTGTGTATACGCTTGGCGAAACTGTTGCTCTGGGTGCTTCTGGAATTGTAATATGGGGAAGCCTCAGTATAATGCGAAGTATGGTAAGTCGAATTGGTAGAAAATAGGTGAAAATATTTCTATGTTTAATGTCTTTGGGGATTGTTTTGGTATTAAACAAGAAAATAAATAGTACTATGCTTAGCAGGCAGTAATAGGTGCTCAAGTAATACTGGCTGAATCAAAATATATTTGTGTGGTGGTTGTAAGGCAGAAAATAGTATACCTGTTTTCCAGTGGGGAAATAGAAATTCAGTGAATAATTGATTTTCTCTAGGCTACATGACTATTAAGTAGCAAAAACAAGACTACAATCTTAATTTTCTGGCATGGTGTTTGGTATCAGAAGATAGGTCCTTGTTCCTTTATTTTCATTCTTGTTTAATTCTGTATATCAGATCTTTATCCCCCACCTCATCAACCTTCTTGACCTAAGCGGAAAGCTGTCCTATGGACATTGCTGAGTTGAAGCTGAATTTTTTCTTCTCTGGTGGATGTGGAAATACCAATGATGAACGTGCCATGAAGAATACCAGATGAAGCTCATGGCCCAAGGGTCCTATCTTAGGACCTTAGCAAATAGTCTATACTCTAGTAGTCTAAGAAAGCCTTTGAGAAGCATTGTATTCATCTCTTATTCTTTGGATAGAATAGACATAGTCTTTATTTAAAAATACTTAACAACAGTTACATTTATGAGAATTTTTTAAGGTAATCTGAGCCCATCTGCCTATTTTGTATAACTCTTGTCTCTAATTGGATCTCTAATATAAAGGAATAACAGAAAATGTAAGTTCAGAAAAAGGTATGTGGCCCTTGGTAAAGTATTTTATGTGTCAGAAAATCATTGTAAAATGATAATTTTCTTAAGTAAATTCTTAATTTTTATTACTTGTTTTCCCAAATCCATAAACTCCCTTCTCAAATGTCCTATTATTTAAAAACTTACACATATTTATAAATTCTCCGTACTATTTTCTTTTCTTTTTTTAAAAAACTGAAAACTCCACTCTTACTCTGAGGAGGAGTGAATCAGGCATTCCTCAATGAATAGGATGACATGACATACTATTTAAGTGTCACACTTGTTTTTTAGTGGCCTTTTAAGCTTAGATTCAAATTCTACTACTATGTCTCTCAAATCATCTTCAGTATTATCCATACCAGAGACAGTCCTTCAACTTTTATATGATTATTTTCTCCTTAGTGGCATTGTCCCAAAATTGTCCCCTATAGATTCTGTTGTATATATTTCTGCTACCTTTCTCAACTTCTGATCATTTTAAATAATAGATCTATCGTTACTTCCCCTTTTTTCTATGTCATTTGCAATCAATAGTCATGGATTACTTGTCATGTTTTCTCTGATTCATTGACAACTTAAGAAACCGATAATTGCAGGTTTACTTGCAGTTACTGGAATTGACATAAAACAAATGCAAATGAGCCATTTCTTTTCATTCCATTTTATTAGATCTGGTGGTGTGACAGAGTCAGCCCTACCGGTCCCAACTGAGACCTAATTGTTAAATATTCAGGGGTTTTGTGAGCCAGTTGTTAATCACTGCCGTTACTAAAAATTAAATGATAAAAACTTACAATAAAAATCATGTTAAAAACAGGTGACACATTTCAATATATCAATTATTTTACCTCATTTTACCATGGTCCATGCTCTTGAGATTATTTACATCTTTTGTACCATTATAAATGGAAATACTATGTAATAATGTGCTACTTCATGCCATGCTACCATAATGTGTAATGGTGGTATACTTGATTCCCAGATCTGCATTCAGTAATGTTTGGGAGGTAGCTTGAAATTGGCCATGGCAGGAGGATTTACATCATGGAGATATAGATATATATATTTGTATTTATATATGTATATATATACACACAAATGATAAGAACCAGGTCTTACCTGTTACAGAGCCACTTTTAATGTATTTCCATAGACTACAAAGTATGCAGGTTAATGATTCTCAAGTAATTCTCACCCTTTTACTCCTCTTTGTGTAACCCTTGTCTCTGTGGAGTTGAGAAAGCAGCTGCAAAGTTATTTGAACTTGGTATAAATTCTCATTTCCCTTATATTGGGAACATAGTGTTGAAGAATATTGACAAAGTCTAGGTACTCTTGGAACTTATGAGTACTTAAAAAGTACACAAGTAAGAAACATATTTGATATGGTAAGTGCTACACAGAGAATTAAAACAGAGATGTGGAGAATTTAACAAGAAAGGTATCAGAGAAGGGCGTTGTCTAATTTGAAGCTGCCATCTGAATGACAAGATGAAGTCAATTGTGGTAAAAATTAAAGGAAAGACCATTCCAAGCAGTGGGAACAGTAAGTGCAGTTTGAAATGAACCTGCCTTGCTAGTGAAATAGCTACTATGTCTAAGGTAGAATGGATGTGGGAAGGTTGTACAAGAGGAGGAAAGGGCTATACCATGTCACATTGTGCACAAGTCAAGAGAAGAAGTTGAATTTCATTCTAAATGCCATTCAAAACTATTGGATTGTTAAGAAGATGGATGGTGTATTAGTTTTCTATTGCTTTCATAAAAATTACAACAAACATAGTGGGTTAAAAAAACAGAAGAAATTTGTTATCTTGTAGTCTTAGATCAGAAGTCCAGTATGAGTTTCAATGGACTAAAATCAAGGTGACAGCAGGACTGAATTCCTTTCTAGGAGAAGATACTTGCTCATTTGGGTTGTTGGCAGATTCACTTCCTTGGGCTTGTAGCAATGAGATCCCCATTATCTGGCTGGCTATTGGCAAATGGCTATTTCCAGCTTTTAGAGGCCAGTACATTCCTTAGCTCATGGTCCTCTTCTATCTTGAAAGTCAGCCAAGGCGCATTGAATCTCTCTTACACTTTGAATTTCTCCTTCCTTCACTTCATGTTTCTAACCCAGCTTGAAAAGTTTCTACATTTTCAAAGACTAATGAGTTACATTGAGTCCATCTTGATAATTCAGGATAATCTCCTCTTCTCGAGATCCATTCCTTAATCACATCTGCAAAGTCTCTTTTGCCACGTAAGCTCACATTGTCACAGGTTCCAGGGAATTAGGATGCAGACGTTTTTGGGAATCAGTTATTCTGCCAACAATAGATGACATCATCTCAAGGAAGATGAAGAGAAATATATTCAGATGGAAGCTGCCAAGATTCCTTCACATGCCTGCATATCTACCACCACCACTTCCTTTGGTCTGATAAAGGACTAGCACAACTACCTCATTCAATGGAACTGTTGATTACGAAAAAAAGTGATCAACTTCAATATTTCTCAGAGGACAGTGTCCAGGGTTTAGAACATGCCAGTCTCAAGATGAATCATTTTAGTTAGTCATCACTCATACTCTGCCAAATCTATAAAAGGGTTGTCATTATTCACCTGTAACTTGACTATATATAACATTTAGTAGAAAGTATACTCAACTGAACCTGTTTAATGTATTTGAGCCAGCAATTTATAAGCCAAATTATAAACCTTTTCCATGCTATTTAAACCCGTCTGGCAGGCAAGGCATGGTGGATCATGACTGTAATCCCAATGCTGTGGAAGGATGGGGTGGGAAGATTGCTTGAGCCCAGGAGTTCAAGACCAGCCTGGGCAACATAGTAAGACCTCACTTCTACCACAGAATAAAACCAAAATTAGATTTGGTGGCATTTGCCTATAGTTCCAGCTACTCAGGGGGCTGAGACAGGAGGATTGCTTGAACCCAGGAGATCAAAGGTGTAGTGAGCCAAGACTGCACCACAGTACTCCAGCCTGGGCAACAGAGTGAGAATTTGTCTCAGGAAAAAAAAAAATTGTCTGACAAATGTAGTGTTTCTTACATTTATTTATAATTTATTGAGGGTCAACTGAAGATATGGTATGCCACTGTGTTCAGCACATTTATATGTATTGTTCTTTTTAAATCTATTTTCGTAACAACTGTATAAGGTAGGCATCATAATTATCCTTATTTTCCAGATGATAAAGCTGAAGCATAATCAAGTTAATCAACTTGCCCAAAGTCACCCAGATAGGAAACTAAGACTTAGAAAGCTTAAGAAATTCCCAAGTTCCTACAGCTAGTCACTAATGGAACTGGGACTCCAATCAGGGCAAATGGATCCTAGAGACCATACTCTAACATACTGTAACAGCTGTAGCATTCTATCCCCTGATAATGTTATGAATTATGGAGGAAGAGCAAGGGTAAGGAATATTAAGCCTCAATTAGTCAATAATTCAGTGGAATGAAGTGGCATGTGAAACTTGTAAGTCTTACAAAAAGCAATTGGAATAATCTTGTTGGTCAAGGTAAAAAAAAAATTATCTTCTACTTCTTGCTACCTCTGGCTTTGCATTCTTCTGTGAAAAATTGCTTAATACACTAAATTAATTCACATATCAACTAACTTGTCCTTTGATATTCTGTCTTATAATTTTACAGAAATCTTGCTTGCTCCTAGACAATTACATGGAGACTATACTGAATCCTTACATAATCAACGTCACACTAGCAGCCAAAATGTGCAGCCAAGTGCTTTGCCAGGAGCAAGGAGTGTGTATAAGGAAGGACTGGAATTCAAGTGACTATCTTCACCTCAACCCAGACAATTTTGCTATTCAAATGGAGAAAGGTGGAAAGTTCACAGTACGTGGAAAACCAACACCTGAAGACCTGGAGGAATTTTCTGAAAAATTTTATTGCAGCTGTTATACCACTTTGAGTTGTAAGGAGAAAGCTGATGTGAAAGACACTGATGCTGTTGATGTATGTATTGCTGATGGTGTCTGTATAGATGCCTCTCTAAAGCCTCCCGTGGAGACAGAAGGGTCTCCTCCAATTTTCTACAATGCCTCACCCTCCACACTATCTACCACAATGTTCATTGTTAGTATTTTGTTTCTTACCATTTCATCTGTAGTGAGTTTGTAATTGCACAGGTTAGCTGAAATGAACAATATGTCCAACTTAAAGGGTGCTTTTTCAACTAATTAAATCTCTGAAAAGAACAGCTCTTGTTGAAAGATCATTTTTGGAAAGATCTGTCTGAATAACTATACTTAGAAATGATAATTTCCTTTGAACTTGACAAACACTGCTATATTTTATGAATTCTCAACCATGAGTTCAGGGATTTGTATTCCAGGAATCAATAGCTTATGTAAATACTCCAGTTTAGAGTACAGAAACTCATATTATGCGTTTCACTTGCAAAGCTGCCAGGATTGTTTCGATACTATCATTCTGCACAAGACACTGACATTTTGATAAATAAAACTTGATATAGAGTGTTTAAGAACTTGAAAGTGAAAAGCCTTTCAATACAACCCACCAATAAGACTTAGAGTGCTTGGATGTTTATGTTTCTCCTCTGCTCATAATCAAGAGAGAGAGGGAGAAGGAAAAAGGATGGGTGGAAAAGAAGAAAACAAAAGGAGGAAAGAGATAAGGGAAAATAATTAGTATTTTTTGCTTTCTCTGGTGCCATTGAAGACTCTAATTTGCACAGGATTGAAAGGAATATCTTCAGTGTATACAATTAACCTTTGACTCTGTTAAAGCGCAGAGCAGTTGTATTTGAATTTCTTGCCTAGTCTGATCTGTACAAATATTACTACTGCCTCCTTCCTTTCCACATGCCTCCTTAGAAACAGTAAGAGATGAAACCACATATTCCAAATCCAGTCGGCTAGATACTCTCAAATGATGGCACAAGTTTTCAGGATCTTAATTTTTTTGAGGCATTACATTTTTCATGAGAAAATAGGAGAATGTTTTATTTGTTACAGATCTCATTTCTTTATGTTTAAGCTTTGTTTAATATCTGAATTGAGACTGAGCTCTAAAAAGCAATGAAAATAATTCAAATGATTATGCATTTTTTAAAAATTAAAAAAATTATTATGCATTCTTAAGCTTGAAGTTTTTAAAATTGAACCACTTGTACAGTTTTTTACATTAGATTAGCTTAAAATCTTTTTTATTCTTTTTTCTCTTTTAATTTTAGTTGACATGTCCTAATTGTACATATTTATGGCTTACAGAGTGATATTTTGATACATGCATACAATGTGTAATGATCATGGTAATAAGGATACCCAGCACCTCAAACATTTCTTTGTGTTGGGAACATGTAAGATTCTCTCTTCTAGCTTTTTGAACATACACAATGTTGTTGTTGATTATAGTCACCCTCCAGTGCTATAGAACACTAGGATTTATTCCTCCCCTCTAGCTGTTTTGTACCCATTATCTGGCCTCTCCCTATTCTTCTCTCCTCCCATCTTTCCTATCCTCTAATACTCATAACAATAATTCCGCTGTCTATGATTTCAATTTTTTTAGCTCCCACATATGAGTGACAACATGAGATACTTGCCTTTCCATGCCTGCCTTATTTCACATAAGATAATGGCCTCTAGTTCCAACTGTGTTGCTGCAACACATGACAGGACTCCATTTTTCTTATGTCTGAGTAATATTCCATTGTGTACATATACCACATTTTTTAAAATCCATTCATCTGTTGATGGACATTTAGGTTGACTCCATACCTTGGCCATTGTGAATAGTGCTGCAATAAACACGGGATGCAGATATCTCTCTGATATACTGATTTTTTTTCCTTTGGATAAATAGTAGGATTGCTGTATCCTATGTGTATTAGTCCATTTTCACATTGCTGATAAAGACATACCCAAGACTAGATAATTTATAAAGGAAAAAAAGCTTAATGGACTCTTAGTTCCACGTGGCTGTGAGGCCTCACAATCATGGTGAAAGGTGAAAGCCATTTCTTACATGGCAACAGCAAGAGACTATGAGAGACAAGGGAAAGGGGAAACCTCTTATAAAATCATCAGATCTTGAGAGACTTATTCACTACCACAGGAACAGTACAGGGGATATCTCTCACCGTGATTCGGTTATCTCCCGCTGGATCCCTCCCACAACATGTGGGAATTATGGGAGCTACAAATCAAGATGGGATTTGGGTGGGCTCACAGCCAAACCCTATCACTATAGTAGTTATATTTTTAGTTTTCTGAGAAATCTTCATAATGTTTTTCATAATGGCTGGTCTAATTTACATTCTCACCAAGAGTTCCCTTTTCCCACATCCTTGCCAATGCTTGCTATTTTTTGTCTTTTGATAATAGCAAGTCTAACTGGGGTGAAGGATATCTTATTGTGGTTTTGATTTGTGTTCCCTGGTGATTAGTAAAGATGAGTAATTTTTTTCACAGACCTCTTGTTCACTTGTATGTTTTGAGAGATGTCTACCCAGATCCTTCAGCAACTTTTTGATTAGGTTGTTTTTTGCTGTTGAATTATTTGGGTTCCTTGTATATTTTATATATTAGTCAATTGTCAGATGCATAGTTTACAAATATTTTCTCCCATTCTACAGATTTTTGCTTTACTCTGTTCATTGTTTTTCCTTTGCCATGCAGAAGCTTTTCAGTTTGCTATATCCCATTTGACTATTTTTGTTTTTGTCACCTATACTTTTATAGTTTTACCCATAAAATCTTTGCCTTAACCAAAGTCCTAAAATGTTTTCTCAGTATTTTCTTCTAGTAGTTTTATAGTTTTGGGTCTTAACATTTAAGTCTTTAATCCATTTTGAGTTGTAATTTTTTTTTATTCTTATAAAGTCATTGCTGCTCTTTATGAAACAATACAAAGTGGAAAACTAAATGTTTCCTTCTCTCTTCCTCCTACGAGTGGCAACTCCTCGTTTCAGTTTTTTGTATATAATTCCGGAAATTTGCTAATAATATGGAAGCAAATGTGTGCGTATATATACACAAATAACAAATTGGGCTCTGGTGCCATAATTTTTGGTAACTTGCTTTTTCCATGTAGCAATATATTTTGGGTGTCTGTCCCTATCAGTACATTTTGTACTGACCACATCATGCTGTGATACCACTATATGACAATTTTAAAGGAAATTTCTTGTTGGTGAATATTTATTTTATGGAAATTTTTTTCTCTGCCAAAAATTTTATAGTTAATATCATGTGCATATATACCATGGCGTACTTTTGCCAGGATTAAATGGAATTGCTGATGTGAAGGGTACATACATTTTAATTTAGACAGATAATGCAAAATTATCTTTCAAAAACTTTTGTTCCAATTAATGATCTCACTAATAGAGATGAACAACACTGGCCTTTATAGAATTCTGCAGTCATTGTTCACCTGATAGGTGAAAATGACATCTTGTTTTAACTTGGTTTATAATCAGTAATGTTGACTTTTTTTCATAGTTTATTATGGATATCTTTTATTTTTCTTTTCAGAGTAAACTTTGTTTTCTCATTTATACTTAAATTCTATTTTAGTAGACTGCTGCCATTTCTAAAATTTAAGATACGGCTTTTTAGATACCTGTAGATTATAGTATGAAAACAGAAGCCAAAGTTTAGCATTAAAAAGAACATTTTATTTTTTATCCCTTTTTATTTTATATGTGGCATTTATCTATGAGAATCATCATTATATTTTTAAAGTACGTCAGTTACAAGGAATTACAAATTCATCTATCTACTGACTCTCATTGCTTTTATGAGGGTATAGGGCTATACAAAGTTTTGGCAAATTACTCTTTTACAAGAAATATCATTTAAACAAAATTCAAAAGTTCATGAGCTGTTAGTTTTTCATGAAAAGCCTAATTCTTAGCAGCAGGATATAGGGGAAAGAGCAAGCTAATCCCAGTTTAGCAATTTGCAAGCCGCTGACTTTGAGAAACTTAACTTCTCTGAGTTTCTTTCCTCAACTAGGTCAATTGTTTAGAAGACTAGAAAAAGTAAACAAAAGTTAGCTAGTACAGTGCTTGTTATAAGAATGGTAGGTGCTCAATACATAGCAATGGTTATTTATTTGAAGAATGTGTCTATCTTCCAAAATTTTTCCTCTATTAGATGATTTAAGGTTTACATCTGAAATATAAAATTGACTTAATATTTTTATTTTGTAAGTTAGTATATTAAGTAAAATTTATTTATAACATCTTTATTTGATTGAAAACTACAAATTATCTCATTTAAGCACTATGTGCCATTTTTTAAGTACTGTATTACATGTACATGTCAATTATCAGAAAAATATTGGGACCTCCGTGAAGGTGTTTACCTTATGGCTGATGTGTTACATCTGTAATTAGACTCTATAAACGTTTAAAACATTATGCTAATACAACTTTGTTCACTTACTTGCTTTCTAATCATTTCAATATAGGATATATTTAACAATAAACCTCAAAGTAGTAAGTAGAATATATAAATTGTATTGAAGCATATCACTTCTTTTATTCTAATTTGCTAATCCTAGATAACAGATATAAGGACAACGATTGGTTTGGATAAACATACAATTATGTAATTTTTAGACTATATCATTATAAATGATTTTATTTTTCTCTGCTAGGTTTTAAATTTTTGACTTTTTAAAAATTTTTAGTTTAAGAGACAGGATATTTTGCCATTTGACTCTGTTGCTCAGGCTGGGATGCACCAGCATGGTGATAGCTCACTGTACCCTTGAACTCCTGAGCTCAAGTGATCCTCCCGCCTCAGCCTCCTTAGTAGCTGAGAGTTCAGGTGTGACCACAGCTGTGACCCACCACATGTGGCACTGCTAGGTTTTAATTAAAGACTGGAGGTAAAGACATTTCTGGGTTCAATACACTATGCTTATAACTTTGTAAAAGTAGGAAAAACCATTAAAACTGCAATATGTATTATACAAATGTTTTTGAGGGCTGAGCAGCCAAAAATAAATATATAATTTTTGTATCCTGTAGAAAACTTAATTCCCAAATAGTTAGGGTTGCTTTTAGTGACGAATACTTTTAGTGATGTTCTGTTTCCACGTGATGCTGCCAATTAGTCTGACTGAAATTGTTAATCACCACTTTACAATTCTTCATAAATAAGAAGAGCTTCTGTTTATTATACAACAATCATATGCTTTATATACAACTTTTCATTTAATAATTTTTCTTTCAGTTGAAATAACTACACCTTAGATAAGTGACTTGCCCTGGGTCAGACAGCTAATAAGTCCTAGAGGCTGAAAAAAGATCGGAGTGGGTAACTTTGACTCCCAAGCCTGTGCATTCCACCATTATACAATACTGCTCCTGCAAGGATGTGAAGTCAAGTAACATCATAACACAAAGGAACTAGTTCTTATTTCTTTTCACTCCAGGCTTCAGAGTAGCTTCTGACCATGGGTAAAACAAAAGAAACGACTTTTTCTTTTGTTGCATTTGCTTCTGGCGTTTGTGTCATGAAATCTTCGCCCTTGCCTATGCCCTGAATGGTATTGTCTGGATTTTCTTCTAGGGTTTGTATAATTTTGGGTTTTACATGTAAGTCTTTAATTCATGTTGAGTTAATTTTTGTATAAGGTGTAAGGAAGGGAGTCCAGTTTCAATTTTCTGCATATGGCTACCCAGTTCTCCCGGCACCATTTAAGAAATAGGGAATCCTTTCCTCATTGCTTATTTTTGTAAGGTTTGTTGAAGATCAGATGGTTGAAGATATGTGGTCTTATTTCTGAGTTTTCTATTCTGTTCCATTGATCTATGTGCTTGTTTTGTACCAGTACAATGCTGTTTTGGTTACTGTAGCCTTGTGGTATAGTTTGAAATCAGATAGCATGTTGCCTCCAGCTTCACTCTTTTTGCTTAGGATGTCTTGCCTCTTTGGGCTCTTTTTCCATTCCTTGTGAATTTTAAAATAGTTTTTTCTAATTCTGTGACAAATGTCAATGATAGTTTAATGGGAATAGCATTGCATCTATAAGTTACTTTGGGTGATACAGCCATTTTAACAATATTGACAAATGGGATCTAATTAAACTAAAGCGCTTCTGAACACAAAAGAAACTATCATCAAGTGAACAACCTACTAGAATGGGAGAAAATTTTTGTAATCTGACAAAGATTTAATGTCCAGAATCTACAAGGGACTCACACAAATACACAAGAAAAAAACAAACAACCCCATTAAGAAGTGGGCAAAGAATGTGAACAGATATTTCTCAAAAGAAGACATTCATGTGGCCAAGAAACAAATGAAAAAAAGCTCAATGTCACTGATCATTAGAGAAATGCAAATAAAAACCACAATGAGATACCATCTCACATCAATCAGAATGGCAATTATTAAAAAGTCAAGAAACAACAGAGGTCGGGCCAGATGTGGTGGCTCACGCCTGTAATCCGAGCACTTTGGGAGGCAGAGGCAGGCATATCACGAGGTCAGGAGATTGAGACCATCCTGGCTAACACGGTAAAATCCTGTCTCTACTAAAAACACAAAAAATTAGCCCCGTCTCTACGAAAAACACAAAAAATTAGCCAGGCGAGGTGGCGGGTGCCTGTAGTCCCAGCTACTCGGGAGACTGAGGCAGGAGAATGGCATGAACCCAGGAGGCGGAGCTTGCAGTGGGCCGAGTTCGCACCACTGCACTCCAGCCTGGGTGACTGAGTGAGATTCCATTTCAAAAAAAAAAAAAAAGAAAGAAACAACAGATGCTGGTGAGGTTGCAGAGAAAAAGGAACACGTTTACACTGTTGGGGAGAGTGCAAATTAGTTCAACCACTGTGAAAGACAATGTGGCTATTCCTCAAAGATCTAGAAGCAGAAATAATATTTGACCCAACAATCCCATTACTGGTTATATATCCAGAGGAATAGAAATCATTTTATTATAAAGACACATGCACATGTATGTTCATTGCAGCCTTATTCACAATAATAAAGATGTAATCAACCTAAATGCCTACCAGTGGTAGACTAGATAAAGAAAATGTAGTACATGTACATCATGGAATACTATGCAGCCATAAAAAGGAATGAGACTATGTCTTTTGCAGAGACATGGATGGAGCTGGAAGTTGTTATCCTCAGCAAACTAACACAGTAACAGAAAACCAAACACCACATATTCTCACTTATAAATGGGAGTTGAACAATGAGAACCCATGGACACATTGGGAAAAACACACACTGGAGCCTGTGTAGGGGAAGAGCATTAGGAAGAATAGCTAATGGATGCTGGGCTTAATACCTAAGTGATGGATTGATCTGTGCGGCAAAGGACCATGGCGCACATTTACCTAGGTAACAAACATGCACATCCTGCACATACACCCTGAAACTTAAAGGTTGAAGAAAAAATAAATATTTTTTTTTCTGGGTGCTGTATCATAGGGAATAGGTTATCAAGGGTCATCTGTTAATTTTTTATATGCCTTCAATATGGCTTTTATGGATTAAAAAGGAGACACTGGCAATTGAGAAAAGAGGACGCTTAGGTTATTAGAAGTTTGCATCACTTTACAATTTCCTGGGCCTCATTTATAACACACAATAATAGCAGCAGGGGGCAGTAAGATAATGGCATCAAGTCCCCTGTGCTTCTTCAACAGTGACATTTCTGTGTCCTTGAAGCCTTTTGGTTTCAACAAACAGAAATAATAGCTAGTCCCAGTGCTAGTCACAGTATGTGTCCTGAAGGAAATCAGTCAGCTTATATTTCAGATAAATCTGGTATTACAATGTAAAAACAGTATAGGAATAATGTGACTGTTTGGTGATTGTCTGCAAGTTCTTCTGTGTCCTTGAAAGATAATTTTTAAAAATTACTTATAAAACTGATTGAAACTTTTTTTCTACAAGTAAATTAATTTTGTGGTTATTTGGTCAGTGAGGGAAATGGTAGGGTAGGAAGTAAGTGATTATATATTCCCTGTGATTGTTTTATATATTCTTAGGAGTTATGCTGATAATTTTAAAACATAGATCCCAATATAGTATTTGTGAAACAGCACAGTGTCTGTGCATGTGTGTGTGCATGTGTGCACATGTGTGGGTGTATGTATGTGTGTGTGAGAGAGATGGAGAGAGTGTGAGAGCCTCTGGAGACGCTGAAATGCAAGAATGAAGGGGGACACGGTGGAAGATGGGAGTTGGGGCCGGAAAGGTAGGTGTCAGATATGAAGTGTCTTCTGGATGATGTTAGTGAAACAGCAATTAATCCTTTAGCCCAGATTGAAATGGTCAGATTTGTATTTTAAAGCTGCAAAGAAAGTATGTTGTGGAGAAATTGGGTCTTTGAGTCTAGAGGCAGGAAAACTAGTTAGAAGGCTATTGCCATTATCTAGGCCAGAGAGGATAAAGTCTTGAATTAGGGAAGTATTAGGAATAGAGAGAAAAGGATAGAATTAGAAATCAATACTTGGATGACTGGATATGGGAGGGTCAAGGGAAAGCAAGGAACCTAATTTTTTGCAGGGCAGGTAAGCCCCAAAATTGGGTCTTAGCCTAGGAAGGTTCTTGGCTTTGCTCAGGAAAGAGTTCAAGAGTGACCCAGTGGCAGAAGAAAACAGCTTTATTGAGGTGGCAGTGTTAGAGCTTCATGACCGCTACTGCCGAGCAGGGCTTGAGAGTAGCTGCCAAGGGGCAGTTCTTTAGTCATATATACACCCACTTATAATTATATACAAACTGAGAGCAGGTTATTCAGAAATTTCTAGAAAAGGTGTGGTAACTTCTGAGCTATTGCCATGGAAAGAGAAGGCAACTTCCAGGTGTTGCCATGGCAATAATAAACTGTCATGATACTGGCAGGTGTGTCTTATGGAGAATTGCTTTTGGTGCCTCTTTCATGTTTCAGCCAATCTTCAATCTGGTCTGGAGTAAAGTCTTGCCTCCTAACCTCAATCTGACACCAAGTTCCTTGCCAGGACAATGACATCGAGTCCTGAGAAAGGAGCACAGGTGGAAAAGCAGGTTTGGGGGATTAGGTTTTGAGCATGTTGTATTTGAGGTGCCTGTAGGGTATCTTGATAATTTTTTTCTTCAAAGCCATGTGATTTCAAAGCTCAAGAAAGAGATAAAGGCTGTGTCTTTAACAATGGATAATAATAGAGATAGTATGTCTAATAGTTTGAAAATATGGTTTCTAGAGCCAGACTACCTGAGTTTGAGTTCTAGGCCCATTGTTCATTGGCTGTGCAAGCTTGAGCAGGTTACACAACTTGTCTGTGCCTTTGTTTCCTCATCTGTGTGAGAATGAAATTAATTGATATGTGTAAGCTCTTTGATCAGTACGTGGTACATAGTAAGCACCATATGCTTGTTTGTTGTATTGCTGTTATTTTTACTGTAGCTCTTATTTTTTGATTACTCGCTCTGGGCCAGGCCTGTGTTAAAAGATTATAGGCATTTTCTCATTAATCTCCATAATACCCTGTGATGGTGACACTGTTATTATCTGAAGAAACTGAGATCTTACTCTGACCGACTTTCCCAAAGTAACCCACTGGGAAACAAGGGCTAGGGTCAAGATGCAAACCAAGGTTGGAGTGCCCATTTTTAAAATGGGGTTATTTGTTTTTTCACTGTTGAGTTGTTTGAGTTCCCTATATATTCTGGATATTAGTCCCTAGTCAGATGAACAGTTTACACATATTTTCTCCCACTCAGCAGGTTATCTCTTCACTCTGTTGATTGTTTACTTTGTTGTACAGAAGCCTTTCATTTAACATAGCTCCATTTGTCTATTTTTGATTTTCTTGCTTGTGTTTTTGAGGTCTTAGCCGTAAATTCTGTACCCAAGCCAAGTAGTGAAGCATTTCTCCTATGTTTTATGCCAGTAGTTTCATAGTTTGGGGTCTTATGTTTGAATCTTTAATATATCTTGAGTTGATTTTTGTATATGTTGAGAGATACGGGTACGTTCTCATTCTTCTGCGTATGGAGATCCAGTTCTCCCAGCACCATTTATTGAAAAGGGTGTCTTTTCCCCAATATATGTTCTTGGCGCCTTTGTTAAAAATCAATTGGCCATAGAAACATGGATTTACTTCTGGGTTCCCTATCTCGTTTTGTTGGTCTATGTGTCTGTTTTTCTACCAATACCATGCTCTCGCTTTTGGTTACTATAACCTTGTAGTATATTTTGAAGTCAGGTAGTGTGATGCCTCCAGCTTTGTTCCTTTTGCTCAGGATTGTTTTGGCTGTTTGGGCTTTTTTTAAAAATTCACCCACATTTTACGATTGTTTCTTCTATTTATGTGAAAAATGACACTGGTATTTTGATAGGATTTCATTGAATCTATAGATTGCCTTGGATAGTATATCTAATAGCTTTCATCTATGGTGAAGGAACTGAAAACTTGGAACCTCAGAGCTAGCTCTGTATTTTAAGAGAGGTTTCTCCTTTCCATAGGGTGGTGGTCAGAGGAATTAATACATCATATCTTCTTCTGTGCCCCAGCTTAGTGCTTCCTCAAGTCCTTTAGTCTGGGTTCACTTTCTTTACCTGGAGTCTCCTGGGATTTATTCTGTATATCTCTATTAGTTTGCTAGTGGTGCTATAACAAAGTGCCACAGACTAGATGGCTTAAACAACAGAAATTAATTTTCTTACAGTCGAGACTGGAAGTCTGGGATCAAGGTATTAGCAGAATTGGTTTCTTCTGAGAGTCATGAGGGATAAATGTGTTTCAGGCCTCTTCCCTTAGCTTGTAGGTGACTATCTTCTCCTTGTGTCTTCCATATGTTTCTGTCTGTGACCATGTTTCTTCCCCTTATAAGGACACCAGTCATGTTGGATTAGACAACACTCTAAAGACCTCATTTTCACTTAATTACCTCTGTAAAGATCCTGTCTTCAAATAAGGTCACATTTTAAGCTACTAGAGTTTGAGGCTGGGTGCAGTGGCTAATGCTTGTTATCCCAGAGTTTGGGAGGACAAGATGGGAGGATTGCTTGAGGCCAGGAGTTCAAGGCCTGCCTGAACAACACAGAGAGACCTCATCTCTACAAATACTACTACTACTACTACTAATGATAATGATAGTAAGCTACTAGGGTTTAAGAACTTCATCATATGAATTTTGAAAGGACACAGTTCAGTCCATAACAAAATCAGTACCTTTAGGATGTTTATTTTAATTGATAAAGACTTTGACTTTGATGAACCTAGTATACAAATGCTTGCATTACAAGTAAAGAAACATATTCTATTCCATAATTTTGTGGTAGCAAACAAAGGAAATACATTTTTGTTCTACATCCTCCCAGTCTGGTCTTCCTTTTCCAATTCATAAGATACTAAATAAAGAGGTTTTCTTCCTTGACTTTATAAGGAAGACAGTTTTGAACTCAGTTTTAAAATTAAAATCCATATATGTTTCTGTTTACTCAGCTAACTCTGTCTCATGATCAATATCCTTTAGGAAATGAAAAAACCATGATTATCATCACCAACATCCTTGAGTATTAAGTGCAGTCACTCTCCTAGATGCTGTGGGGAGAAGGCAAGTTACAAAGATAGAGTTTCCCTCAAGATAGTCAGATTTTCATGGTATTATCCTTAACCTTTTTGACATCATGGAGGCTTTGGAAATCTGATGAACCCTATCGATTTTCTTCCAGAAGATATTTATATAAGATTATAAGAAAAATTATGTACACAGCTTATTTTATTGCATTGGATCAAAATGCTGTTTATAAAGAATTACACCTTTTCTGTCAATGTTAGCATGGAAAAGTAATTTCAGGCAACATGCTTAAACATTGGGGAAAGAAAAAAAAATCCATAACGTGAAAATAAAGTTAAAAATAAACTTTGGTTTTGCTAAAAAAATAAATTTCAATGAGAAAGCATCTCTTCCTTATCATTTTTTTTTTTTTTCGAGATGGAGTTTCACTCTTGTTGCCCAGGCTGGAGTGCAATGGCATGATCTAGGTTCACTGCAAATTCTGTCTCCCGGGTTCAATCGATTCTCCTGCCTTAGCATCCCAAGTAGCTGGGATTAGAGGCGTGCATCACCACGCCCAGCTAATTTTTGTACTTTTAGTAGATATGGGGCTTCACTATGTTGGCCAGGCTGGTCCTGAACTCCTGACCTCAAGTGATCCGTCCGCCTCGGCCCCCTGAAGTGCTGGGATTACAGCTATGAGCCACCACACCCGTCCTCTACCTTATTTTGAATGAGAATCTGAAATTGGAGAATGGTTTTTGACGTGGCAGTATGTGCACTTTCCTGCAGACTTTCTGTTTTAGTGGTAACACATTCTAAAAAGCTGGGCTCACAACAGCATGTTGTAGCAAATAGAATCAGTTCAAGCTCACAGATGACACAATGGGCTTTTGACAGGGAAACAACGAAATATTTCAAGACTATCTGAATTAGATTTGCGTCCTTTAATTTCCATTGGCTTCATATCACTGAGTTTCATTTTCAGCAAGGGGAGGTTGATGTCAACAAAGGAAGAATTAAGAGCCCATGTTTCAATTTTAGGGTTATCTGAGCAGAAGTACTTTAAAAAGAGTTATGCTGAGTTTTGGGTTGTCTGCATATTTCTATATCATAGATCTGTTTTTTTGTTTTTTTTTTTTTGAGGCGGAGTCTTGCTCTGTCACCTGGGCTGGAGTGCGGTGGCCGGATCTCAGCTCACTGCAAGCTCCGCCTCCCGGGTTTACGCCATTCTCCTGCCTCAGCCTCCTACAGGCGCCCGCCACCTCGCCCGGCTAGTTTTTTGTATTTTTAGTAGAGACAGGGTTTCACCGTGTTAGCCAGGATGGTCTCGATCTCCTGACCTCGTGATCTGCCCGTCTCGGCCTCCCAAAGTGCTGGGATTACAGGCTTGAGCCACCGCGCCCGGCCCTATCATAGATTTGTTAAAAAAAAAAAGTTCATGTTCTGTTTTCATTTTCTGACAAAACATATTCAAAAGGCAATGATTCAAGGCCCTAGCATTAGTGGACACTTCGCTATAGACAAGCAGGACCATAGGAAGCAGTGAGTCAGATCCACTGCATGGAGATACTTCCTCCTCTAAAACTGTGAAACTCCAAGATGTGCTACTCTGCACCACAGGTGTTCTGTTTGTTCACAAAGCGTCCAGTGAAGTTTATGTGTAACAGAAACTTATCAACATTCCGAAGATGCTGATGGATTTTAAATTTCAAAAAGGGCTTGTTAAATAGGAAATCATCTTTGAAGGTGTTAGCCGCTGCATAAAGAATCTTCTAATTCCTCCATCACATGTCTCAAAATATTAATTTTAAAACATCAGTTGTCATGTAATTATTTTATTTTATTTATTTTTTGAGGTGGGGTCTCAATCTGTACCCAGGCTGGAGTGCAGTGGCATGATCTTGGCTCACTGCAACCTCTGCCTCCTGAGCTCAAAGGATCCTCCCATCTCAGCCTATGCGAAGGAGCTGAGACCACAGGCACGTGCCACCATACCCAGGTAACTCTTTGTATGTTTGGTATAGATGGGATATCACCATGTTGCCTAGGCTGGTCTTGAACTCCTAACCTCAAGTGACCCTTGCACCTCGGCCTCCCAAAGTGTTGGGATTACAGGAGTGAGCCACCGTGCTTGGCCGATAATTTCATTTTAAATAAGCACTGCTTTTACCTGCTTCTTCTGCTTCAAACCACACAGTAAATTATTTCTTGGGTACATGACTTTTACCAATTACCTTGTTTCTATTTTGACACTGTGCTGCTGCCTAGTGTCAAGTCAGATCAAATTTTGGTGAAGTTTTTCCTTTTCAACTCCAGGCTTCTCTTCTTAAAACAGATCTATGCTAATATATTTTTGGAAGAAAAAGTATGAGATGACACTTCAGCATTTTTGGCTTGATGCTCCTTCCATTAGCAAGAATGTTGTCATAAACAAAGCACTTGGGCTTTGGTGTTCTATCATACATAGTAGAAAGCAAAGGCAAAGGATATTTAATATTTTTTGTTAGTTTTTTTTTTATTTTTTTGACATTTTTCTAACTTAAGCCAGTCCTAAAGTAAAGATAGATGCTCATGATAATCATCACAGGACACTGATTCACTAATTCCTACCAGTGGGAAGCTGTTGTGACATATCATGACAACACTGATGAGTATACAGTGCTTGTCTACAGGAGCAACCCTTAATAGACATGAAAATAACATGTACAGCAAGATGATTTGACAAAATAAAATAAAAATCTCTACTGCATATCTGTGTGCATTTCTGTTTGTGACTGTATGTGTGCATGCAGGTACATATCCACATGCCTGATTCACAGACATCCCTTCGATGCCTTTCTGCAGACATCAGGCTAAGATCCCTGCTGTAAAGGAGTGGACAGCCCCTTCAACTGACCCCAAATTAAATGTGATGACAAAGAGCCATGCGAGCCCAATGAAAGGAGAAACCCCCTTTCCTGGTGGCCTTAGAAAAGGCTTCACAAGGACCCTGTAGATAACATCTGAGCCGCAACTTCAAGGTTGGTTACAAGTTTATTAGGTCGAGAAGAGGAGAAAGGATATTCCAGGCAGAAACTAAAAAGGGAGATGTCGTAATCTGGGAAATGTCGGGGAGTGTGGATGACGCTAAGAAACTAAAAGGTTATGTGGGAATGTTTAGATATCGAGACACAGCTGACTGCTCAGGCTTGAATTTTAACTCTGCTATTTATTTTTTTGACCCTGGACAAATTATTTAATCTCTTTTTTGCCTCTGTTTTCTCATTTTTAATATGGGAGAGCAGTTGGGGTCAACATGTGCTAGGCATCTTGTGTTTGCCCAGGTAGGATTTCTTTAATCCCTCATTGCCACAGTAAATGCATGAATGCCCTATGAATATGGACACAGCCACTCTCCTCTTTGTTAAGGGTGAGCAACAATAACAATAATAGTAGTAATTCTAGTAGATGAAGTACAAGGAACCTCTACCTTATGCCAAGTATTCTAATTAGTGCTTTGCATGTATCCTCACATCTGTTCCTCATAATACTTGAGATAGAAGCTGTCATTATGTCCATGATGAGGAAATTAAGACTTAGATATGCTAAGTGACATAGCCACAATTACACAGATAGCAGTGAGAGAGCTGGGGCTGAAATCAGATTTTTTCCTCTCTGCTGTGTTTTAAATTTCCTCTGGTGGCTGATTTTTAATTGTGTTCCGTGAACTTCATGCTCTGCCCCTCAGGTTGATGCCTCCCTTGGATGGTCTGCTCACATCTGATTGGCTTCTTTCCATGCTTCTCAGATCATCCTCTCCTGCTGGCTGCCCACACCTCAGTCTGAGTGCAGGTAACACATGCCCCCACTTGACCTGGAATTGAGGGAAACAGCTTCAGCTACAGCCCAGGGGTGTAAGACCCTGCTTGTCTGGGAGAAGGAATTTGAGGGACTAGTGAGCTATTGTCAGGCCTGAGTAAAATACTTTTGGCCATTGAAAGTAATGACCAAAACCACAGTAACTTTTGCACAAATCCAGTAGTACCCCTGATAGGTCTGTGTGGCATGAAAGTGTATTGTAACTGCCTTGGATTTCACATGTATGATCAGGAAACAAAACCCAGAGAGGAAAGAAAAAGAACACCAAATAATAAAACAAATTCTTTTAAAAGAGGCTCATAGCATCGGGGCATGGTTCTTTTCTGGGGTCCATACAAACACGTGCTGTTCCTTTTCATTTCTTCTGAGAAATTCTGTCAGGCTACAATCAATGGAGGAGCCTGTTCTGCCTGGGGGAAATTATTCCAGCTGGATCGAGCTTCATTTATCTGTTGTTTATATTTTTGAATTTCCTCCTTCATATCTTTTCCTGTAAAATTATCCATCTGGCTTAAGGTTATAGAAAGGGAGTGTTGATTTCTGCCATTTTTATTTATTTAGGTCGATTCTGTGAAGTAGCATGGTAAAGAGTAAACTGGGACAGAGCAGAAAATGGGGCTTGCCCCCGACTCTATTACTGTCAGGAAGATTAGGGCTAAGGGTGCAGCTGTCCACAGCCCTATAAATCCCCTGGACTGCTTTCTGATTCTGATTCTCATTCTAAAACAATGTCTGAGGCTTCCTGCCACAGTGGATAGAATCCTTCCTCCTGCTTAAGATAGTTACGTTGAAAGTCACACAGATGGACTTTCTGGGTGGCATCATCTGCTTCTCTTAGTATCCCTCACCCACATTTTGATTATACAATATATTTTGAGCTAGATTGTTGTCACTTCAAAGGCATATTTGTAGATATAAATTAGCAAGGGATTTCATTCAGTCAAGTAACATAAGAGAAACTTTGGCCTGAAACCTCTCTCCAAGATTACCTTCTTTACCATAAAAAAGTATTACTACATATTCTTGCATGTATTAACCATTGGGTCTCCCACATGAAAGCTTCTAAATGAGGAAATCAGAATAAAGAAAATATTTATATCTGAATCACTCTGAACACAAAAAGGGGTGCTATGCAAATGGATACTTGCATTAGGGTTGCATTTGAAGTGATGGCTGGTCACACTGCAGTTTCATTTTAGTCCATTCCTACCTTGAGGAAGTTGCTCCTAAAAGCCAGACATGTTTACAAGGAACCCGGCAGCCAGGCTGTCAAGAACTTAGGTTTCCTAAGAATGAAGCAAGTTCTCAAAAGACCTCAGGAGCTTTTAATTTGTCCTCACAACTCTCCCATGAAGTAGGACATTTTTTACCTGCCTCCAAGCAAGCCGTAAAACATCTATTTGACTTCAGGTCACAGAGAGAGAGGGGAAGTGCCAGAGAAGATCAAGACAAGAACTGAGCCTGATGCGAAGCCTAGCTCTGTTAGCTCAACAAGGTCAAGGAGATGAGCACAAGGGGACTTGGCAGTGCAGTTGGTGTTTTTCACAGTGATGATAGTACAATTAAGCAGACAAGGATGCTAAATGTATGCCTTGTGCCTTTCCTCAGACTGAAGAGACTCAGAGAACGGGGTGGGATGAGGATGGGCCAGCGTAGGTGAAGAGGAAAAAGCAGAGATCAAAAGTCCTTGTGTCAGGATAAGCAGCAGGTAGAGAGAGAAACTGAAGCTGAATGTAGACGTGATGAGGATGGGGAGAGTGGGATAGAAAAATCCATCAGAAATAGATCTAGAAAGGTGGTAGAAGAGATTTGATTGGCTTAGGAGTCAAGGTAGAAAGGTCGAAGTGGGTAGGTATGTGGCTTAAGATCATCCAGACTATGATGCTTAGAGACTACCATGCCAAGGGTAAGAGTGGGAAGTTATTCACCAAAGACTTGAACTCACATTCTTTCCCTGATGTAGATGTGCTCTATCCATCATGAGGGTTTTGCTATTTTGTCTGTAGAAATATTTGCTGGCTTTCTTGGGGGTATAACGGAGTTTATAATTCTCAGTGTGGAGTAACTATAGAAAGATTCTATCTTCAGCCTACAAAAACTACCACTTTACCCCTTCTCAAATCTGATTTAATTCTCTAGCATCAATTTGATCTTCTCTTTAGTTGGGTCTAGATTTTGCTTGTGAAATCCTCTCCATCCTACCTGTCTTCTCCTCATTCTAACCATTATTCCCAGAGCTGTCCATGAAGCCTCTTTAGCCTGCCGCAGGCTTTACCTCAGATATCTGCCTGTACTGACTGACTTGGTTCTACTCCCTAAGTCTACCTTTCCCTCTTGTCCTTGGAGCATCTATCTTGAAGTGCTTTTCTCCTCCTTCTCTGTCTTTTATCTTAAACTCCAATCCCAATATTGTATTGCCTTTGTGTGTGAATTGTTAAATGAGTTTGCCCATTCTTCATATGGAAACCAGGTAAACCACCATCTTGCTTCTTGCCAATGGATTTGGTATCTGGGGTATGTGGGGATGGAAGAAGTGGACATGCTCCCAAGCCATTCTTTATTACACTCTCCCCACTAATGCTATAAAACAGTTGCAACAAGTCTCACATCTCCAGGAAGATTATTTACAGTGTGACCACATAGCAAAAGTTTTCAATTCCTTTTTGAGTTAAGATAATAATAACAGTAAGAACAATAACAAAAAAGCCAACTAATCTTTATTAAACATTTACCAAGCCTCAGACATTGTTCTAAGTGTTGCACATACAGTCATGAGTCACTCAACAATGGGAATACATTTTAAGAAATGCATCATTAGGAGATTTCGTCATTGTGTGAAGATCATAGGATGTACTTACACAAACCTAGATGATATGTATATTTGCATTGACTTATTTAGAGACAAGACCTTGCTATGTCATCCAGGCTGGTGTGCAGTGGCACAATCATAGCTCACTGAAGCCTTGAACTCTTGGGCTCAAGTGATCCTCCTGCTTTAGCCTCCCAAGTAGCTAGGACTACAGGTGTGTGCCACCACCCCTGGCTAGAGACAGGGACTTGCTATTTTGCCCAGACTGGTCTTAAACTCCTGGCCTCAAGTGATCTTTTTGCCTCTGCCTTCCAAAGCTCTAAGCTTACAGGTACGAGCCTTTGCACCTGGCTCATATTTGTATTTACATGTTTTTTTTCATATAAAAAACCAAATGTTCCAATGCCACTTCTGAATGTCAGTCATTTCCACACCTTGGTCCGCAATGCCAATATCAAGTGCTGTATATCAGGTTTCTATATATGCTCCATTATAATTTTGTGGAACCTCATTGTATACGCAGTCTTTCATTCACTGAAATGCAGTCATGTGACATATGACTGTGCTTAACTTATTTAATCCTCACAACCATCCTATGAGGTTGGTATTATTATCAGCTGCAATTTAAAGCTGAGGAAACCAGGCCTAGAGGGCACTAAGTAACTTGTCTATAATGGCCAAAATACCAAATGATGGTGAAAGGATAGAAAAACTAGAACTCTCACACACTGTTGGTGGGAATTAAAAATGCTACCATCACTTTAGAAAACTGCCAGTTTCTTATGAAGTTGAACATATACCTACCATACAATTCAGCCTTTCCACTCCTAGGCATTTCCTGAGGAAAAAGTGAAAAAACATGTCCCTACAAAGACTTGTTGTGGATGTTCATATTAATTTGTGTTATGTTATGCTTTATGCATAACAGCAAACAACTCTAAACAACCCAGATGTCCATTAACCAATTAATGTATAAGCAAGTTGTGGTACATCCGCACAACGGAATACTCTACAGCATAAGAAAGAACAAACTTCTGATATATGTAATAACATGGGTAAATATCCAAACCATTATGGCAATCAAAGGAAGGCAGACACAAAAAATTATAGAATATGGGATTGTAGTTATATGAAATTCTAGAAAACACATAACTCTAGTGACAGAAAGTAGATGAGTGGTTTCCAGGTGTTGGGAGTCAGGAGGGGAAATTGACTATAGAGGGTAAGAAGGAGCTGTTTTGTTTCTTAATTTTAGTGATGGTCACACAGCCATACACATTTAACAAAACTCATTGAATTATACATTTAGAATGGACGAATTTTCTTACCTGTAAAATAAAACTTAATAAATCTGCTTTTAAGGAGAAAAATAATGCACAGTTCACTTAAGAAATAAATCTAACTGTTCTAGTCCCAGAGATAGAACCAACATGCTCTCAGACCCTAGGCAAATCACCTCAATATTTATGGCAACAATTTTCTTCTCTAACATGAGATTGCTAATAAAAGTCTTACCTAACACATGTAATTATTGTAAGGACAAATTAAGATAATGAACACTAGATGAGAAAATAAGTTAAGAATGAAAGAATGTCACTTTCTGGAATAGGACCTCAAGGTCTCCCAGAAAGTCCCCTCCTCTACCCTATTCTGTCATGAGGAGGCTCTGCTCAAGATAAAGCAGCCCTTTGGTAGCTATCACATGATGCTGAAAAAGTGACCACGCCAACTCAAATTAACGCTTTCTATTTTAAGATGTGTTTATGGAAAATGAAGCAATATGAGAAGAAGAGATAGAGACATACCTAATTCCAAATTGTTAAACTTATTCTTGCAGTGTAACTAACTAGCATTGTTTGTGGAATCAGATAGGTGTAGATTTAAGATCTGGATGCACGCTTCTGAGCTGTGAACCCATCTCTAAGGTTTTTTCATTTGTACAATCAGGAAATTGTAATGACGTTTACATGAGATAAAGCATAAAAGAACTTAGTGTGATGCCTTGCATAGAAGAAGTATTTCATAATAATAATGATAAATTACTAATTACTGAATTATTACTGGGAATATTGCAACCGATAATTTCCAATTTAGTTTACATATAACTTCTGCTTTATCATTGCTAAAAATCTTTTCGAATCAAATTTCCTGTGTCTGTCTTGCTATTCTCATTTGACAAAAAATAAGTGTTTCAAGATTAAAGATGTGTTTATTCTAGGGTTAGTAGGATACCTGGAAATTACTATTGACTATTATTAGATAAGATACTCATTTTTCTTAGGCCTCAGTCTCCAGAGGGTAGAAGAAGTTGCAACCCACCTTCTAAATTTTGATGAGGATGTCATCCATATTTAGGAAGCTGCTAACCACATTCTAACCCCCGAGAAAATTGAGAAAATTACTCCACAGGAGGAACAGTCTTGATGACAGATGCATTTCTTTCTCAGTGATCATTTCTAATTTGATAGTTTATTCATTGATCCCTTCTTTTGTCTGAGATCAATAGAACACTCCACAAAGGTGGGTTCCTTGTAGGCTTCCTGGAGCCCTGATATCCTGATCCTCCTATTCACATACTTTTTCTCCCCACATAGTTGATGGCAACTCCTCTGATTGCTCAGGCCTGAGTCCTTGAAGTCACTCCTGACATGTCTCTGACGCCACACGTTCAATTTATCAGAAGTCCTGTTGGCTCTGTCTTCAAAATATGTCCAGAATCTGAACACTTCTCACCACCTCTGCTGCTGCTAACCTAGTGTGAGTCACTATGCTCTTCGGCCTGGTTGACTGCCACAGCCTCCTATCTGGTCTCCACGCCTCTAGTACTTCTATTTTGAAGACTTTTGTTTTCTTTCTTTGCCTGTCAAAATCAAGTAGATATAGTAGTGTGTTTTGGTCTATTCAGGCTGCTCTGACAACATACCATAAATTGGGGTAGCTTTTAAACAACAGAAATTTATGTCTCAGTTTTGGAGGCTGGGAAGTCCAAGATCAAGGTGTCTTGAGACTTGGGTGGGGACACAGCCAAACCATATCACTGTGCTATCCAGGAGAGGGTCCCCTTTTGGTTCATAGACAGCACCTTCTAGTTGTGTCCTCACATGGAAGAAGGGGGCAAGGCAGCTCTCTGGGAGCTCTTTCATAAAGACGTTAATTCTGTTCATGAGAGAAGTGCCCCAGAAGCCTACTTTCACCTTGGGGATTAGGACTTCAACATATGAATTTTGCGAGGACAGAAATACACAGACCATAGCAAGTATGTATTCTCTAGAAAAATGAGATTAAAAGGTTCCATAGTCTGTTAAACATAGGAACTACTGAATTGTTTATCTTTATGATCAGAGAAAACTACAGAATGTAATTTCTATTGAAAGCCTAATATTAGAGAATTTACCAGGGAAAAAGCAACTCTGAAGAAAATTTGCAATGCATCAAATTGCTCCAGATTAATCTATGTTATAGAAGAAAACTAAATAAAAATAAGAATGATAGGCCAGGTGCAGTGACTCATACCTGTAATCACACCAGTTTGGGAGGCCAAGGTGGGAGGATCACTTAAGCCCAAAGTTTCAGACTAGCCCGGGCAACATGGCAAGACTTAATTTTTAGAAAAAATTAAAAAAATTGGCCAGGGGCCGGGCGCGGTGGCTCAAGCCTGTAATCCCAGCACTTTGGGAGGCCGAGACGGGCGGATCACGAGGTCAGGAGATCGAGACCATCCTGGCTAACCCGGTGAAACCCCGTCTCTACTAAAAAATACAAAAAATTAGCTGGGCGCGGTGGCAGGCGCCTGTAGTCCCAGCTACTCGGGAGGCTGAGGCAGGAGAATGGTGTAAACCCGAGAGGTGGAGCTTGCAGTGAGCTGAGATCCGGCCACTGCACTCCAGCCCGGGCGACAGAGCGAGACTCCATCTCAAAAAAAAAAAAAAAAAAATTGGCCAGGTATGGTGGCACACACTTGTGGTCCCAGCTATTCAGGAGGCTGAGGTGGGAGGATCACTTGAGCCTGGAAGGTCAAGGTTGCAGGGAGCCATGATTGCACCACTGCACTCCAGCCTGGGTGATAGAACAAGACCCCATCTCAAAAAAGAAAAATAATAATAATAAATTTAAAAAATTAAAAATACCACCGATAAACTTATTCATTACTTCAAAATAAAACAATTTTTTTCTAGAATAAGATTAATATACTAATAAATATCCTCTGTAACCAGAAATGTGTACAGTCACCTTCAGTAATTGTTTTAGCTAAAATTTATTGATTGTTTTGGATCATTTGAGGTTCACCACTCTATTAATTCACAATCAGTTCTACAATTCATAATGATTACTATGTTTTTATTTTATTCTTTTTATAACAATAGTCTTATTGAAGTATAGCATACATAAAGTATACAGATTACACATCTGCAGGGTCAAGCATTTTTACATTGAAATCTTTTTGTGTTCTTTCCCAGTTACCACCCTCCCCGTCAAAGGCAATTACTGTCTGACTTCTATTACCCTAGATTTTTTGTTTTATAAATTGATATAAATAAAATCGTAATAGTATACACCCTTTTGGGCCTGCCTTTCCCCCTTCAACTTATTTTTGTGAAGTTCATTCATGCTGCTGTGATGGTAGTTTGTTCATCTTCATTGTTGTTTAATATTTGATTGCATACAAATACACACACACACACACATATATATATGATTTATATAATAAACCACTCCTGGGCTATACCTAAGAGAAATGTTTAGAATGTGCACCAAAGAAGAGGTTTAAGAGTGTCCATAGCAACACTAGTCCAACTTAAATGTCTACTCAACATTTTCTCCCATTCTGGCAGCTTGCCTTTTTATCTCTTAATAGTCTATGTTAAAGAACATAAGTTCTGCCATATGCAGTGGTACGTGCTTGTATTCCAGCTACTTGGGGTCTGAGGCAGGAGGATCACTTAAGGCCAGGAGTTTAAGATCAGCCTAGGCAACACAGGAAGATCCCTCTCTTTTTTCCTAAAAAGAAAGGAAGAGAAGTTCTTAATGTCAGTGTTGCCTGATTTAACAGCGTTTTTCTGTAAGGACAGTATATTTATGTCCTGCTTAAGAAATCTTTGTTTAAACCAAAGCCATTAATACTATCTAGAGGATAACTATGTGTATTAGTCCATTTTCATGTTTCTGATAAAGACATACCTGAGACTGGGTAACTTACAAAAGAGAGAGATTTAATGGAGTTACAGTTCCACATGGCTGAGGAGGCCTCACAATCATGGTGGAAGGCAAGGAGGAGCAAGTTATGTCTTACATGGATGGCAGCAGGCAAACAGAGAGAGAGCGCTTATGCAGGGAAACTCCTCCTTATAAAACCATCAGATCTCATTGTGACTTATTCACTACCACAAGAACAGCACAGGAAAGACCTGCCCCCATGACTCGATTACCTCCCACCAGGTCCTTTCCAGAAAACATGAGAATTCAAGATGAAATTTGGATGGGGACACAGCCAAACCATATCACTATGCTATTCTCAAGAAACTTTATTGTTTTACCTCTCATGTTTACACCTGGAATATACCTAGAATTTTTTTTTTTATCATGGAATATACAGTGGAAATTAATTTATTTTCCTATATGGATATCCAATTTAATCAGTGCCACTTACTGATAAGACCATTGTTCTTCAGTATCATCTTAATCAACTGGTTTTAAATAACACTAACCACAGGAAGTAAAAGCTGAGAAAAATGTTCTTTTTCATCACTTATACTGTATCTTTTTGCTTATGTATCTGAAATCTATGGTAAAAGATTTCTCTAAAGTTTTTATTTTCTTCTAATGCAGACTAATCAGTCTTAAACTTTAGTGATTCTTAAACCAAGGTGACAGCAAGGTCTGACTATGGTCTTGAGAAAGTGACTTTTATTGATTTTTGTTTTGCTTTTCTTTCTTTTTGAGTAATTGTCAAGAAATAAAATGGATAACTGCTTAAGGTCAAATATTTTTCCTAAGATAGAGTATATTTTCGTTGAAAAAATCTGGACTTCTATATAAAGAAAAAAGAAGCAGTCTAGTCACCAAAATGTAGTTAGCAACATATATCTGGAAGATACTTGTTTCATAGATTATTGAAATAATATAAACATATTTTTTAAAGTGTTGACTTCTAAGGTTCATGGAAATTGTACACTCTGCTTAAATGTCAAGAGATGTAACATAATGTGAAGAACAGTGGACTCAGAGCCATGCTCCTGGGTTCCTCTTCCTGTTCTGTCACTAAACAGCTTTGCAACTCTTCTTCATTTTCTTCTTTTTTAAAATTAATTGGGCCAGATCTATAGTCCCGAATTCTTTTCCTGCTATGACTGTCACACATGGTTCATCATGCAGCTTACCCCTATGTGCTGGCATGGATCACAGTCTGACCCCTATTTATTAGTTTCATTTCCAGCTTTACCTCTATCTCAAAGAAGCTTTCCTGAAAGCAAGACAATAAAAGGCTCCTATGTAGCAATGCAGTGCTATTCTCTCTAATTGATTAATAACATTTTTTTGAGATGGTGTCTCCCTCTGTTGCCCAGGCTGGAGTGCTATGGTGCAATTTTGTCTCACTGCAACCTCTGCCTTCCGGTTTCAAGTGATTCTCCTGCCTCAGCCTCCCAAGTAGCTGAGATTAAAGGTGCCCGTCACCATGCCCAGCTAATTTTTGTATTTTTAGTAGAGACGGGATTTCACCATGAAGGCCAGGTTGGTCTCGAACTCCTGACCTTGTGATCCGCCTGCCTCAGTCTCCCAAAGTGCTGAGATTACAGGCAAGTTATCACTCCTAAAAGTTTTCTCTTGGCCACATTAAGCTGAGAGCTTAGAATTGTCTGTAACTCCTCATGAGTCTTCTTTTTTTCTCTCTCAATTTTTGTTACCAAAAAGACCTAGATATTATTGGCTTTTCTTGCAACACAGAGATGATTGCTGACTTTTCCAGCAGTCCTAAGGAAATGTGTAGTTTTCCCTAGGCATTCTCAACTAATTCCACCTCGTGACCAAAGGCATGTATTTATCTGCCACGTGATTAAAGGTTAAAGATAAGGTGTGACTATAAAACATAGTGAAATTAATTGACAACTTGTACCAACCATATGTCATTGAATCAAATATGCCATCAACTGTAAGATGAACCACATTTTAAGCACAGCAAAAAAAGATGCTCTCAGTTCAACTGTACCACTACCAATTGTAAAATATGTCCCCATTTAGAAAGTATTAAAATGCATAAAAAGTGTCTTGGAGTCTATGAAATACAGTAATAATTATTTCTCTATCAAAATAATTTGTTCCATCATATCCAAGAAAAAATTATAGATATGAGCATGGTAGTCCCCAAACCTGGCTCTTAAACAGAACCACCTGGGGGTTTCTGGGTTCCTCTTACTTGTTGTGTCAGAATACAGGGGGATGGGTCCAAGGAATGTATATGAAAACAAGCCAGTCGACAATTGAAAAAACATTTCTCACTTAGTTCTGATGGTCACTCATATTTGAAAACTATTGGAACAGAGGAAGCCCGTCTCTGATAATTGGCTTTACATCTCTATTGCTCTGCCTCTGTTGCCTAATACCTAGAACCAGCAAAAGGGGAAGTTAGCAGAAGAGATACCTGGTATGCTGCTTTTTAAGTCTTCATAAGGAGAAAATGGATTGATGGAATAATGCTTTTCATATTTTTTAAAAATTGGAAATGTGAATTCTATTAATGCTGAAATTGATTCTTGGCAAAAAGCATAAAGCAAGTATTAAGCAGATAGTTTGGTATTTTAAAAAAGAATAAGTTAATTACAAGAACCATAAGATAGATTTGATAACAGCTAAATTAACCAATTATTTGTTTTTATTTTGCAGGTAAAATCACTAAGTTATCCAGGGATGATATAAATATAGCGTATTTTAAGTGCTGCAAGGCATTTGACAAGCCTCCTGTGATATCCTTGAGTACTTGATGATGAAATATGTACTAGTTAATAGTAAGCAATTTCAACTTTCAAGGCTGGGCAAATAAATAAAGGAAGGTTACATCCTTGGCCTTATTTATTAATAACACATGTTTGTCCAACTTGAATATGGCCAAGGCTGGGAGGGCTCACTAGTACTAAAACAATCCAAACGGAGTTTGACTATATGATCTTGACATGCTGGGATATTAGGGCAAAAACAAACCCTATGTAATTGAAAACTGTGAAAGTCTCATATTTATGTTAAAAATATAATTCGAGGCCGGGGGCAGTGGCTCATGCCTGTAATCCCTGCACTTTGGGAGGCTGAGGCGGGCAAATCACGAGGTCATGAAATCGAGTCCATCCTGGCTAACACGGTTAAATCCCGTCTCTACTAAAAGTACAAAAAATTAGACAGGAGTGGTGATGAGTGCTTGTCCCAGCTACTCGAGAGGCTGAGGCAGGAGAATGGCGTAAACCCGGGAGGCGGGGCTTGCAGTGAGTCAAGATCGCCCCACTGTACTCCAGCCTGGGTGACAGAGCGAGACTCCACCTCAAAAAAAAAAAAAAAAAAAAAAAAAAAAAATAATAATAATAATAATTCGAAGAGTATGGTACATGTACAGTTAAGATATCTGACAATGTCTTGAGCATTTTAGTTGATTTAAAGTTTACTGTAATTATAAGGTGTAAAGTGATTGTTGAAAAGCTAAACATATTAGCATGCTACAGGGAAACTAGCCAGCTCCCTTAATAGAGTAATTTTCCAATTCTCCAGGCTTGGTCATGGACAGAGAGTCTCCAGATAGGGAGGGGCAGCTGGACCTCACAGCTCTTCTCTTCTCTTTTAAGAAATTTCATGGGCACCAACAAATTGCACCCTGTATATTCTTACTCTGGCACAGCCATAATTTAAGCAGATAGGATGGTCTTATGACTATAATTTAACTAAAACCTTCAGGAAACTGGAGAGAATTTCTACATAAGGAACATCATATACAATTGGCCTCTGGGAATGGCTTTTTTTAAGAACAGAACCCTAGCAGTCCTCTGAGCCCACTGTGGGTGTGACCCCTGCCCAGTGAGAGGGTTGTATCTCCTTGTTAACTACCTGGTCTGATGGGGTGATGATTTTCCCCATCACCCAAGAGCCCTCCAAACACTTCTGAAGACTCAGATAGAGTGAAGAACATGATTCACTTTTTTTTCCTCACTGTAGACTCTCTTCCAAATTATAATTCGATTCCCAGGATTTATCTTTTCCATGGATAACTGGCACTGGGAGTGACTACTTCATTACAGTGAGACCCAATTTCTACTCATACGATTAGCATTACAATACACTGTGGCCTCCTTAGGACAACTGTGTCATAATGCAATGGTCTAACATTAGCATGAGATATACAAATGTGGGCAGAGCAGGGATGTCTTCTCCTTCAAACCATATTATCAACACATTATAATTTAATTATATATTACGTATAATATAATATCTCTCATTCTGTGGTATACACATTTTATACTAAAATGTTATATTCAATTCTGCATATCAAAACCCAGGAGAAACTTTGAGAAACTGCTGTGGTTCCCAAAGTACATCTTAACTGTGGTTCCCAATCTGGTTCCCAAAAAGCCACATTGAAAAAATTAGAAAAGAGAGCAGCCAGGCACAGTGGCTCACACCTCTAATGCCAGCACTTTGGGAGGCCAAGGTGGGTAGATCACAAGGTCAGGAGTTTGAGACCAGTCTGGCCAGCATGGTGAAACCCTGTCTCTACTGAAAGTACAAAAAATTAATGGTGGCACACACCTGTAATCCCAGCTACTTGGGAGGCTGAGGCAGGAGAATTGCTTGAACCCGGCAGGCAGAGTTTGCAGTGAGCCAAGATCATGCCACTGCACTCTAGGCTGGGTGACAAAAGAGTGAGCCTCTGTCTCAAAAAAAAAAAAAAAAAAAAGAGAAGAAAAAAGAAACTTGGGAAATAATACAGGAATAGCACAAGAGATATGATAGCTCTCCTCAAATTCCATTTAGATGAGGGAGCACTTGATACTTGGACAATGTAACTGTTAAGGTTTTTTTTCAACTCATTGTCTACTGATTCTCTGACTTGTTATATTTTTTCTAGATGAAAGTACTAAGACCAGTTAGTAAAAATTACAGGGAAGCGGACTTTGACTCAATATGATTAAAACCAAAAACCACCAAATACCTAGAACTACCCCTGTAAAATAGACCCTATTTTGATTTCTGTCCATTGTTTAAACTCTCTTAAAATTACCCTGGAATGAATGCTGGTAGGTGAGTGGTTAATAGTACTGTATCTGCTTGGTTCAAATCTTAGCTCCACCACTGTGAAGTTGTGACCTTGGTTATGTTTTTCAAACTGTGTTTCTCAGTTTCTTTAACTGTAAAACTGAGATAACAATACAATTTTTAGGGACAAAATAACTTATAACTTAAAAATTCTTAGAACAACGGATGGTAAATACTAAACACTTAATAATTGCTCAGTGTTGTTAGTTCCTTTCAAACACTAATGTTTTGCGATTCTAATCTTAGCTGTTTTTTAATGCATCTGACATTCTTTGTAGATAAGAAAGAGTCTATTAATACAAAATTCAGATAAGGAAAAGATTGAATTGTTGGGCTTCTCTGGTTGTGTGCTATGGCTTAAAATTTTATTTAGTAGAAATATGGAGTAGATATTAAAACAGATAAGTTTATGCTGTTATAAAAACAATTTACCATTTGATGCTTGTATATAATTAACTTAAATTTGATTTAACATTAATTTAAAAATTAAGTATGAAAATAGTAGATACTGAAAAAATGTACGCAAGGTAGAAGTACATAAGTAAATCAAAAAATTCTTTTGGACTACATTTTAAGCATATAAATAAACATATATAATTTTATTTAGCTCACCCAAAATAGAGTAATATTTACAAATTGCTTTGCAATTTCCTTTGGTACACTGTTACATTTTAAAGGAAAAATTCCCTTAGAGACACAGATTTTTAAAAATTCTGTAAAGATTCTTGATTTGCTTATATCATGTAAAGTTGTAGTGACTTTTCTTCAGTGGAGTCTTGCTCTTTGGGGTCCGTGGCTTCAGTCCAATCGGGTCTATGTATCACAGATCAATTCAACTTAAAAAAAAAAATGAGTCACCTGCAGTCTTTCTAGAGCAATTGTTTATAACACTTCTCCAGGAATGTATTTATTTATTTCATTATGAATAATTTATTTATTAACAACCCTTTATTAACTGTTTAAGTTGTTCCTTTTTTTTTTTTTTGAGACAAGCTCTCACTCTGTCACCCAGGCTGGAGTGCAGCGGCATGGTCTCAGCTCACTGCAGCCTCCGCCTTTTGGCTCAAGCAATTCTCACGCCTCAGCCTCCTGAGTAGCTGGGATTGCATCATGTGCCACCATGTCCTCTAAGTTTTGTATTTTTGGAGAGACAGGTTTTTGCTATGTTGCCCAGGCTTTTCTCAAACTCAGTGCCTCAAGGGATCTGCTCACCTTGACCTCCCAAAGTGCTGGGATTACGAGTGTGAGCCACCACAACTGGCCTTGTTTCATTTTTTATAGTTAAAAAAACACTTCATACAGTGTTCAAAAAGTCAGAAACATAGGACTAATTTATTTTCAAACAATGTATTAGTAACATTTTGATATAATATGCTCAATATATTTTCCTTCAACTTCCACATACCATTTCAGGTAACTGCCTCTAAAGCAATAAATCCAATAGTTAATCTAAAGTGTGATATTAAAAATACATCATATTCCCTGTGTTTCCAGACTTTTTGGACAAGATTTGGGGGTATTTTTACAATTACTTATTGTTTCCTTGAATAGGTAGATATTTAAGCTCTCAAAAATTGGGAAAAAATTCAGTGGGAAAAAAAAGCGTGGCTTCCAGACCTTACGCCCTACATAGAAGGTAACACTTGGAAAGTGATACATTAGCTCAGAGCCATGATCGACTTTTTCCTGTGTAGTTTCTAGCTTTGGTGTTATGTTTATTTATTTATTTTTTAGAATTAACCATTATATGTATGTGTGTGTGTGTGTATATATATATATATATTATTTTTCCATAAGTTATTGGGGTACAGGTGGCATTTGGTTCTTTAGTGGTTATTTGTGAGATTTTGGTGCATCCATCACCTGAGCAGTATATAATGCCCCATATTTGTAGTCTTATCCCTCACCCCTCAGCCACCATTCTTCCCTCCAAGTCCACAAAGTCCACTGTATCATTCTTATGCCTTTACGTCCTCACAGCTTAGCTCCCACATATCAGTGAGAACATATGATGTTTGGTTTTCCATTCCTGAGTTACTTCACTTAGAATCATAGTCTCTAATCCCATCCAGGTCATTGCAAATGCTGTTAATTCATTCCTTTTCATAGCCAAGTAGTATTCCATCATGTATATATACCGCAGTCTCTTTATTCACTCATTTACTGATGGGCATTTGTGTTGGTTCTATGATTTTGCAATTGTGAATTGTGCTGCTATAAACATGTGAGTGGAGGTATCTTTTTCAAATAGTGACTTCTTTTCCTCTGGATAGATACCCAGTAGTGGGATTGCTGGATCAAATGGTAGTTCTACTTTAAGTTCTTTTAGGAATCCCCACACTGTTTTCCATAGTGGCTGTACTAGTTTACATTCCTGCCAGCAGTGTAGAAGTGTTTCCTGATCACTGCATCCATGCCAACATCTACTATTTTTCGATTATGGCCATTCTTGCAGGAGTAAGGTGGTGTCACATTGTGGTTTTGATTTGCATTTCCCTTATCATTAGTGATGTTGAGCATTTATTCATATGTTTGTCGGCCACTTGTATATCTTCTTTTGAGAATTATCTATTCATGTCCTTAGCCCACTTTTCGATGGGATTGTTTGCTTTTTTCTTCCTGATTTGTGTGAGTTAAACCATCCTTGCATCTCTGGTATGAAACCCACTTGATGATGGTGGACTATCTTTTTGATATGTTGTTGGATTCGGTCAGCTAGTATTTTGTTAAGGGTTTTAGCATCTATGTTCATCAAGGATATCAGTCTGTAGTTTTCTTTTTTGGTTGTGTCCGTCCCTGGTTTTGGTATTAGGGTGATACTGGCTTCATAGAATGAGTTAGGGAGGGTTCCTTCTTTCTCTATCTTGTGGAATAGTGTCAAAAGGATTGGTACCAATTCTTCTTTGAATGTCTGGTAGAATTCTGCTGTGAATTCGCCTGGTCCTGGACTTTTTTTTGTTGGTAATTTGTAAATTACCGTTTCAATCTTGCTACTTGTTTTTGGTCTGTTAATGGTATCTAATTCTTCCTAATTTGAGCCAGGAGGGTTGTATTTTTCCAGGAATTTCTCCATCTCATCTAGGTTTTCTAGTTTATGTGAATAAAGGTGTTCATAGTAGCCTTAAATGAACTCAATTTCCTTAAATCACCATTTCAGTGGTGTCAGTAACATCTCCTGTTTCATTTCTTAGTGAGGTTATTTGGATTTTCTCTCTTTTCTTGGTTAATATTGCTAATGGTCTCTGCATGCTGTTCTGTCTGGAGCTGCAATCTAGTCCTGCCTCCCATCTGCCATGATCCTGAAATTGAAGTAGCATAAACACTTTTTATTTTAAGAATTGTGTATGCATTTTACATTATTAAATTTATATTATCACTAGGTCTCATGAAATGTGGGATATTGACCAAGAAAAAAAGGAATCCTGACATCTGGAAGGTGAATCTGGAAATGTTTGGAAGATTTGGAGAAAGCTAAACCTTAAAGCTCAGAATCACTCACTCTTACTCCGTGTCTTGAGGAAGTAATCCCTGCCCCTGACTTTCCTGAAAACAGTTGAGCATTTCCCTTTAAGAAAGTGTTACTTTTAATCAGTTATCAGAATGCAAATTTACAAGGTCTGAGGGCTAACATGCAGATTTATATTATGAAAACAAAATGTTACAACCCGGATTGGCTAATTAATATATATATTTTAAAATTTTAGTATTGCATTTACTTATTCAGTGTAGTAAATACTTATTAGTGGCTATGATGGCAAGGGACTGTGTTAGTTTCTGATCCTTAGACTTCAAAGAGAAAATGATATAGCAAGGGAGTCAGAAAATAATTCAATAATTTTCCAGCCAATATAAAACAGCATTTGTGACAAGTGCTTCCAAGGACTGGCCTGCTGATCTATGAGTAGTTGTAATAGGAGTTTTGACTTATTGGGAGAAGGCTTCCCTGATGGGTTAGAGTTAAAGCCATCTCTTGATATTCATAAGTAATCAGTTCCAAGACTACCAAGGACACCAAAATCTGCGGATGCTCAAGTTCCTTATATAAAATGGCATAATATTTGCATGTAAGCCATGCACACCCCCTTGTATACTTTAGAACATCTCTAGATTACTTAAAATACCTAATACAATGCCTACACATCACTTCATTCCTGTGTATTTCATGTAGTACTCAGTGTGCAGTACATTCAAGTTTTGTTATGGAACTTCATGGATTTTTGTTTTCCAAATATTTTTGATCTGTGGTTAGTTGAATCTGTGGATCCAGAATTCACAGATAAAGGGTCAAGTGTAATCAGGTAAAAAGGCAAAGACAGCATTCCAGATAGGCAGAATAGCGTGTGCACATGTGCTATGGTGGTGTTACTGGAAAGGGGTCCTGATCCAGACCCCAAGAGATGGTTCTTGGACCTCGCACAAGAAAGAATTTGGGGCAAGTTCATAGAGTAAAGTAAAAGCAAGTTTATTAGAGAAATAAATAAACAAAAGAATGGTTACTCCATAGGCAAATCAGCAGTATGGGCTGCTTGACTGACTATGCTGTGAAAGGAAAATAAATCTTGGGATCTCTAAATCACTAAGCTAAAGGGAAAAGTCAAGCTGGGAACTGCTTAGGGTAAACCTGCCTCCCATTCTGTTCAAAGTCATCCCTCACTGAGATAAATGCATATCTGAGTGCCTCTTTTGGCAAAGCTAATCGGAAACTCGAAAAGAATGCAACCATTTGTCTCTTAACTACCTGTGACTTGGAAGCCCCCTTCTAGCTTTGAGTTGTCCCACCCTTCTGGACCGAACCAGTGTTCATCTTACACATGTTGATTGATGTCTCATGTCTCCCTAAAACATACAAAACCAAGTTGTGCTTTGGCCACCTTGGGCACCTGTCGTCAGGAACTCTAGAGGCTGTCACCGGCCTGCCTCCTCAACCTTAGCAAAACAAACTTTCTAAATTAACTGAGATCTGTCTCAGGTATTCAGGGTTCACCATATTTATAGTTATTCCTTGGTTATATGCTAAAAAGGGTGGATTATTCATGAGTTTTCCAAGAAAGGGAAGAGGATTTCCTGGAACTGAGGGTTCCTTCTCCTTTTAGACTATATAGGGTAATTTCTGGACATAGCTATGGCCTTTATAAACTGTCATGGTGCTGGTGGGAGTGTCTCTGAGAAAGCTAATGCATTATAATTAGCATATAATGAGTAGTGAGGATGACCAGCAGTCACTTTCATAGGTATCTTGGTTTTGATGAGTTTTGGCTGGCTTCTTTACACCATCCTGTTTTATCAGCAGGATCTTTGTGACCTGTATCTTGTGCCAACCTCCTATCTCATCCTGTGACTAAGAATGCTTAACCTCCTGGGAGGGCAGCTCAGGAGATGTCAGCCTCATTTTACCCAGCCCTATTCAAGATGCAGTCACTCTGGTTCCAATGCCTCTGACAGTGGTAAGGATAACACAGGTAGGAAGAACGTCACCGTAGCTAAGGTACAGAGAATTGAGCAAGGTCCAATATGGGACTAGCTTTGTTAAGCAGCTTTACTTTCAGTGATATATCTTATTTCTTCTTCAAAAATTTTTTGAGGAATGTTTTTTAATACCTAACAGAAAAAGCAATAATTAAAAAATTATGGTAGATATCTTCAAGTCAACTCTGTATTCAAAAATTTTCCTTCTTAGAAAGGAAACACCCTTTTCAACACCCTTGGCTTTTTAAAATTTTATTTTTATACTTATCAGAGTTTTAAAAGTCAGATAGTTCTAGAAGACTGAAAATATGGTAACTTGCTAGACTTCTCGACTGCTGCCTCCTAATTCCCACTTTCAGAGTCAATCATTTTAAATTATTTCAGAAGTTTCTTCAGGTGTTTGTCTCTGTTTTTCTATTATAATATGCTTATAATGCTATTTCTTATTTTTTCATTTGAGACACTATTCATTCATTTTCTACTACTTTGTATATCATAAAAGATAAGGATTTAGCTCTCTTATCTCCTGCCTGTCATCTCTATACTTTCCTACTTCCATCCTCCCAATATGGTTCTATCATATTATATTATAATATAAGCACTTAATATTGTTCTATAATAATTATATTATATTATGCAATTATATTAATTATATCATGTTATATTATAAAATTATTTTTAATAAGTATATTATAAACACTTAATATTTTTCAAATTTCAATTAGCACTTTAATTGTGTGGCTTCTTTTTATGTAGTTTTTAAAATTATCTTTTTATTAAAAGTAAACTATCTTTTGTCTTTTATTAATAATAATTATATTTTTATTTTAAAATAAATGCATTTAAAAATAGAGCGAACTTTAATTTTGTAATAAATAAGATTCCATTCTTCCACAGTCACATTCTTTCAAAGTATTTTTTATGACTGCTTTCTCCTACAGTGACAGAGCGAAGTAGCTGAGACAGAGTCTGTATGGCCCCCAGAGCCTAAAATATTTACCATTTGGCCCTTCACAGAAAGTTTGCTGACCTCTCTACCAGGTTATACTATGAAGCATTTTAAAAAAAACCTTAATCATCAGTATAATCATGACTCTACAAGGCAAAGATATATTTAACAAATTTGTTCTACATTGTCCCTTTTCTACATTCAAGATGGTTTAGTGCCTTTCTACAGGTCTGGAGCATTCCAGGACACCTAAGGCTGGAGGCCATGTGACAACACTGGGCTATTATGAGAGTTTCTTTGTTTACTGTTTGACAGGATAGATTCTGCCTTCTCAAATTCTGTTTGATCAGAAATGCTGTAGCATAATAAAGGGAGCAGATGAATGACTGAGGCCCTACAGCTCCACTAAAGATTAGAGTAAAATCTGCACTTCAAAAGATCCTGGTAAAGCAGGGAACGTCCTCAGCTTTCCATTTTAAGTGGGTATGAGACAACGGGATGGGGATGAAAGAACTAGCAGCCATCATTCCCAGATGCATGTTTGCAGAGCAGTGTGGGGATCACCTCATCTGTCCTTCAAGATTCTGCCATGCTCTGCCTTCCTTTTCCTTCTCAAGTTAACATATATTCTGACTCTGTCTTTCATACTTAGTATTCTTGCAAGAGAACAGAGCTCCTGATCACCTGTGTGCGTCCTTTGAGTGGATGGCAGCCGCATCTCTGTGTTACAGCTAGTTAGAATGATGAGTCCTTGCTGTGCCCCAAGTACTGTTTTGAGTGTTTAATGTCTATTGTCTCACTTCATCCTCACCACGACCTATCCGAGGTAAGTTCTATTATTGCTATTTTACAAAAGAGGACACTAACACACACAGAGATTTGGTAACTTGCCCCAAATCACATAGTTGTTACTTGGCAGAGTAAAGATTTGAATCCAGGATTTCACTCCACAGCCTGTTTTAAAATTATATGAATTTACCTCTTTTCCAATCTGGATGCCCCGATGAAAGGAGAGTGTAAAGTCACACTCCAGTGCTTGGGAGATGGAATCTCCCTTGAAAGGGATAAACATGCTTAATGTTAATCCCTAAAGAGACCAGGGTTTGCTCAGGAAAGATTGGCCTTGGTCAGGCTGGAGAAGGAATTTCTGGCCCCACACTTGGCCTTTTCCTCACTAGGCTAGACTTTTAGGGAGGCAGAGATTTATACTTTAGTAATTGAATGTGGGCTACCACAGTCAGCTCCTTTACATGGAAATAAGGCCTTGAGCACAAAGAGCATGAGGTATCCTGTATTGCAAATTAAATAGTTTCAAGTTACTTAGTGTATTAATTTCCCTTTTGTTAATCCCTGACAAAGTCTTATTTAAATATCCTGGCCTCATTTCACTTGTGTTAAGGGGTATCAAAGGGAAGAGAATGGTGCATACTGAACCAGAATCTCTAAAGGGAGATATCTCAGAGTCAAAAAAACATAAACAAAAAAACCTGGAAGATCTTCTAGGACATATTCGAAAGAAAGTTGCAGAGTCAAGTACAAACTGTTGCAAATCTGCAAAAAGGTGGAACAGGAGAGCACAGTAGGAGTTCCACAAAGGTGGAACAGGAGGGCACAGTGCTAGGTGCCGCTGCTAACCCTGCTGCAGGGAGGTCCAGGAAGATGAGACTGGTTGACCACTGATTTGGCAACTGGAGGTCATTTGTGGCAGTGAAAAGAGAAATTTCCTTGAGTGGTGGAGACAAAACTTTTCTTCAAGAGAAAAAGAACAGTGAGGAAGACTGCATGTGTAGAAATTTTCTTCACAGAGTTTTGCTATGAAGGGTAGCAGAGAAAAGCTGTAGGAGATTTGTGAAGACAGGGGAGCTTTATTTTGGTGTGTGTGTGTGTGTGTGTGTTTTAAGAAGGGAGGGAGCTATTAAAGTACATTTGTTGGCTGATAAGAATGATCCAATGGAGAAGGAACTTTGATGATGCAGGCAGTAGTGAGATTAATGTAGGTACAAAATCCTTTAGTATGTAAGAAGTGATTGGATGCAGTGTGCAAAGAGAAGTTGGACTTATATTGGAACTCTGATGTTTACTCTTTAAGTAAGAGAAAAGCCAGGATACATGAATTTGTAGATGCAGTGAGGCTGAAAGTTTGGTTGTAGGTAGATGAGGCATCTTCTAGACTGTCATTCTTCTATTTACTATAAGCATCTAATTGCTTCTATTTTCTCAGTGCATAAGAAGTAGGTCTTCATTTGTTGTGAGAAGGGGCTAGCAGTATCAGAGATCTGAGGGAAAAAGAGAAACTGAAATAGTAAGAGAACTACTTGACTAGGGAAAATTATTTGTATTGCCTGCCAGCATTGTGGCCCAGGCTGGTTTTAAACTTAATATAAGGTCTCTTAGCTCCATTCTATCTCTCATTAGCTGCTTGAGTGAAAGTGTGAAATAAGCAGACTATGGACTTTTGCACGTTTGAAATTTTGGAAATGATTTATAACAAGAGGGAGAGACAAATGAGAGTGGTGAGGAAATGTATACATACACTAATTATGATGATGGATCGTGTCATCCAAGCTGAGTAGAATGCAGTGATGACAAGAATTAGAATGGAGGAGTGAAGTGCAAAAATAAGAGGTGATACCTCTCATGCTCACATATATCAGGACCAGTCACCTAATTTCTGGGGCTTAGTGTAAAACAAAAATTTAAGGCCACTTATTCAAACATTATTAGGAATTTCAAGAGCTGGGCATGTTGGAGCATGCCTTTAGTCTCAGTTACTTAGGAGGCTGAGGCAGAAGGTTTACTTGAGGCCAGGAGTTCGGGTCTGTAGTGTGCTATGATTATGCTTGTGACTAGCCATTGCATTCTAGCCTGAATAACATAGTGAGACCCCATCTCTAAAAAGAAAAAGAAATTAAATAAAATAATTTCAAAACAGTAACAACTCAGCATTAAATGAAGCATAGACTGTAAGCATGGGACAGTGACTGCTGCACAGGTGATAGACCCATGTAGCTGGCTCCACATATGCATATCCATATATAAAAGTCTCTTTTTGAAAACCTGTTTTTATTTTTTAGGCCCTGATAACAAATGATGAATTATTAATAGTTAAAGAAAAAAAAAAAAAAAAGAAGAGAGGAGGTAACTAGAGAGAGGGGATGATTAAAATTAGTTTGGGAGAGGCTAGCTGGTCTAAGATGTAATCATGTTAGCAAAAGGACAGGATTACTGACATTAAAAGGCCAACAGACAGAGAGGCTAGGATCTTGGTTGTATTAGTTATGGGGCTGTTATAACCGCTAGGATTTGTGACTTGAGTAGCATTGAGGGTGGTGATGGGGACCTGGCAAGACAGCAGATGTCTATAGCAAGAGGAGGGAATGGGAAGCTGCTCTGATGGCATAGTCATCAAGGTTGCAGATAAAATGAGGAAGAATAAGAAACAAAGGTTTGGAAATACGAACAAGGGGCTGGGAGGTTATTACCACACTTTCAGCCAAGAGGCACATGAAATGCTGCAGAAAAACTGCCACATCCTGAGATGGCTGCAGGGGAGGCTGTGTTTTTAGAGGGAAGTCAAGTTCAGTGGAGCAAGAAGGGGCATAGACTATTCAGAGAAGAGTTTGAGAATATGTGAAGTTTTACTTATGACAAATTATGTTGTCCAAAGGGTACAGTGAAAGGGTTTGGGAGGATAGGGATGGGTAGAAGGTGAAGTCAGACTAGCTCTATTAGGATGAGAATCCAGCAGATAAAGGAAGACCTAGAAACTTGGATTTCCTGTTAGTCACCAAGGAACATAGGAACCTAGGGTACAGTAAGATTTATCCTGATGTTTTCTTAGGTGTAGGTGACAATCAGGTATAAATTTTTAACTAAGTATACAAAAGCAATTGCAACAAAACCAAAAATGAACAAGTGGGACCTAATTACACTAAAGAGCTTCTGTACAGCAAAACAAACTATTAACAGAGTAAAGAGACAACCTATAGAATGGGAGAAAACATTTGTAAACCATGTACCCTAAAAAGGTCTAATATCCTGAATCTATAAGGAACTTAAATCAACAAGCAAAAAACAAATGCATTAAAAAATGGGCAAGGGGTGGGGGCGTGCCAAGATGGCTGAATAGGAACATCTCCAGCCTCTAGCTCCCAGCGTGAGCAACACTGAAGATGGATGATTTCTGCATTGCCAACTGAGGTACCAGGTTCATCTCACTGGGGCATGTTAGATAGTCAGTGCAGGACAGTGGGTGCAACCTGAGTGAGAGCCGAAGCAGGGTAAGGCATTGCCTCACCTGGGAAGCATAAGGGGGAAGGGAATTCCTTTTCCTAGCCAAGGGAAACCATGACACACAACACCTGGAAAACTCCCACCCTAATAGTGCGCTTCGCCAAGGGTCTTAGCAAATGGCACACCAGGAGATTATAACCTGCGCCTGGCTCAGAGGGTCCCATGCCCACGGAGCCTCCTTCATTGCTAGCACAGCAGTCTGAGATCTAACTTCAAGGTGGCAGCAAGGCTGACGGAGGGATGCCCGCCATTGCTGAAGCTTAAGTAGGTAAACAAAGTAGCTGGGCAAGATGCTCGAACTGGGTGGAGCCCACCACAGCTCAAGGAGGCCTGCCTGCCTTTATAGACTCCACCTCTGGGGACACGGCATAGATAAATAAAAAGCAGCAGAAACCTCTGCAGATGTAAATATCCCTGTCTGACAGCTTTGAAGAGAATAGTGATTCTCTGAGCATGGAGGTTGAGATCTGAGAATGGAAAGACTGCCTAGTCAAGTGGGTCCCTGACCCCTGAGTAACCTAACTGGGAAAACCTAACTGGGAGTAGCCTAACTGGAGTGGACCTCAAGCAAACTCCAACAGACCTGCAGCTGAGGGTTGTGACTGTTAGAAGGAAAACTAACAAACAGAAAGGACATCCACACCAAAACCCCATCTGTATGTCACCATCATCAAAGACCAAAGGTAGGTAAAACCACAAAAATGGGGGAAAAAGCAGTGCAGAAAAGCTCAACATTCAAAAAATTGGAGCACCTCTCCCCCTTCAAAGGAACACAGCTCCTCCTCGCCAGCTATGGAAAAAAGTTGGATGGAGAATGACTTTGACAAGTAGAGAGAAAGGCTTCAGTCGATCAAACTTCTCAGAGCTAAAGTAGGAACTACAAACCCAGCAGAAAGAAACTAAAAACCTTGAAAAAAGATTTGACGAATGGATAACTAGAATAACCAATGCAGAGAAGTCCATAAACGACCTGATAGAGATGAAAACCATGACACGAGAACTACGTGACAAATACACAAGTTTCAGTAACTGACTCAATCAACTGGAGGAAAGAGTATCAGTTACTGAAGATCAAATGAATGAAATGAAGTGAGAAGAGAAGTTTAGAGAAAAAAGAGTAAAAAGAAATGAGCAAAGCCTCCAAGAAATATGGGATTACATGAAAAGACCAAATCTACATTTGATTGGTATACCTGAAAGTGACGGGGAGAATGGAATCAAGTTGGAAAAGGTTCTTCAGGATATTATCCAGGAGAACTTCACCAACCTAGCAAGGCAGGCAAACATTCAAATTCAGGAAATACAGAGAACACCACAAAGATACTCCTCGAGAAGAGCAACTCCAAGACACATAATTGCCAGATTCACCAAGGTTGAAATGAAGGAAAAAATGTTAAGGGCAGTCAGAGAGAAAGGTCGGGTTACCCACAAAGGGAAGCCCATCAGACTAACAGCAGATCTCTCGGCAGAAACTCTCCAAGCCAGAAGAGAGTGGGGGCCAATATTCAACATTCTTAAAGAAAAGAATTTTCAACCCAGAATTTCATATCCAGCCAAACTAAGTTTCATCAGTGAAGGAGAAATAAAATCCTTTACAGACAAGCAAATGCTTAGAGATTTTGTCACCACCAGGCCTGCCCTACAAGAGACTCCTGAAGGAAGCACTAAACATGGAAAGAAAAAACCAGTACCAGCCATTGAAAAAACATGCCAAAATGTAAAGACCATTGACACTAGGAAGAAACTGCATCAACTAACGAGCAAAATAACCAGCTAACATCAAAATGACAAGATCAAGTTCACACATAACAATATTAACCTTAAATGTAAATGGGCTAAATGGTCCAATTAAAAGACCCATCAGTTTGCTGTATTCAGGAGACCCATCTCAGGTGCAGAGACACACATAGGCTCAAAATAAAGGGATGGAGGAAGATCTACCAAGCAAATGGAAAACAAAAAAAGGCAGAGGTTGCAATCCTAGTCTCTGATAAAACAGACTTTAAACCAACAAAGATCAAAAGAGACAAAGAAGGTCATTACATAGTGGTAAAGGGATCAATTCAACAAGAAGAGCTAACCTAAATATATATGCACCCAATACAGGAGCACCCAGATTCATAAAGCAAGTCCTTAGAGATTTACAGAGAGATTTACACTCCCACACAATAATAATGGGAGACTTTAACACCCCACTGTCAACATTAGACAGATCAACGAGACAGAAAGTTAATAAGGATATCCAGGAATTGAACTCAAATTTGCACCAAACAGGCTTAATAGACATCTACAGAACTCTCCACCCCAAATCAACAGAATACACATTCTTCTCAGCACCACATCACACTTATTCCAAAATTGACCACATAGTGGGAAGTAAAGCACCCCTCAGCAAATGTAAAAGAACAGAAATTATAGCAAACTGTCTCTCAGACTACAGTGCAATCAAACTAGAACTCAGGACTAAGAAACTCAAATAAAACCACTCAACTACATGGAAACTGAACAACCTGCTCCTGAATGACTACTGGGTACATAACGAAATGAAGGCAGAAATAAAGATGTTCTTTGAACCAATGAGAACACCAGAATCTCTGGGACACATTTAAAGCAGTGTGTAGAGGGAAATTTATAGCACTAAATATCCACAAGAGAAAGCAGGAAAGATGTAAAATTGACACCCTAACATCACAATTAAAATAACTAGAGAAGGAAGAGCAAACACGTGCAAAAGCTACCAGAAGGCAAGAAATAACTAAGATCAGAGCAGAACTGAAGGAGACAGAGACACAAAAAACCCTCCAAAAAATCAATGAATTCAGGAGCTGGTTTTTTGAAAACATCAACAAAATTGATCGACCACTAGCAAGACTAATAAAGAAGAAAAGAGAGAAGAATAAAATAGATGCAATAAGAAAGATAAAGGGGATATCACCACCAACCCCACAGAAATGCAAACTACCATCAGAGAATACTATACACACCTCTACACAAATAAACCAGAAAGCCTAGAAGAAATGGATAAATTCCTGGACAGGGGCGTGGGTTGAAAAACTACCTGTTTAGTACAGTATTAGTCAGTTCTCGTGCTGCTATAAAGAAATATCTAGGAATGGGCAATATATAAAGAAAAGAGGTTTAATTGGCTCATGGTTTCCCAGGCTGCACTGGAAACATGACTGGGAAGGCCTCAGATAATTTACAATCATGACAGAAGGTAATGGCGAAGCAGGCACATTTTACATGGCCAGAGCAGAAAGAAGAGAGGGAGGGAGGAGGTACTACACACCTTTAACAACCAAATGTTGTAATCACTTACTGTCATGAGAATAGCACCAAAAAGGAAATCCATCCCCATGTTTCAGTCATCTTCCACCAGGATCCACCTCCAACATGGGGGATTACAATTCGACATGAGATTTAGAGGAGGATAGAAATCAAACCATGTCATTCCACCTCTGGCCCCCCCAAAATCTCATGTCCTTCTCACATTGCAAAATGCATTAATTCCTGCTCAACAGTTCCTCAAAGTCTGACATAATTTTAGCATTAACTCCAAAGTCTGCAATTGAAAGTCTCATCTGAGAAAAAGAAAGTCCCTTCCACGTATGAGCAGGAAAAATAAAAAACAAGGTAGTTATTTGCAAGATACAATGAGGGTACAGGCACTGGGTAAATACTCTCATTCCAAAAGGGAGAAATCAGTCAAAACAAAGGTGTTGTAGTCCCCATGCAGGGCTGAAACCCAGAAGTGCATTCATTAAATTTTAAATCTCCAAAATAATCTCTTTTGACTCTGTGTCTCACATCCAGGGCACACTGGTGCAAGGGATGGGCTCCCAAGGCCTTGAGCAGCTCTGTCTCTGAAGTTTCTCAGGGTACAGCTTCCACAGCTGCTCTCAAGAGCTAGCATTGAGGGCCTGTAGCTTTTCCAGGTGCATGGTACAGGCTCTCAGTGTATCTACCATTCTCGGGTCTGGAGGACTGTGGTCTTCTTCTCACAGCTCCACTAGGCAGTGCTTCAGTGGGGACTCTGTGTGGGGGCTCCAAACCCACATTTCCCCTTCATACTCCCCTTGTAGAGGTTCTCCATGAGGGCTCTGCCCCTGTAGCAGGCTTCTACCTGAACATTCAGGCTTTCACATACATCTTCTAGGGTTTTTATAGTCTGGGGTTTTACTTTTAGGTCTTTAATCTATCTGGAGTTGATTTTTGTATATAGTGTAAGGAAGGGGTCTAACTTCAGTCTTCTGCATATGGCTAGCCAGTTATCTCAGTACCATTTATTGAACAGGGAATCCTTTCCCCATTGCTTGTTTTTGTCAGCTTTGTCAAAGATCAGATGGTTGTAGATGTGTGGCCTTATTTCTGGGCTCTCTATTCTGTTTCGTTGGTTTATGTGCCTGTTTTTGTACCAGTACCATGCTGTTTTGGTCACTGTAGCCTTATAGTATAGTTTGCAGTCAGGTAACATGATTCTTCCAGCTTTGCTCCTTTTGTTTATGATTGCTTCAGCTATTGGGGCTCTTTCTTGGTTCCATAAAAATTTTAAAATAATTTTTTCTAGTTGTGTGAAGAATGTCATTGGTAGTTTGATGAAATAGCATTGAATCTGTAAATTGCTTTGGACAGTATAGTTATTTTAATGATATTGATTCTTCCAATTCATGAGCATAGGATGTTTTTCCATTTGTTTTTGTCTTCTCTGATTTATTTGAGCAGTGTTCTGTAATTCTCATTGCAGAGATCAAAGAGAAAAAATGTTCCTTGTCTTTTTTGATCTTTGTTGGTTTGAAATCTGTTTTGTCTAAAATTAGGATTGCAATACCTGCTTTTTTGTTTTCCATTTATATCCATCCCTTTATTTTGAGCCAGTGAGTGTCACTATGTATGAGATGGGTTTCTTGAAGACCACTGGGTCTTACTTTTTCATCCAGCTTGCTACTCTGTCCCTTTTAAGTGGGTCATTTAGTTCATTTACTTTCAAGTTTAGTATTGATATGTATGGATTTGATCCTGTCATTGTGCTGTTAGTTGGCTGAATGTTGGCTTGTTTGTGTGGCTGCTTTACAGTGATACTGGTCTGTGTGTTTAAGTGTGTTTTTGTATTAGTTGGTAGCAGCCTTTCCTTTCTACATTTAGTGCTCCTTTCAAGATCTCTTGTAAGGCAGGTCTGGTGGTAGTGAAATCCCTCAACATTTGCTTATATGAAAAGGATCTTATGTCTCCTTCACTTAGAAAGCTTAGTTTGGCTGGATATGAAATTCTTGGTTGAAGATTTTTTTTTAAGACTGTTGAATATAATGTTTGTAATTCTCATTGTAGAGATCTTTTGCCTCCCTGGTTAGGTGTATTCCTAGGCATCTTACTTTTCTTGTGGCAATTGTGAATGGGATTGCCTTTCTGGTTTGGCTCTCAGTTTGGTTGTTGTTGGTGTATAGGAATGCTAGTGATTTTTGTACATTGATTTTGTATCCTGCAACTTTGCCAAAGTTCTTCATCAGCTAAAGGAGCTTTGGGGCCCCAATCTCTTCTAGCTTGTAGCATTTCAACTGAGAGTTTCACTGTTAGCCTGATGGGGATCCCTTTGCAGGTGATCTGCCCTTTCTTTCTCTAGCTGCCTTTAACATTCTTTCTTTCATTTTGACCTTGGAAAATCTGATGATTACATGTCTTGGGGATAATCTTCTTGTGTAGAATCTTGTAGGATTTCTCTGTATTTCCTGAATTTGACTGTTGGCCTATCTAGCAAGGTTGGGGAAGTTTTCATGGGCTATATTCTGAAATATACTTCCAAGTTGTTTCCTTTCTCCTCTTCCTTTTCAGGGATGCAAGTGATTAGTACATTTGGCCTCTTTACATAATTCTATACTTCTTGGAGGCTTTTATTCATTCCTTTTTATCCTTTTTTCTTTATTTTTTGTCTGACTGTCTTATTTCAGAGAAACAGTCTTCAGGTTCTGAGATTCTGTCCTCAGCTTGGTTTATTCTGCCGTTAATACTTGTTATTGATTGTGAAATTCTTCTATTGTGTTATTCAGTTCTGTCAGGTACATTAGATTATTTTTTATACTGGCTATTTTGTCTTTCAGCTCCTGCATTGCTTTATCATGATTTTTATTTTCCTTGGATTGGTTTTTGCTATCCTCCTGAATCTTGATGATTTTTGTTCCTGTCCATATTCTGAATTCTATTTCTGCCATTCCAGCCAGTTTGGCCTAGTTAGGAACTCTTGTTGGAGAAGTGGTGTGGTCATTTGGAGGACATATGACACTCTGGCCATCTGAGTTATCTGAGTTCTGGCATTGGTTCTTTCTCATCTCTGTGTGTGAGTGTTTGTTTAACTGCAGTGTAGATTGAGTACAGCCAATAGACTTCTGGATCTTTTCACAGGGCTGAGGCTTTATGCAGGGTCTTTATTTGAAGCTGACTTCTTGTCTCTGGTTTCAGAGGTGGGTATGTTAGTGAGGTAACTTTGGTGTGGAAGTTTTAGGGTGAGATCCAGAAGGTGACACTTAGGCCTATTGGTCAGTTGGTAGATTCTTACTCAGTTGTGTGGCTTCCCTATATTTCCTCACAGTACAACTGGAAGTATGGATTCCTCTCCCCATTGAGTGCTGGTTCTAGTTCATGACTTGGCACTCCTGGGCTGCCCACTGCAGCTCTGGGGCAATCCTAGTTTTTATATTCCTTTCCCAGCTTAGAGGCAGCAGAGGAAGGGACCTTAGTAGTGGTTGTGGCCAAGGGTCATTTCCTTGACTCCTGGGGCTCCACCCCAGAGAGATGCAGGTCAGGAATGATGCAGTGGTGTCAGTCCAGGATGGAGGGTTTGTGCTATGGACCCAAGCCAGGGGTTCTCTGTCTCGTGATGAGCCATGGGTGGTGGGGGGAGTGGCACCCATGGGAGATGAACTGGCCTCCTCTCTTTGGGTTGACTGGAGATTGTTGGAGGTGTGGATAAGGCACTTAGGGTCTTTGCACCTTTGTTAGTCCAAAGGTGCCAAGGGCAGTTTCTCTGCAGAGGCAGGGGCCAAGAGGCTTTCAGTTGCCCCTGGAAGCTCTGTCCAGGGAGTTGCTGAGTTGGTGCTGGCTCAGTAGCTCTGGCAGGGGGCGGCTGGAGGCTCAGGCCTAGAGGACCTGTCTGGTGAGGAGACATGGGAACAGGTACCCATGTAACAGTCTGATCACCTTTCTGTATGGCTGCTGTGGTATGCTTGGGGCCCACTCCAGTCTCTGGTCACTTTGGATTTTCCAGAACCTAGAGGTGTCACCAGTGAAGGTTACAAAACAACAAAGAAGGCAGCCTGTTCCTCCCTCTGGGATTTTTGTCCCAGGAAGGTATGAACCTGTTGCCAGCCCAAAGGCACCTATAGGAAGTGGTTGGAGACCTTCGTTGGGAGGTCCCACCCAGTAAGGAGGACTGGGATTAGGTACTTGCTTAAAGCAGCAGTCTGGCTACATTTTGGTAGAGCAGCTGTGCTGTGCTGGGGATCCCTTCCACCCCAGGTTGACTCAGACTCTCCAAAGCCCAAAGACTGGAATGGCTAAGTCACCCAAACAGCAAAGATGGTGGCGCACCCCTCTGTCTGGGAGTGCTGTCCCAGGGGGAATAAAGATCTCTGTCAGCTGGAGAGCTCAGGTGGGGGTGACTAGAGGCCCCAGTTGGGAGATCCTGCCCAGTGAGGAGGACCAGGATCAGGCACTCACTTAAAACAGCAGACTGGTCACGTTTTGGCAGAGCAGCTGTGCTGTGCTGGGGAATCCCTTCCACCCTGGATTGGCTCAGATTCTCCAAAGCCTGAAGGCTGGAATGGCTAAGGCGCCTGGACTGCAAAGGTGGTGGCCTGCGCCTCCCCCCGGGAGCTCCTTCTTAGGGAGGTGCAATGCTGCTACTGACAGCTGGCTGGAATTCCAAGCCAGTGAGTCTTACCTTGTGAGATGCAGTGGAGGTGGGAGTGGAGCCTGCCGACTGTTGCTGCTTAGCCCCTGGATTCAGCCTCTTTCCTAAAGGTATATGCAGGAGTCTAACCTCCTAATTTCCACATTCTTAAGCTTACCAATTAGTCCAAAGTTATTTTTCTCTTAGAGAAACCGCCTTCCTGGAACATTCTCTCTCTCTCTCAATCTCTCTCTCTCTTTCTCCTTTTTTTAAAGTCAGGAAAACCTGTCATGCAGGCTAGACTGCAGTGGCACAATCACAGCTCACTGCAGCCTCAAACTCCTAAGCTCAAGTCATCTTCCCACTTCAGCCTCCCGAGTAGCTGGGACTACAGGAGGGTGTCATCACATCCAGCTAACATTCTGTTTTCATGCTCCAAGTAGAACAGGCTGTGAAAATGGGATCAAATAGATTCAATGTGCAAAGGTCATACAGCTAGTGTATGACAGAACTGGAACTGAAACCCAGGCAGTCTGTTCATTGCATTTCCTATTGGTGATTGTATTGGTTATCTATTGCCAAAATAATGCTGTGTAATAGACTCCAAATTCAGTGCCCCCAGAAACATTTACTTGTTATTTCTCATGTGTTTAGGCTTGTCTGGACTTAGCTGACGTAGCTCATCAGAGGCAGATCTGCTCCTTTTACCTCCAGTCTAACCCAGTCCTGTTCTCTTGGGGATAGCAGGAGTGAAGGAAAACAAACAATTGTGCCAGTGCTTTTCCTTTTCAAACTTTGATCCTTACATCCTATTAATGTCTCATTGATCAAAGCAAGTCACATGGCCACAGTCAAAGTCAAAAGCCAGGAAAATTCAGTCCATCCATGCAGTGGGGGGAGAGGAGGAAATCAATATTTATTGATAATAACTGAATCTACTACAACGCCTAACTAGCAAGATATATAGATGACATGCAACTCCACTAAAATGTCTAATGATTAAGAAATTAACTAACTTAATATTTCTCAATTAGTTACTTTTTGCTAAAGCATAAGCAATTTCCTCAGTTCTAACCACAAATTCTTACATAAAATATGTAAGCATTAAAATCATATATTAATACAGTATTAAATGTACTTCAATAATATGTCAAAATATTTCAATTTGATTTTATTTGCTTTCTTCTCATTCTCCTTTATAGTTTCTGAATTTTGTGCCATATGCATGGCAAATGCATTTGAGAAATGAAATGTTATAAAAAAAGTTTACAAATTTATTTGAACCTTAAAACAGAGCACTAAAGTATCTTGCTCTGAGACCATATCTATATTTAAATGGTAAAAATACACAGATCAATTTTATTACAAACTAATATTCCTAGAGTTAAACTATATCCATACTTTTTACATTTATAACAGGGCATATTTTAAATATATATATACAACTATAACATGCTATAATCATTCCTTATGGGCCACTGAATAATAAGTATATCTGAGAAGAAAGCAAAGATATTTTAAAAGGTGAAAGACTTGCAAATTTCTCTTTGAAAATATTAAACTAATTACTTTAATATATGCTTGTCTGTGAAAAAAAAGTGTAAAAGTTCAGCTGTATAAATCACTTAATATCCCATGCAAAGTAATAAAAAAAAACCTGGACTAAAACATGAAAGTTACTATTACACATTTATATGTATTGTGTTTGTATACAACTGTAAATCCAGTAGGAAACAGTCTACTACTAAATCTTTTCTTCTTATTTACACTTCTACAGCCTATGGCTAAATGGGTTTTTCACTTTTTGTTTGGACAATGTGGAAGTACCAGGTACCAGGACTCTCCCTTGTCGTAACTCCCGTGGGGGTGAATGAATTGAGCGCAGTCAGTCTGTAACAGGCTCTAGTATACATGCTTGGTGGGGTTAAAAAAATAGAGACCCAATGAAGGATTCTCAGCCATTAAACTTGGGATTTTACCCAGCATGTCTGTGCCCTACTGTAAAAGTATCCGTAACTTAGCTCTGATCACAGTGCTTTCCTGCAAGCTGCAATTAGGTGGGATGTCTTAGCTGTCTTGCTAAAAATATACACTTTGAAATCCAGTCTTCAGCAGCCTGCAGGAGGATAAGAGAGGGTGAGGCACAGTCTGTGTACCTTGCTCAGGAGTGCTGCTTGTGCTTATTCTCTGACCCCAGGTCCTGGAACTTGCCAGCACCAATCTTTCAATTCTGTTATGTCCTCCTAGGGAGAGACTAAAATTGCCCAGACCTGCTTTTTGTTTAGATTACTTCTGAAGCCACTTAATTCTCAGTTGCCAATAGTTGCTTTGTCTTTCTCAATTAGGCTCTAAATTGATGTGAAAACAGTAGGATTCTAAATTGGTGTGAAAACAGTAGGATTATTGTGCTAATTAAAATATCTTTTGCACAGCGGTACTTTCCCAGGAGTGGGTCAAGGAAAGCCCCGTGGGCAGCCCCAAATCCCCTCCAGGGAGCAGGTTTGTGATCTCAGGTGGCCCAATGTGACACCTTGAGGGGCTTCTCCAATGCACCTCACCCTCAACCACTACTTTGTCAGGTTGTCTGGGACCCTTGGTCTTTAAATATCACACGATATATACAAAACACCTTAGAAGATGTGACAAACCAGCATCTGGCCAAGTGAATGTTTATTAAAATAAAATACAAGAAAAATAACTTATGCAAGCTATCTAATATTATAGAATCAGAAAGGTCATGAGATATTTTTACATAAGGTAATTCTATCAGCTTTGACAGTACTATGTTTTAGGACAAGAAACTAGCTAAAAATGTGAAAAAAGAAAGGAAGAGACAGAACAAGAAAGAAGGAACAGGATGCGGATGATGCATTGTTTCATCTATCACATACTTAAAGCTAAAAATCTTGAAGTCACAACCCTTCCTGTCAGGTCTCTGAGCCCAAGCTCAGCCATCATATCCCCTATGTCCTGCACACATACATCCAGGTGGCCTGAAGTAACTGAAGAATCACAGAAGAAGTGAAAATGGCCTGTTCCTGCCTTAACTGATGACATTCTACCACAAAAGAAGTGAAAATGGCTGGTCCCGACCTTAACTGATGACATTACCTTCTGAAATTCCTTCTCCTGGCTCATCCTGGCTCAAAAGCTCCCCCACTGAGCACCTTGTGACCCTTGCCCCTGCCTGCCAGAGAACAACCCCCTTTGACTGTAATTTTCCACTACCCACTCAAATCTTATAAAATGGCCCCACTCCTATCTCCCTTTGCTTACTCTCTTTTTAGACTCAGCCCGCCTGCTCCCAGGTGATTAAAATCTTCATTGCTCATACGAAGTCTGTTTGGTGGTCTTTTCACACGGACACGAGTAAAATTTGATGCTGTGACTCGGATCAAGAGACCTCCCTTGGGAGATCAATCCCCTGTCCTCCTGCTCTTTACTCCATAAGAAAGATCCACCTACATCCTAGGGTTCTCAGACCAACCAGCCCAAGGAACATCTCACCAATTTTAAATTGGGTAATCAGTCTCTTTTTACTCTCTTCTCCAACCTCTCCCACTATCCCTCAACCTCTTTCTCCGTTCAATCTTAGCACCATCTTTCAATCTCTCCCTTCTCTTAATTTCAGTTTCTTTCCTTTTCTGGTAGAGACAGGTGACATGTTTTATCCATGAACCCAAAACTCTGGTGCCAGTCACAGACTCTGGAAGACAGTCTTCCTTTGGTGTTTAATCACTCAGAGACACCTGCTTGATTATTCACCCACGTTTCAGAGGTGTCTGACCACGCGGGGATGCCTGCCTTGGTCATTCACCCACATTCATTTGGTGGCAAGTCGGTTGTGGCGACACCTGCTTTGACTGCTCACCCATCCCTTCTCTGTGTCTCCACCCACTCCTTTTCTACTTTTCTGGGGGGGCAAGCACCTCCCACCCCTTTACCGCATACCTGAGGAGCAAGCACCTTCCACCTCTTCTTAACTTTACTGGAGGGCAAGCACCCCACACCCCTTCTCTCTGTATCTCTACTTTCTCTTCTCTCCACTTTCCTGGGGGGCAAGCACCCCCCACCCCTTCTCTCCATGCCTCTACCCTTCTCTTTAAAATTGCCTCCTTCACTATGGGCAAGCTTCCACCCTCCATTCCTCCTTCTTCTCCCTTAGCTTGTGTTTTCAAGAACTTAAAACCTCTTCAACTCTCCCCTCACCTAAAATCTAAGCATCTTATGTTCTTCTGCGACACCACCTGACCCCAATACAAACTCGACAGTAGTTCCAAATACCCCAAAAACAGCACTTTCTATTTTTCCATCCTACAAGATCTAGATAATTCTTGTCGTAAAATGGGCAAAAGGTCTGAGGTGCCTGACATCCAGGCATTCTTTTACACATCGGTCCTTCCGTAGTCTCTGTTCCAAATGCAACTCATCCCAAATCTTGCTTCTTTCCCTCCCGCGTGTCCCCTCAGTCCCAACCCCAAGCATCACTGAGTCTTTCCAATCTTCCTTTTCTATGGATGCATCTGACCTCTCTTCTCCTCCCTAGGCTGCTTGTTGCCAGGCTGAGCCAGGTCCCAATTCTTCTTCAGCCTCCCCTCCCCCATCCTATAATCCTTTTATCACCTCCCCTTCTCACACCCGGTCCAGCTTACAGTTTTGTTTGGGTCCAGCTTACAGTTTTTTTTTTTTTCCACGACTAGCCCTCTCCCACATGACCAACAATTTCCTCTTAGAGAGGTGGCTGGAGCTGAAGTCATAGGGTACATGAGCCTTTTTCTCTATCAGATCTCTCTCAGATCAGTCAACATTTAAGCTCTTTCTCATCAAACCCCACTAAATATATACCGGAATTCCAATAACTAACTCTGTCCCACAATTTAACCTAGAGTGACTTAAATGCCATCCTAACATCTACCCTCCCCCCAGTTGAACAGGAAGGAGTTTTTATCTCTGGCCCAGTCTCACACTGACAACCCATGGCTCCATGAGCCAGACCTCCAGGAAGGCATTAGAGCAGCTCCCTGAGGGGATCCCCAATGGAACTATCAGGCAGATTCCCCAAGTATAGCTAGGTGAGATTACATGATTTGCTGCCTAGCTGAAGGGCTTGAAAAGGCAGCTTACGTAGCTGTTAATTATGACAAGCTTAAAGAAACTACCCAAAGTAAAGATGAAAACCCAGCCCAGTTCATGGCTCGTTTGGCAGCAACGCTGAGATGCTTTACAGTCCTAGACCCTGAAGGGTCAGAAGGCTGTCTCATTCTAAATATGCATTGTATTACCCAGTCAGCTCCTGACATTAGAAAAAACCTCAAAAATTAGAATCTGGCCCTCAAACCCCACAACAGGAATTAATCAACCTCGCCTTTAAGGTGTGCAGTTTTAGAGAGGAGGCAGCCAGACGGCAATGTATTTCTGAGATACAAGTACTTGCCTCTGCTGTGAGACAAAACCCAGTCACACTTCCAGCACACAAGAACTTCAAAATGCCTAAACCACACACGCCTAAACCACAGCAGTCAAGCATTCCTACAAGACTTTCTCCATTAGGATCTTGCTTCAAGTGCCAGAAATCTGGCTACTGGCCCAAGGGATGCCTGCAGCCTGGGATTCCTCCCAAGCCATGTCCCATCTGTGGAGGGGCCCACTGGAAATCAGACTGCCCAGCTTGCCCGGCAACCACTCCTAGAGCTCCTAAAGCTCTGGCCCAAGGCTCTCCGACTGACTCCTTCCCAGATCTGCTCAGTTTGGTGGCTGAAGACTGATGCTGCCAGATCACCTTAGAAGCCCCCTGGACCATTGCGGACGCTGAGCTTCAGGTAACTCTCACGGTGGAGGGTAAGTCCATCCCCTGTTTAATCTATACTGGGGCTACCCACTCCACATTATCTTCTTTTCAAGGGCCTGTTTCCCTTGCCCCCATAACTGTTGGGGGTATTGACGGCCAAGCTTCAAAACCCCTTAAAACTCCCCTACTCTGGTGCCAACATTCTTTTATGCACTCTTTTTTTAGCTATCCCCACCTTCCCAGTTCCCTTATTAGGCCAAGACACTTTAACCAAATTATCTGCTTCCCTGACTATTCCTGGTCTACAGCCACATCTCATTGCCACCCTTCTTCCCAACCCAAAGCCTCCTTTGCATCTTCCTCTCATATCCCCCCAGTTTAACCTACAAGTATGGGACACCTTTACTCCTTGCCTCCTACAGCCTTGCCTGCTGCAGCATAGGCTTCTAAAACCTGTAAACTCTCCTTACAATTCCCCCATTTTACCTGTCCAAAAACCGGAGAAGTCTTATAGGTTAGTTCAGGATCTGTGCCTTATCAACCAAATTGTTTTGCCTATCCACCCTGTAGTGTCCAATCCATACAATATTTTGTCCTCAATACTTTTCTGCACAACTCACTATTCCATTCTTGATCTTAAAGATACTTTTTTCACTATTCCCCTGCACCCCTCATCCCAGCCTCCTTTTGCTTTTACCTGGACTGACCTTGACATCCATCAGTCCCGGCAGCTTACCTGGGCTGTGTTGCCGCAAGCCTTCAGGGACAGCCTTCATTACTTCAGCCAAGCTCTTTCCCATGATTTACTTTCTTTCCACCCATCCACTTCTCACCTTATTCAATATGTTTATGACCTCCTACTTTGTAGCCCCTCCTTTGAATCTTCTCAACAAGACAACCCCCTGCTCCTTCAACATTTATTCTCCAAAGGATATCAGGTATCTCCCTCCAAAGCTCACATTTCTTCTCCATCCATTACCTACCTTGGCATAATTCTTCATAAAAACACACGTGCTCTCCTGGCCAATCATATCTGACTGATCTTTCAACCCCAATGCCTTCTACAAAACAACAACTCCTTTCCTTCCTAGACATGGTTGTATACTTTCACCTTTGGATACCTAGTTTTGCCACCCTAACAAAACCATTATATAAACTCACAAAAGGAAACTTAGCTGACCCCATAGATCCTAAATCCTTTCCCCATTCTTCTTTCCGTTCCTTGAAGAAGCTTTAGATACTGCTCCCACACTAGCTCTCCCTGACTCATACCAACCCTTTTCATTACACACAGCTGAAGTGCAGGGCTGTGCAGTCAGAATTCTTACACAAGTACCAGGACTGCACCTTTTTGTCCAAACAACTTGACCTTACTGTTTTAGGCTGGCCACCATGTCTCCGTGCAGCGGCTGCCACTGCCCTAATACTTTTGGAGGCCCCCAAAATCACAAACTGTGCTCAATTCACTCTCTACAGTTCTCATAACTTGCAAAATCTATTTTCCTCCTCACACCTGATGCATATACTTTCTGCCCCCCAGATCCTTCAGCTATACTTAGTCTTTGTTGAGTCTCCCAAAATTACCATTGTTCCTGGCCCTGACTTCAATCCAGTCTCCCACATTATTCTGGATATCATACCTGACCCCCATGATTGTATCTCTCTGATCCACCTGGCATTCACTCCATTTCCTCATATTTCCTTCTTTCCTGTTCCTCACCCTGAACACACTTGGTTTATTGATGGCAGTTCCACCAGGTCTAATCACCACTCACCAGAAAAGGCAGGCTGTGCTGTAGTATCTTCCACACCTGTCATTGAGGCTACCGTTCTGCCCCCCTCCACTACCTCTCAACCCTTGCTTTTGCAAAAGGACTATGCATCAATATTTATACTGACTCTAAATATGTCCTCCATATCCTGCACCACCATGTTGTTATATGGGCAGAAAGAAATTTCCTCACTATGCAAGGGTCCTCCATCATTAATGCCTCTTTAATAAAAACTCTTCTCAAAGTTGCTTTACTTCCAAAGGAAGCTGGAGTCATTCCCTGTAAAGGCCATCAAAAGGCATCAGATCCCGTTGCTCTAGGCAACGCTTATGTTGATATGGTGACTAAAGAAGTTCCAAATTCTGTCCCTCATGACCAGTTTTTCTCCTCCTCATCAGTCACTCCCACTGAAACTTCCACCTATCAGTCTCTTCCTACACAAGGCGAATGGTTCTTGGACCAAGGAAAATATCTCCTTCCAGCCTCACAGGCCCATTCTATTCTGTCGTCATTTCATAACTTCTTACATGTAGGTTACAAGCTGCTAACCCGACTCTTAGAACCTCTCATTTCCTTCTCATTGTGGAAATCACTTCTCAGTGTTCCATCTGCTCTTCTACTACTCCTCAGGGATTTTTTCAGGCCCCCTCCCTTCCCTACACATCCAGCTTGGGGATTTACCCTGCCCAGGACTGGCAAATTGCCTTTACTCACATGCCCTGAGTCAGGAAACAAAATGCCTCTTGGTCTGGGTAGACTCTTTCACTGGATGAGAAGAGGCCTTTCCCACAGGGTCTGAGAAGGCCACCTCGGTCATTTCTTCCCTTCTGTCAGACATAATTCCTTGGTTTGGCCTTCCCAAACCAAGGAATACAGCCTGATAACAGACTGGTCTTAATTAGTCAAATCACCCAAGCAGTTTATCAGGCTCTTGGTATTCAGTGGCACCTGGTTTTACCTCAAACTGCCACCCTTAAGTCTCTCTTTAAGTAGATAGAAGATCTTTAGTGACAAAGTACACTCCAAAACTTTCACCCTGATGAAGTCCTATTGTTTACTTTCATACTTACTCTTATTCTCATTCTCTTTCTTATGCCACCCTCTACCTCTCCCCAGCTATCTCCACCACACTATAAATCTCAGTCACTCTCTCTCTCTCTCCTAGCTATTTCTAATCCTTCTTTAACAAACAATTGCTAGCTTTGCATTTCTCTTTCCTCCAAAACCACTGAGGCCTCGACTTACTCACTGCTAAAAAAAAAAAAAAAAAGGAAGACTCGTATATTTTTAAATGAAGAGTGTTGTTTTTACCTAAATCAATCTGGCCTGGTATATGACAACATAAAAAAAAACTCAAGGATAGAGCCTAAACTTGCTAACCAAGCAAGTGATTATGCTGAACCCCCTTGGGCACTCTCTAATTGGATATCCTGGGTCCTCCCAATTCTTAACCCTTTAATACCTATTTTTCTCCTTCTTTTATTTGGACCTTTTATCTTCTGTTTAGTTTCTCAATTCATCCAGGCCATCACCAATCATTCTACATGACAAATCCTCTTTCTAACAACCCCATGATACCACCCCTTACCGCAAAATCCTCTTTCAGCTTGGCCTCTCACACTCTGGGTTCCCATGCCGCCCCAATCCCTCTCAAAGCAGCCCTGAGAAACATTACCCATTATCTCTCCATACCACCTCCAAAAGTTTTCGCTACCCCAACTCTTCAACACTATTTTGTTTTATTTTTCTTATTAATATAAGAAGACAGGAATGTCCGGCTTCTGAGCCCAAGCTAAGCCATCGTATTCCCTATGACCTTCACGTATACATCCAGATGGCCTGAAGTAACTGAAGAATCACGAAAGAAGTGAAAATGGCCAGTCTCTGCCTTAACTGATGACATTACCTTGTGAAATTCCTTCTCCTGGCTCATCCTGGCTCAAAAGCTCCCTCACTGAGCACCTTGTGACCCCCGCCCCTGTCTGCCAGAAAACAACCCCCTTTGACTGTAATTTTCCACTACCCACTCAAATCTTGTAAAATGGCCCCACCCCTATCTGCCTTCACTGACTCTCTTTCTGGACTCAGCCCACCTGCACCCAGGTGATTAAAAAGCTTTATTGCTCACAGGAAACCTGCTTGGTTTTCTCTTCACACAGACACGAGTGAAACTTCATAGGCCTTTTTGCCATATCCAGGATGTTTCCAGAGCCTACTTTCCAATTAATTTCCTCTTCTGCTGTAACCTTAACTCAGGCTCTCAACATTTCTTACTTCCATATTACAGTGACTTCCTGGGTTCTCTTTCATTTACTATATCCCCCTGCTAATAGGTGTAATTTTTCAAAAACCATATCTGGTTACAGATGGTTCACTTTCCTGTTTCAATTAATACCCAGTATACTCAGGATAAATTTGACCTCAGCATGGTAAACATCTCTCTTCATAGCCTGACCCCTACGCCGGTCTCACCACTCCTACCTTGATTTCCTACCTCCCTGCCTCTGATTGGAATCAGAGGCATTACACTCCATTACACTCCATCTCTATGCTAGTTAAGTGTTTATCCATATGCTTGGTGAAAAAGAGAATTTGTGAAGGATTCTATTACCTATTTCCTTGTAGGTACAGAGGGGATGGATACTAAATACATAGCTACTTCCATCAATCAACTTGGAATTATGGTATAATTCTAATCAAACTTTAAAAGAAGTCTTACAAGTGTAGAATTTTGTGATAAATGAATGTGTTTATGGAAGCTAAAATGATTCCTGACTCCGTTATAGTTTGGATGTCTCCTCCAACTCTTATGTTGAAATGTAATTCCCAGTGTTGGAAGTGGGGCTTGGTGGGAGATGTTTGGATCTTGGGGGCAGATCGCTCATGAATGGCTTGGGGCATCTCCTTGGTGATAAGTGAGCTCTCACGCTGAGTTCACATGAGACCTAGATCTGGTTTTTTGAAAGTCTGTGGCACCTCCCCTCCCCACTCTCTCACTTCCTCCTGCTTTTGCCATGTGAAACACCTGTTCCCACTTTGCCTTCTGCCATGAGTAAAAGCTCCCTAAGGCCTCCCCAGAAGCTGAACAGATGCCAGGACCATGCCTGTACAGCCTGCAGAAGCATGAACCAATTAAACTTATTTTCTTTATAAATTACCCTGTCTCAGGTATTTCTTTATAGCAATGCAGAAATGGCCTACTGCACCCCAGTAGGTAAAAATATACTTAAAATTTTCTATTAAAAAGTGCCTGGTATTTAAATTAAATTAGATCTGGCCCATGGGAAGGAAGAGGGAAAGTGCAGTCTTATATACAACAGAGAAAAACATGTTGTTAAAAAAAGGTAATGGCCGGGAGTGGTGGCTCACGCCTGGGAAAAAAAATCCCAGCACTTTGGGAGTCCAAGGCAGGTGGATCATGAGATCAAGAGATCGAGACCATCCTGGCCAACATGGTGAGACCCTGTCTCTACTAAAAATACAAAAAATTAGCCGGGCGTGGTGACAGGCTCCTGTAATCGCAGCTATTTGGGAGACTGAGGCAGGAGAATCACCTGAATCTGGGAGGCAAAAGTTGCAGTGAGCCAAGATCGTGCCATTGCACCACTCCAGCCTGGGCAAAAAGAGTGAAACTCCATCTCAAAAATAAAAATAAATAAATAAATAAAAAAGTAATGACATTTTTTACTGTGATTTATAAAATAAGTTTTTATCCCTGATAAATCATAGCTATGGATTTCATTAATTTAAGAGCAAATTTTTAATGGGAAGTGAATTAAAGAATCAGCTTAAACACTTACATACCTAATTTTAAATTAACCTACTTAATCTCTGTGTGAAAATTTTACATCACTATTTAATTGGCCAATAAAGAAAGCACTCAAATATGGGTGAATAGAAAGAGATAGATTAAATCGAATTTATCTGGATACCAACATGGACTGATCTTGGGGGACAGGATTGTTCACCTTAACATCCAACTGGTTGGCACCACATCTGGGTGAGTGCATTCCACAGAGAAGACACAGGAGGGAGCAGGGAGCATGAAAAGGCCTTCAACAGAGGAAAGCCTCTAACAAGAAAGAGAAGAAAGTGATTATGGACCTCTACAAGGCACCATCAGATAGGGGAATACACATCCTATTGTTTCTGAACAACGGTAGGCTTTCTTCTCAGGGTCTCTCTCGTTTCTATTCCACGTATTCATTGATATTAAAACCTGCACTTACACTCATTTCCTTCAAATTCATAATTTTGTTTTCATTTCAAAGTCTGATCTCCTAAGGACTTTACTGTGTGAATACAGAAGACTCTAACAATGTATGAGGGTTTGAATTTCAGACTTACGCAGTCAGTTCACATTTCTTCATTCTTTTCATTTCCACTTTTCCAATTCCCTGCTAGTCTCATAAGGAGAATAAGAAATGCAGTGGTGTATTAAGCGGTGTATTAAGAAGAGTATTCTATAATGCCTAGTAAACGCCAGGCATGCAGATGTAGCCGAGTTTGAAAACATTTTAATGGGTTGTTTAAAAGTTTTGTTCTGATAAAATCACAGCTTGGGGCATGAAGCTCTTCCACTAATCAGATTATGTCAAAAACTGAAAGTTGCAAAGCTGTTTCTGAAATTTATATCACATACTTCCATTAAAGAGAAAAAAATTATTGTGGGAATAATATCTATCATTAATTTGCTTAAATAATAAAAACAGGGTGTTTATAGCTCTTACACAAATATAAAACTTAAATGAATCTATACATTAAGATAAAGCAAACCATAAAGCAATAATGTTATTTAACATGATGGATGATATTGCTTGCTGAAAGTCAATTATAGATATTGGGTGTAAAGTAGGAAGATGTAGCTTCAGATATTGTCCTCTATTTGATTTGTTTCTATGCATTTGTTCACATAAATGTTGTATTTCCACAATTCACTAGTATTGGTGCCTTTGAGATGCTTATAATGTTGTTACTTCAGGATAACCAAATCCACTGAGTAATCGAAAAGGCCACTTTGAATGAGATGGTACTAGGCAACTCTGAAAAGCTGTTCTTTTGTTTACTTGAAGATAAATTTGCATGTAGTGTTAATTAAACTTACTTTGATCAGTGATCTAATTAAATTATTACCACAATTGAGAACAGAAAAGTATTTTTGGTGCCAATAAAGTGAAGTGATTTGGCAATTCATCCTGTAGAATGAGTATGGTAATCGTTCGTTGGGTTCAATTTCCCTGTAATATCATGTATATTGTGATAAATAAATTTTCCTGTCGTTAGCCTTAGTTCATTTAGTGTACCTTAAAGTCATTAGTTTTTCACTTGGCACAGCCTTGAGAGTGACCCCCATAATAACTAAAATTATAAACATGGGCAATAATATGATAATGCAAAATTATAAGATACAGGACTTAGTTACATCAAATAAGATAAAAGTGCAAAGATTAACAAAAAAAAAACCTTAGAAATGAGAAATGACAACCTTCAGATCACATTTTACAGTAAGCAAACTTCCAAATTAATCCATCTTGGGGAGGCCTTGTGACTCTATGGTGACATTCTGTCTTCCAGTAAATAATAAATTCCTCAAATGATTGTACTGATCAATGTATAACCTGCAGAAACTAAATAGGATGCTGATTTATTTTAAGATTCGCTGAAGCATGAAGTTCTGCTGATGATCCTGCATGTAGACATTTTTAGCCCATCTGATGTTATCTGTAGCCGATGATTATAACTTTTGTATTGTACTCTCTAATGAAGAGGGGACAATTATATTATGAGGAGTTTCACTTTTTTCTTCAAAACTTACTCTTTTTTCTTCAAAACTTTCTCTTTTTTTTCTGGTGATAGAATCTCTGTTATCCAGGTTATAGTATAGTGGCCTGATCTCGACTCACTGCAACCTCCGACTCCTGAGTTCAAGTCATTCTCTTGCCTCAGCCTCCCCAGTAGATGGAATTACAGGTGTCCACCACCATATCCGGATAATTTTTGTATTTTTACTAGAGATGGGGCTTCACCATGCTGTCCAGGCTGGTCTCGAACTCTTGACGTCTGGTGATCCACCTGCCTTGGCCTCCCAAAGTGCTGAGATTACAGGTGTGAGCCACTGCATCCAGCCTAAAACTTTCTTATAAATATCTTTCACCTTGTGACAGACTGCAGAGCACCCCCAGCTCTGCTGGTGTGTCTTCCTGGGTCAGTCCTCACATTTGGTTTCCTTTATGTGGCCAGGCGTGGTGGCTCACACCTGTAATCCCAGCACTTTGGGAGGCCGAGGTGTGTGGATAACCTGAGGTCAGGAGTTTGAGAACGGCCTGGCCAACATGGCGAAACCCTGTCTCTACTAAAAGTACACAAAAATTAGCTGGGCATGGTGATATGTGCCAGTAATCCCAGTTACCTAGGAGGCTGAGGAAGGAGAATCACTTGAACTGGGAGGCGGAGGTTGCAGTGAGCCGAAATTGCACCACTGCACTCTGCCTGGGCGATAGAGTGGGACTCCATCTCAAGAAAATAAAAATAAATAAATAAATAAATTTTTATGAAATTATTTCTACCTCAATAGCCTTAATTTCAGTTGACAGAAACTATTGGATCCCCAAGAATATGTCTGCATATTGGGGGAGAAAATACTATTGGCGGGGAACAGAAATGCTATAAGGTAAGTTTTTGTGATATACACACATGCATTATACAAAAATATATCAATATATACAAATATAATTATTATAAAAATATATGATTACATAAAATATATATGATTTTTCTAGTGAGAAGTAAGCTTGCTATAACTTGCCCTGTAAAAGACATTTTCTTTCATGGAAAAACAGCCACATGATTTGACTGTGGCAAACTGACCTTTCTTTATCTGGAAAGAGAAAAACACCTCTGAAGACATGGCAGCTAAAATCCTTTGGAGACTTATTCAATTAAAGAGTTGTGAAAGGGGACAGAAAAATGAATCCAAGCATAGCTGATTGTCATGTAATGCCAGCTTCAGAGGAGCCCTGGAGTTTAAGTGATAAAAAAAAAAAGCATGATAAGAAATGGTAGGCTCATCATTTTAAGTGGTAACTGCTGATAGTTCTCACAAAGAAAAGTCAAAATCAGACAGAAAAATCTATTTGGACCTCTAAGAGCTTTCCTAGGAAGTATTTGATTCCAAGCCAAATGATTAGGTTGCCTTTGTTCTACTCTAATTTGAGAATAAATCAAGAATTGAAAAAGCAATAATTCACAATTATTTAATGACTAGTTAGTTAATAGTGGCTAATCTAATTATTTTTCCACTAGACAAAATTTGATAAAATGCTGCTTTAATTTCTTCTACAATGTGATGACTGTGGTAATTTAAAATTTTGTTTAGATAGATTGAATTACATAGAAATGGGCACAAGTAACACAAACGATATGACATATGATTTGGCTCTGTGTCCCCACCCAAATCTCATCTCGAATTGTAATCCCTATGTGTCAAGAGAGGGACCTGGTGCATGAGGACTGGATCATGGAGGCAGATCTCCCCCTTGCTATTCTCGTGATAGTGAGTTATCACAAGATCTGGTTGTGTGGCAAGTGTCTGGTGTTTCCACTGCTTCCTGTCTCTCTCTCTCCTGCCACCTTGTGAAAAAGGTGCTTGCTTCTCCTTTGCCTTCCACCATGATTGTAAGTTTCCTGAGGCCTCCTGAGCCATGCAGAACTGTGAGTCAATTGCATCTCTTTTATTTATAAATTACCCAGTCTCAGGCAGTATCTTTATTAGCAGTGTGCAAACCGACTAATACACTATAAAACTGTTGCATTAGATGTCTATTCCTTCTGAAGACTGAACCAATGAAAAGAAAGCAATGAAAAGAAAATAATTTCAAAGATGTGATAAGAATTGATTACTGTTTGCCTAGAAGGAAGGCTTTTTTTACTCTTCAATTTTGATACTTTTTGAATAAGTTTATGTCATGGGCAAAAGGGCTGTTTTAGAGTTACCAAGAGTAAGAAGATTAGAGTGAAATACATGATAGGTAGAAGATTAGTTGATACATTTAGGGAATGTTTCCCAGAGCATATTGTGTGAGAGACCAAAACATAAGACAAAATGAAAAAAACCTAAGAAATTTTTTCTGTGCTCAAGAAGTTTGGGAAATAGTGTAGCTATATCAAGCTCTTGGAAGCTCACAATGAGCATTAGCTAAGATGATTGCTGATAAGTTCTACAGTAAGGAAACTTCTTGAATTTTTTAAAATCAGAGTTTCTCAAATTTATTTGGATGTCAAACTTTTTTATTCCCAAACGCTGATTTAGGGAAAAGCAACAACAGGTTTCACAAAAATCCAAGAGGAAAGGAATTAAATCAGTTTTCAACTTAAAACTTTGTCTAAGTTAAAAACAATATTATATACTTGCTTTTTTGGTTTTTAGATGGCAAACATTATCTAATAATCTGGGTAATCCGAAGTTACTTAAAATACCTTTTATTCTGAAATTCTTTTCTGAATTAATTTTGTTTCAACTGAACTGAATTGAAATATTTTGAATACAAATTAAAGTCAAAATTAAGGAGATCAGAGACCTAAGTAAAAATAGTACACTTTCAGTAGCTTTAATGATAATGATTAACTTAAGAAAACATCTTTTTTTTTCAGTTGTTTATTTTTCAGAAGTATGGGTTTATGGTTTGAATTAAGTCTCGCTAAAAGGTATGTGGAAATCCTAACCCCCAGTACCTCAGTGTGTGACCTTATTTGGGAATGGGATTGCTGGAGATGTAATTAGATAAGATGAGGTCACACAGGAGTAGAATGAACCCTTAATCTAATATGACTGGTGTGCTTAGAAGACGAGGAAAATTTGGATACAGAGTGCCTTAGTCCATTTGAGCTGCAAAAATAAAATACCATAAACTGGATAACTTATAAACAACAAAAATTTATTCCTGACAGATCTGGAAGCTGGGAGGAACCATATCAAGGCAGATTTGATGTTTGGTGAGGGCTTACTTTCTGGCTGATACACTATGTCTTTTTGCTGTGTCCTCACGTGGTGGAAGGGATGAACCGGTTCTCTGGGATCTCTTTTATATGGGCACCAGTTCCAATCATGAGGGCTTTGCTCTCATGACCTAATCACTTCCCAGAGGCCCTACCTACTAATACTATCACACTGGGGATTAAGATTCCAATATATGAATTTTGTGAGTGCACAAACATTCAGCACAGCAACACACAGAGAGAAGATGACCATGTGATGAAGAAGGCAGAGATTGGAGTGATACATCCACCAACTAAGATACGCCAGTGATTGCTGGCAAATACCGGAGGCTAGAGGAGGCAGAAAGGATTCTGCCCTGCAGGCTTTAGAGAGAGCATGGGACTGCTGACACCTAAATTTCAGACTACTAGCCTCTAATAGTGTCAGATAGTAATTTTTGGTGTTTTAAGCCCCCAGTTTGAGTCACTTTTTCTAATAGCCCTGAACAAACTAATGCATATAGTCTACAGCTGTGGAATTCAATACAGTAACCACTAGCTACACGGGATAACTTCATTTTAAATTAGTTAAAATTAAATATAATTTAAGATTGAGCACCTTAGATACACTACTTCTATTCCAGCTGTTCAGCTACCGCATATGATTAGTGGACATTGAATAGTGCAAATGACATTTGTCATTACAGAATATTTTGGACAGAAGTGGTATAAAGTTGATTTTCAAATTATCTATCAACATTTAACTGGTTTAGTGTGTGGGCCTATTCAAGAAAGTTTGGTAATGAAAAACAAAGTGGCTTTGTATAAAGCCTTACTCCTTAACTTCAGGCACTCACCTTTTCTCTTTTGAGTTTTGATCTCATTAAACTACGTGGGTGCAGGTTGACCCCTAACAGAATTCCTTATCATTAAGATACCCATATTATCTCAAATATGCAATTTGTGTGGTAAAGTTAAAAATCTGGAATTTATTTATCTTCATAAGGTACCCATATTAAGGTACCTATATTTCCTCAAATACATAATTTATATAATTTGTGTGGTAAAGTTTAAAAATCTGAAATTTATTCATCTTCATAAAATTCACTTCATTGCTTCCACAGAAAGTTGTCTTCATTTGCCTAAGAAAGCCAAATACCTTTTTATCTGTGTTATCTATTTTATGCCCTGAAAAGCAAAACATTGATAAGCACATTTGGAGTTATGTATAGATCATCTAGAAATACAATTAGGAATTCATGCTTCCAAAATGAAAATAAATACCCTATAAACTTAGTGGAAATGTAGTTACCCATTTATGATACACCATTTATAATGCATTGAAAATTGATTTTGTGCTCCTGAATATCACTGGTCGAATATTTTAAACTCTCATCTCAAAACATGTTCCATGAAATTAAGGAAACTGGCTCTGAGTATAGTTGCCCTCCAAGGCCTCTGTCTCAACTCTCAGAAAGGCCTGGAGACAGAGTGTCTGTGATTAGATGTTTGCAGAGAGTTAATTTTCTGAGTAACAAAGTAGACAGACTCAGAAGAAAAAAATAAAAATGGAGGGGGGAGGGGGCTGATTTAGCAGTCTGTGTACAAATTCTAAGAAAGGTTAAAATTAGGCATAGACAAAATAGAGCTCCTCCCTAGAGACAATAAAAAAAGCAATGACAATGGGATTATATAACATGGTCCAAGGATAAAACTAAGAGGATGCTCCTTCTTTCCCTTTTTAAATGCTCTTTTCCCCTGCCTAGTGACACAGCCCTGAACTTTCTGAGGGACATATAATGTTGCCAAAAAAGAATGCTGAAATGGAGTGTTATTCCTGTCTCTTACAAACTGTGTGGCAGGGGAAGTCTCAGTGGCTTTATTCATGAGTTGTAGATAATAATAATAATTATAATAATAATTATATAATATATATAATATAAATATAATTATAATAATAATAATTATTATTATCACACAGGGTCTTGGATGGAATTAAAAGAAGGAATTATAAGTGCTATAAAAGGAATTTGTGTTCCCTCCAAATTCATATGTTGAAACCCTAGCCTTCAATGTGACTGAATGTGGAGATAGGGCCTTTGTAGAAGTAATGAAGATTAAATGAGGCCATAAGGGCAGGGTTCTGATCTGATAGGATTAGTGTCCTTATAAGGAGAGACACTAAGGAGCTCAATCTTTTTCCACCATGTGAGGACTCAGAGAGAAGGTGACTGTCTGCAAACCAGAAAGAGAGCCTTCACCAGAAACCAACTCTGCTGGACCTTGATCTGGGGCCTCTAGCTTCCAGAACGGTGAGAAAATAAATTGCTGTTGTTTAAGCCACTCAATCTGTGGTATTTTGTTATGGCAGCCTGAGCTGACTAATATAATAAGGAAGGCAATCAAGGTGTCATGTCAGACTTGCTCATTTTTTATTCCTAGAGCATTCCTAGTGTCTGTTTCTGTTATATAGTAGGTGCTCAAGAAATCATTACTGAATAAATGATCGAATGAAAAATACAAAAGTTAGTCATTACTTATGGATTTAAATTCTCTTTGAGTAGAGGTGACTTCAAAAGCTTTCTCTGGGTTCTGCATTGGATTGTATAAGATAGGCAGTGTGCAAATTCAGTGCAGTGCTAGCTCCCTACGTCTTTTTCCCCTTTCAATCCTATGTCGATTTTCCGTCAACGTGGATATTCAGAGAATGCAGCCTGGTATCCAGACTGCATGAGTCCAAATCCTCACTCTACCCCTATGGTCTTGGGAAATATTGTCAGTTCTCCTGTGTTCCATTTATAGCATATAGAGAAATGGAGATAATAATAGTGCCTACCTCATCAGATTGCTATGAGGATTAATTATTCTTAGAAGACAACTTGTAAACTCTCAATAATGTTAGTAGTTATCAATTATTCTGAAGCATGCTTTAACTGTGAGACTTTATGTCCTTTTTGTCTTTTGTATCTTCAACTTCTATACTGGGTTACATTCTTTCCCACCAGCGTTTATATTCACACAAATCTCCCAATTTAGGATATAGAAATTCTTCCTTGACTCCACACACATCTTGAGCTATAGGCCCCATCCTTTTCTTCTGCTATATAATCAAAATTTCAAGCAAATCATATATGCCATTGTCACCATTTTCTCAGTCACATTCCTCAATATATTTCAGTCTAATATTCTCCCATCCTTGCCTGCACTTTGCCTTTCTGAATACCCTGAAATATAATGATCATTGACCTGCGTCTTATTTTAATTTTATGCTGAATTTGATGATATTGAACACAAGCTCCTCCTCCTCCTCTCTTCTTGCTGTGGTCTGAATGTTTGTGTCCTTCAAACTTCATATGTTGAAATCCTAGCCCCCAGTGTGATGGTACTAGGAGGTGGCCTATGGAAGGTGATTAGATCACAAAGGAGAACCCCTCATGAATGAGGTTAGTGCCCTTATAAAAGAAGCCTGAGAGAGCTTGCTTGTCTCTTTCACTGTGTGAGGACACAGCGAGAAAGTGCCATCTATAAATCAGGAAATAGGCCTTTACCAGACACCAAATCTGCCAGTGCCTTGATCTTGAAATTTACAGTCTTCAGAGCTAGAAGAAATACATTTTTGTTATTTTCCTAAGCTATTCAGTTTGTGGAATTTTGTTACAGCAGCCCATATGGACTAAGATCCTTCCATTGTCAGTGACACTACATTCTCTTGGTCTTGCCCATCCGACTGTATTTATTACTGTATTTCTTGCAGTCTTCTTGTTTTCTCTTACTATGGGAAATTCTCAAGTCTCTGAGTCAACATTCACTGACATTGAGTCCAGGAGACTCAAAATGTCACTGTGGCCCTCCAAAGTAGAGGCTCATGGAGGTCAGGTGGCCAATAAAGTTTTAGGTCAGGTCCGTCTTACAGTGGGTCCATGGGGTTGCTGAACACATTCTGCGATTATTTCCCCAGTTCCAGCATGCATAATTGGAATAGACACACTTATCAGGTGGCAGAATCCCCTCACTAGTTCTCTGACCTGTTGAGTAAGTCATTAGAATTGTGTTTATCCAGAAAAATAGTGACTTGAAAACAATTCCATATCCCCGGAGGAATTGCAGAGATTAGTGCCATTACTGAGGATTTGAAAGACGCAGGGTAGTGATTCCCACCACACCCCCATTCAGCTCTTCAGTTTGATCTGTGTTTTTAGAGAACACCAGTGGATTATCATAAACTTAGCCAAGTGTTGACTTCAATTGCAGCTGCTATACTATATGTGGTTTTATTGCTTTAGCAAATGAGCGCATCCCCTGGTACTTGGTATATAGCTGTTGATCTGGCAAATGCCTTTTTATCCATACTTGCTGATAAGACACACCAAAAGCAATTTGCTTTAACCTGGCAAGGCCAGCAATATACTTTCACTGCCTTATCTCATGGGTATGTTAACTCTCCAGCATTATGTCATAATTTAGTTGTCAGGGATATTGATTGACTTTCCTTTCTTTGATGGACTTAGATATCACACTAGTCCATTACACTGGTGACCTTTTGCTGATTGGACCTAGGATCAAGAAATAGTAACTGCTCTAGACTTGTTGGTAAGGCCATTTGTGTGCCTTAGGGTAGAAATTAAAACTAGCAAAATTTAGGCACCTTCTCCCTCATGAAATTTCTAGGGTTCCAGTGGTGTGGGGCATATTGAGATCACTCTCCTAAGTAAAGAATAACTTGTTGTATCTGGTCTACAACTCCTACACCAAAAAGAGGCACAACAGCTAGTGACTCCATTTGTATTCCATATGTTCTAGTACGTTATTCTGGCCCATTTACTGAATGACCTAAAAAGCTGCCAGTTTTGAGTGGGGCCCAAGACAGAAGAAGGTCTTGCAACAAATACGAGTTGCTGTGTAAACTGCTTAACTGCTTGGGCCACAATGACATTTTGAGCCTCCTGGACTCAATATCAATGAATGTAGTCTCAGAGACTTGAGGACTTCCCAAAGCACAAGAAAACAGGAAGCCTGCAAGAGATACAGGAATAAATACAGTCAGATTGGCGGGAGACTCAGAGATTGTGGTATCATTGACAACTGCAGATCCAATGGTGTTTGAAATGTCAATGGCAGATAGGGATGCTGTTTGGAGCCTTAAGCAGGCTCCCATAGGTGAATTGTATTGTAGGGCCTTAGGATTTTAGAGAAAATCCCAGCAGTTCTCTATGGATAGCTACTTTTTGTTTGTTTGTTTGTTTGGAAATAACTCTTGACCTGCTACTGTGTTATAGTAGATACTGAATGTTTAACCATGGTTCACCAAGTTACCATGTGACCTGAGCTGCCCATCATGAACTGGGTGTTATCTCACCACCAAGTCACAAAGTTGGACATGCAAAGCAACACTCCATTATCAAATGGAAATGATATACATGTGATTGGGCCTGAGCAAGCCCTGAAGGCATAAGTAAGTTATATAAAGTGGCTCAAATGCCCACGTTGCCCACTTCTGCTACACTGCCTCCTCTCTCCCAACCTGTACCTATGCTTCATAGGGTTTCCCTGTAATGAGCTGACAGAGGAAGAGAAAACTTGGACCTGGTTTATAAACGGTTCTGAATGATGTGTAGGTACCTCCCAAAAGTGGATGGCTGTACCAATACAGCCCTTATCTGTAAGGACTGTATGAAAGAAAGGACAGTGATGAAAAAAAATCCTTCCACATAACTTTAAGCAGTGTACTTGGTTGTTCACTGGTTTGGAAGAAGGAATGGTCAGATGTATAATTATATAACAATTCATGGCTGTGGTCAATGATTTGGCTGGATGGTCAGGGACTTGGAAGGAATATATTTGGAAAATCAGTAAGAAGAAAATTTGGGGAATAGGTATGTGAATAAAACTCACTGAAAGGCAAAAAAATTAAAGATATTTGAGTAGCATGTGAATACACACCAAAGAATGACCTCAGCAGAGGAGAATTTTAATAATTAATTGAATAAGATAACCCATTCTGTGGATGCCAGTAAGCCTCTTTCTCTCACCACCCCTGGCATCACCCAGTGGGCTCATGAACAAAGTGTCTATGATGGTAGGAATGGAGGTTATGTGTGAACTAAGCAACGTAGACTTCCATTCACCAAGGCAGGCCTGGTTACTCCTGCTGCTGAGTACCCAATGTGGCAGCAGCACAGATCAACATTGAGACCCTGGTATAACACCATGCCCCAAAGCAATCAGTCAGCCAGCTATGGCAGGTTGATTACATTGGGCTGCTTCCATCGTGGAAGGGGCAGCATTTTGCCCTTATTGAAATAGATACTCAGGACATAAATTTGTGTTTCCTGCATGTAATACATCTGTCAAAACTACCATTCTTGTAATTACAGAATGTCTTATCCATTGTCACGGTATTCCTTACAGCATTACTTGTGATCAAGGAACTCACTTCACAGCAAATAAAGTATGACAAAGGATCCATATTCATGGAATTTTCTGGTTTAACCATATTTTCCTCCATCTTGAAACAGCTGGCTTGATAGAATGGTGGAATGGCCTTTTGAAGACTCAGTTACAGCACTGGCTAGATGACAATGCCTTGCAGAGCTGGGACAAGGTTTAGCATCATATGAATTATGTGATTATTTCATAATATTTCATAGCCAGGATTCTTGGGTCCAAGAATCAAGGGGTGGACCTGGATTACACATGGTGACCTGCCAGCAAAGCTTTTGCTTCCTGTTCCCATGACCTTATGCTCCACTGGCCTAGAGGTCTTAGATTCAAAGGGAGAACTGTTTCCTTCAGGAGACACAACAATGATTCTATTGAACTGGAAGTTAAGACTGCCACTCAGTTACCTTGGATTCCTCATGCCTCCAAATCAACAGGCAAAATAGGGAGTTACTGTGCTAGCTGGGGTGATTTATTCTGACTAACAAGGGGAATTTGGACTGCTGCTTCACAATGGAGGTAAGAAAGAATAGGTTTGGAATACAGGATATCCCTTAGGGAGTCTCTTAGCATTACTATGCCTTGTGATTAAGGTTAGTGGAAAACCATAGCAACTGTCCAGTCCAATCCAGGTCTGTAATGAGCCAGACATTTCAGAGTGAAGGTTTGGTTTACACCACCAGGTAAAGAACCATGACCAGCTGAAGTATTTGCTGAAAGCAAAGTGAATACAAAATGAATAATGAAAGAAAGTAGTTATGAATACCTGCTATGCCCATGTAACCAATCACAGAAATGAGAAATATAATTGTCATGAGCATTTTCTTCTTGTTCCATTCAGGAACACACAATGTTGTGTCCTGAATGGAATCCTGGAAGAGGACGTTAGGTACAAACTAAGGAAATCTGAATAATGTGCGGGTTCTTGTTAGTAATATAGGCACCTAAATAATAACAAAAGATTCATACTAATGCAAGATGTTAATGGGCATATAAGAGCTCTGTACCATCATCGCAGTTTTCTTGCAAATCTGAAACTGTTATAAACAATAAAATCTCTTTTAAAAAATAAAAAGATAAAAATAGCTTTAAACTGAACAAATTAGTCTTTAGAGAAGAGTCACATCATAAAACATACTCTTGCCAACTAGTTCATGTGAATATCAGTTTTTCTTTCTAAATTCATGGTTCAGAAATAATGTTTTTAAGGGTAGCTAGGTTCTCTGACTAGCCTACAAATTTAAAAGTCCACCATGTAGTTAAACTCTCTTAGAGGGTTAACTGAGCTTTTTGCCTGGCGAAAGAAGCTGCTGAGCAGAGGAGGGAAAAATAGGAAAAATTCAAAAATTCCTACCTCTTTCTGTAGGCACAAGGTGATTCTTGTATATGTTCTATAAACAAATGTCCTACTGAAATCACATATGCCACTTGGTAGTATTTCTAAGTTCTGCTTCCATTATGTCTGACATAAATATTCAGATAAATTCACCAACAAAAAATTTCTGAGCATCTACTCTTAGCTATGTTCTTTGCTAAGTGTTGAGAAAACAGGGAAAATGACATTACATCTAATTACAGGAGAAGACAGCAGGAAAACAGAAGAAACAAAAGAAATGAAGATTAAATTAAATGGTAACTTTTCCCTTCTTCATTCCACTTGCTGTCACTTCTGTCTAACTCACTTTCAGGTCCCAGTCATGCAGTATTGGAAAAACAGAGATCTATGTCCACTATCTTTATATGAATGTACAAGTGCATAAAGAGGACCAGCCGGCTTAATGGTAGTTCACTGGAAGGAGACTCAGGGTATTTCGAGAAATGAAAATTCAATTGAAACAATGGTAGGGTTGAGCTGCAAAAATAGCTAATCATGTGTAATGTTGCTTCCTATTTGCAGAGACAAAATGTCTAGACCAAGTTGGAAATAGCTTTATCATTATACTTTATTACATATTGCTGCAATATTTTGGGATATTTAATCCAGAGTAAGACAATTATGATACACTTGGAAACTTTCTTCAAATCTTTGGTTTTTGGTTTGTCCATTAACTAAAAACTCTGAAAAATTACTGAGTTACAGATGTGGTCTTATTGTTTGGACCTTTCTAACAATCTATGCTATAGAACAAAGAAACGCATTTTCTTGGGAGATCTCAATAAATACAATGATCTCTGTCATCGGAAGTGATCATGAAGACGATGGATGGACACATGTCCAAGATGATCTAGAAGGAATTACTGTATGTGCTGGGAGTTGAACTAGGTGACCATTAGCTATCTTCTTAAGCTCTAAAGTTCTGTGATTTTAGATTTTCAGTAAGTTGTGGTCTCTTTACTCGTGCATTGAGTAGACACTTCAATAACATTATTATTAAAACTTTTATAGCATGCCCAATAACATCATTACACAGAAAATAAACTCAGAAATTCCACTGAATAAATATATATTTTTTTTTTTTTTTTTTTTTTGAGACGGAGTCTTGCTCTGCCGCCCAGGCTGGAGTGCAGTGGCCAGATCTCTGCTCACTGCAAGCTCCACCTCCCGGGTTTACGCCATTCTCCTGCCTCAGCCTCCGGAGTAGCTGGGACTACAGGCGCCCGCTACCTCGCCCGGCTAGTTTTTTGTATTTTTTAGTAGAGACGGGGTTTCACCGTGTTAGCCAGGATGGTCTCGATCTCCTGACCTCGTGATCCGCCCGCCTCGGCCTCCCAAAGTGCTGGGATTACAGGCTTGAGCCACCGCACCCGGCCTTGAATAAATATTAACTCAATAAAGTATACATTTGGTATTCTGTCAAACCTAGGGTGTGCAGTGTTTTCTGAACCCTAAATTTACTTTGGAATGCAAATCTTGCATGCTAGAAAGATATAGAATAACATTCACATATTCCAATTATTTTACCCATAGAAAATTAACACATGTGCTCTCTATGGCTATTGAATAGTACTCTTCTCAATTGATCTTTAATTTCTGCCTTAATTATTCTTTCGTTTCTGTTTTGTTTGCTGTAAATATCAGCATTATGAGTAAGTACTATGATGAATTTTATTAAACTCTTGCTTTTAAGTATTTGGAATCTGACTGATGTCTCTCTTGTACACCAGGGAACTCTTTTATTTATTTTTTCTTCCTGTTCATTCATTGCTACTAATAAAAAGATTAAACTAAAATAGTTCTCCTCCAGAAATGTACAAGAGCCTATTTAATTTTGTTTTTGTCCTAAAAGTCAGTAGGTAATCAGAACAAAATGATATAAGTTTTCTGCATGTTCTCAATACTATTTTCCCCCAGTAATGACTTTTCAATATGTGAAGTTTGGAATCTGAGATCCTATAAGGCTACTTTTGTTTTCATTATGGATATCAATAATATCCATATATTAATATAATATAGTAGAAACATCTGTTGAAATCCCATGAAAAGTGGAGCTAATTTTCTCCTTAATATGGTAAGAACAATTTCTTGGATGGACTGTTGATCCATGGAATCTTTCCCCCTTCTTTGGCTAGCTCCTTGTCTCTGTGACACCTATGGCCTCTCAATTTCTTTCTAGGTACAGGTGTTTAGGTCTGCCAGGGTAAGTTACCAGGAAACTTCACCAGGTGATGTTCTGTAGGTTGACCAGAGCAGTTCGCCAAAGGCTTTTCTTGGCTTGAACCAGGTTGAGACTCCAATGACTCAGGCAGACTGTCGAGAATTTAGTCTTCCAAACCTGCAATCAATGTATTTTTTATTTTCTGAAGTAATGTAATTACCCTAAAAGCTCTCAAAGACTTGCTGCTTAGACTCAAATGAACAAGGCATCATTTGAAAAGGTACAATAAAAAAAATAAAGAAATCATAAGTATCATGACAAAAGAATGAAACACAGATTTTTTTTTTTTTTTTTTTTTTTGATACAGGGTCTCGCTCTGTCACCCAGACTGGAGTCCATCGTAGCTCATTGTAGCCTTAACCTTCCGTGCTCAAGGAATCCTCCCACTTAAGTCTCCTGAGTAGCTGGAACTACAGGCATATGCCACCGAGCCTCGCTAATTTTTGATTTTTTTGTGCAGATTGTGTCTCTTTATGTTGCTCAGGCTGGACTCAAACTTCTGGTCTCAAGAGATCCTTCCATCTTAGCTTCCCAAATTGTTGGAATTACAGGCATGAGCCAGTGCGTTTGGCCTAATTTTGTTTTTTTAATGAAGAGAAAAACGTTCCTTAAGAAAAGTTTCATTGTAATAAGTAATCAGGCTGAATAGCATATATTAGCTCCGAAAACCTTTGGAAGCCTTCTTACTTCACTGAAAGTGGGGTTTATCAACCAGCTGCCAACAGCTTTCCTCCCATTTAGTCTTTGTGTGAAAAACACAATTAATGCCTTCTTGAGTAGTACAAGCTGAGCTGAGAAACCATCTTTCAGAGGTGTAAATTCTTGCCTTGAGTGGAAGGCTGGATGTTATTAACTTTCACAATTTCTTTCAATATTTGATTTTCCTTAATCATGGGAAAGACATATTATGTATTTTTCTTTTTAGTTGGGAAAGTTGGTTCACATGACTTTGGCATTTTATAGAATTTTTAAGAGGTAAGATGAAAATTAAACATTCTTGTGTGTTAAGGATCCATGTTTCTCTGTCAGATGTCTGGTAATCTGCTTGACGATTTTTGCAAAGATAATTTAGAAATTAAGGAAACCATTCTCCATGTTTTCTTTACATTAAAAGAAAAAAAGTCTCCAATAAAAATTTTCTTTATCCACATCACAGGTTAATTTACAATTTGAGCTGCTAGTGGCTGGCTTGAGGCCTCAATGTTAAAAATTAGAATGAGGCTAATTCTAGTGAATAGAGGTCCACACAGACAATTGCTATCTTTGTTAGGTCCTCCAGTACCAAGCCTAAGAACAGGAAAAAAACTAAAAACACCCTGGCAATGTAACAGAATCATCTTTTGCTGCCATCTTTCACTTCAGTATAAGCTGAGCATGTGTTTGATGCATAGGGGTGTGGGAACTATATCCTCTCTTCTTACTTTCCTTCAGTAAAGGAGCTTTAGCTCCATTCAGTATTGTTCAAGACAGTGTATTTAAAATTAACATAAAAAGTAAAAGATTTTAATGCCTTTTAATATAAGGAAAATTGAATTTATTAAAATGCTTTAACATACTGTAATACAATTACTTATTTATCACTACTCTAACTGTATTGTGAGTGTAACTTCCTTTCCAAGTATATTGATTTTTTTATGTGTTTTGGAAGTAGGAAACAAACCAAAGTAGTCGATCCAAATTCTCATTCACCATCTTTCTTAAACAGAACCAAGTCCATCATGCCAACGGAGACTATTTCAAGAGTAGAAATTTTTTTTATTCAAAGGGGTAGGATTATCCAACGTTTCTTAAACAATGAAAGACAGGTTATATTTTTCTAACCTGTGTTGTGCTGAGCTGAAGCATGAAATATTAAATATTTATAATAAAGTATTTATAGTTCACTGAATCATTAAAATGTTGGAAATGTTGAAATGGATGATTGATCTTATTGGAGTCCTTGTGTGATACAGGAACTTCTGTATTTACTGTTAACAAGAAAAACTCAAAAGGTTACATTCCTTTTTAGATTCAGAGCTCAAACAGAACTGATTTAAAAATTAAAGCACTTCTAATAAGACATTTCAGCTTTGCATAAGTTAAACATGGAGAAAAAAATAAATTACATTTGTTTTATGTTTTTCTATTAAGAAATTCTTAGACTCTGAGGTATTTACTAGAACTCAGAATAAATATCTCTAAAGATTTAGTTTTAATTTTTGGCTGCCTAGCTCTTACAATGACATTTATTCTGAGTACTATATTAAATGTATAGTAATAATTATATGTATTTTTCCTAGCTTGTGATATGAGGTATCTTGCATTTTGGCATATTATTTTGATTTTAGGGACAGGGTCTTGCTCTGTTGCCCAGGCTAGAATGCAGTGGTGTGATCATAGCTGACTGCAGTCCTGTACTCTTAGGATTAAGTGATTCTCCTGCCTCAGCCTCTGCAGTATCTAGGATTACAGGCATGTGGCACCACATCTGGCTAATTCATTTTCTAATTTTTTGTAGAGACGAGGGCTTGCTCTGTTGTCGGTTTGGTCTCGAACTCTTGGTCTCAAGTGATTCTCCTGCCTTGGGTTCCCAAAGCGTTGGGATTGCAGATGTCAGCCACCGTGCCTGGCCTTATTCTTATAAACTCAAGATTAGCTGAATTCAAGCAAGGTACTGTATTTCAGAGCATCACTGAAATATAAAGATATATCATCTCGGGATAAGAATTAGGCTGATGTCAGTTATGCATCCTGTTATTAGCTCCCTTGTTACTTAATACCATGGAATAAAAAGGCAGCGTGAAAGTGTTTTTGCCACTTTTTTCCACTATTTGCTACTATTGCCTGGCTTTTATGCAGCTACTCTTGCATCTATAATAGTGGAAGGGAAGAGCAATATGGATTGTAAAATGAACTCCATAGAAGATCCATTGTGGTCAGTAGATCAAGGCATGACAGTATTGATGTTAAGAATGGACCCTGGAGTCCAGTATATGTGGATTCAAATCTAAATGCTCAGTAGCTGTATGACTTGGGCAGTTACTTAACTTTTTTGGGTTTGAGTTTTCTTGTCTTCATATGTAAAAGGAGGGCTGTTAGAGGTTTAAGTGAATATATGTACACATATGTATATATATTGAGATATGCATGATATATATATAAACAAAGAAAATATATATCTATTCCCTTGATATATATATATGAATATATGTATTCCCCTAAGATATATATGAATATATATATTTCCCTAAGATATATACATATATGTATTCACATATTTCTTTACACACACACAGACACACACACACACACACACACATACACCCCTTAGAAGAGCTCCTTGTAGGTGGTAAGTGCTAATTAGATATTAACCATCATCATAATGTTGTCTCATTTCTGTATTTGAATTATTAATCAGTAACATAATTGAATAATCTGATGGTTCCTTCTTTTCCCTGGTTTTTCCTTAAAGGATCAAAGGTCGCAGCAAAATGTCACATTTAAGAAGCTGAGTAAACACAGAATGAGAAGCCCTAAAGCAAGGTGCTGAGTTAATAGACAGGCTAATCACTTTCTGAATATATAAGAACTAGCTCCTTGTAGAACTAGCAGAGAGACTGCTAACGGGTTTTTGTTTTAGATGGATGGATTGATTTTCCAGGAACAGGCCTGATGACAGCCTTCATAAAAATTGCCTCTCATAGCCTATTGCAGATAAGTATAATCTTATATAAATCAAAGCACTAGTACGTAAGCATCCCAAGGACAGAGATTTTGTCTGTGTTGGTTCACAGCTATATCCACAGAACAGGCCTGATGACAGTCTTCATAAAAATTTCCTCTCATAGCCTATTGCAAATAAGTATAATCTTATATAAATCAAAGCACTAGTACGTAAGCATCCCAAGGACAGAGATTTTGTCTGTGTTGGCTCACAGCTATATCCACAGAGTTCAGGCAAGTGCCCGGCAAATAGTGGAAGCTCAGTAACTATCTCTTGAGTGAACTGAATGAATGAAAACCTTGACTTTTCCTTTAAATAGGATTAACATTAAAAGCAACACAAAACAGCATGCTTTCCTACTTCCTTGATGGATTTCTGACCCTAAGAATGCTGTTAGGTGAGTAAGAAGGGCTGGAGAGCAGCATGTGAAGGGCACAGTGCAAATGTGTACATTTAGCAAGTATTTCAGAAATCTCGGATTTGGTGAAGTATTTGCTGGTGTGATGTCACACTTAACTCAGATTCATGTGTCACATTTGAATTACAAATATTCTGTTCAGCATCTCCCTAACTTGAGTGACTATGCTTATACTTTTTTCTATACACGGTTTTCATAACTCTTTGATCCGTGACCAAGTGTCACAGAGAACTTTTCTTAAGTGAAACTCTCTGCAAACAGTTAGCTTATATTTCAGTTTCTATTTAGCTTTGAGTAAAGTATTTTGGCTAAAACAATGTTTTGCACGGTCCATTTCACAGGTGAGGTTGATTATATAGCACTACTCTTAATTTAGTTTACAACCTCAGATAGTGGTTTAAAATATATAACACTCATAACTATTCTAACTTAATCAAATTTAAATACATATTATTTTCTACTCCTGTAGCAAACATTTTTAAAAAACAGAAAAAAGTCCCTTTGTACAGCATAGGCTAGCTGATAATTTGAATAGAAAGCCACTCATTTCTATACATGAAACTTTCCTGATTGTCTTTGTAATAAAAACTGAGAGGATATTCATCATCCGTGGCTGAGCTGCATTAAATTCTACTCTTTTATAAATGTAATAAAACAGCAAACAACATCAAAATACATTATTAATTAGGCATGATTTCTTAAAATGGTTTACATAATCTCATTTAACTTCAGAGCTTGCAGACATTAATAGTAAGTCACCACAAAGCTACGACTGATTTATAATGCACATTACCACATCAAGCCTGGCCCAAGGACTCTGGGCCCAGAAGGAAAAAGAGCCATGACAGAAATATGCTGAAAACATATCTGTATTCACAGGAAACAATTAGGCTTAATGTAATTAAAGTGAACATTCAGTTTCATTTTATTCAAAGGTAATGTTCTGCCCTTGAAGTTCCATGTAGAAAAGGGTCCTTGGAGTTAGAACACTGTGGAAGGTGATATAATTTCACTTGGCCCTTGGCTATGTAAGGTAAACATTTTACATTATTGCACAGTAACAAAAATGTACAGCCATAGATAACACAGGATCTGATCAACGTTAACACACCTGGTGTTTAAGGCTTACCCACATTGGAAAGCAATCATTTCCAGGATGGAGATCAAATATCTTAACACAGTGTCACCTGTCTGAGTTACTAGAAAATATCTCATTTAAAAATCTGTTCATAGAACGTGCTTTCGCATTTTTCAGCCTCTTTTCACTTGTGTGCTAGACGGAGGCACTTTAAGAGCTATTAACTGTAGTTTCAAGAGTACAAGACATTGAGTTTCTTCAGTCATCGGTAAATATGGCAAGGATTTAAAATGAAATTAGATTAAAAAGAAAGTAAACAAATCATTGAATCAGAAAATTTAGCCAAATCTTGTAAAAATCACTGGTCTCTGATTTAAAGATTCCCCCCGCAAAAAAATTAGTAGCTATCACTCATCTATGGCCAGATGGGTAAACACTACTACACCATTCTGATGTTAAGGTATAACGGTTTTGCTGTTTGGGCTTGTAAACGTTTTAAAACATTGGCGAATTAAGTACTTTGAATTATGTTTCGAGTAATGTTTCAAAGTATATTATACACGGGTTTCAAATAGAAAAACTAAAAGGTGGAATAAAACATTTTGGAAGATTTAATAAAGCGTATAAAAATTAAAGGACTAAAAAACCCACTTCATTTTAAATGTGTAAAAATAAATCGCATCCATTCGTGGGAATCCAGTGACTTTTTTCCTTTTCTTTCTTTTTTGGTTTTAGTTAGTTGGTACGTACTGCACCCTCCACAACACGTTGGAAATTAGGTCCTGGTACACACTAAGGAATATCCAGCCAGGTAAATACATCAGGGTGATGAGGCCCATGAAATTGAGCGGGTAGTGAGAATAGTCCCAGGAACAAGCCCCGCATGTGCGGAGTCCCAGACCCCAGGAAAGCTCCCACACGTAGATGAAGATCACGTAGATGGGCACCCGCTTCCAAGTGCCCCAACCGCGGCTGTAGTGGAGGTGGAAGTAGAGTTTTTCTACTACGAAACTGCAGCTGCCATACATAAAGAAGGACCAGAGCGACGTGTGGCCGCTGGTTGTCCCGTCCCCCTGCCCCAGTACGTTGAAGAAGAAGGTGAAGAAGATCTCATCCAGAAAGCCGTGCATTCCGAAGAAAAGAAAGCGGGGTAGGTCGGGCAGCCCCTGGCTGGGGGCTCCCCCGGCGCCCCGGGGGCCACGGGGTCGTCGCCGCCGGGCTCCGGCCGCAGTAGTGACACGGGCGCCCGGAGCGACGGGGAGCGCGCCCCTCCGCTGCTGCTGCTGCTGCTGTTGCTGCCGCCGCCGCCTCTGTCGCCCGTACCGCAAGCGCAGGAAGCGCTTCAGGAACACTTGGCAGTGGTAGAGCGCCAGCACGTACTGCAGCGCCAGGTCCAGCGCCCCTGGCGCCACCGCGCCCCCGGCCCCGCCACCCAGGCTGAGTAGTAGCGCCTGGCCCGCTAGGGTCTGCAGACCCACGTGGGCCGAGGGGTAGAGGAGGAAATTGAAGACGAAGGCGCTGGGACAGCGCCGCTGCTGCAGGTAGACCTTCTCCAGGGCGAAATGGGTGAGCGAGTGCAGCAGGCAGCTGTAGGGCGAGGAGAAGCCTAGCATCCGCAGGTCCGGGCTGCGGGCGAAGCGCCGGGCCGAGGACACCAGCACGTCTAGGGTGATCCCGTGCATCCCGTAGAAGTAGAGGCGCATCCAGGCGGGCAGCGTGGCGCTCTCAGCCGGCGCTTCAGCAGTGGACAGCAGCTCGGGGCAGCCGGCTGCTGCCTCGCTTCC
>NW_012116555.1:459353-488061 GCF_000951035.1 Colobus angolensis palliatus
CCGCCCGACTAGCGGAATCCCCCCGCCGTGGCCCCGCTGCGCCCTCCCTTCCAGTCCCGGGCGAGGTGCCACCCGCCCGAGCCCGCTCTAGCTCTCACCCTGCGCGGCCTAACGGGCACCGCGGCCCAGTCAGGGGAGGCGGCGCCGGGGCTGTGAGGGGAAATGCAGAAGCTTGTGCAAGCCCCATCCCCTCCGCTGCTCAGCCCCGCGCCTCCGCCGCAGGCTCTGGGAACGTAACGCGAGCAGCGGCGGCCCTGCCCCCGCCCTGCCAATGCCTGCCTCGACCTCTCTCGCCTTCGCAGGCCGCCCCCACGCGCCTGCCCGCCCGTCCGCCGCACCGTGTCCCACAGGGTCTGCTTGGTAAGGCCTGACCCTTCTTCCTCCTCGTGCGCCCGCTCAACACAGGGACTCCGGCCGTGCGGGGGGCGCTTGCTGGGCGGAGGCACTGAGTGGAGAAATACCTAACAGGTGTGACTGCAAAGTTGATGGGCATTCCCTGCATCGCGGCAATCAGGGCCAGGGCCTGGCTGGCGGAGACGAATGGCCAGATGCCACGGGCCAGAGGCTGGGCTCAAGACCAAAATATGGTGCTGTATACTTAATGTTCTTATTCAAAGCCAGCTGTGTCCCAGTCATAGAGAATAAACTCGAGACTCCACGCCTGCCCTCCCCTGCGTTACCCTCCATCTAAATTGCTGCCGCGGGGCCTGAACCACTTTTCCAATCTATTTCTTGGCCCATCTTCTTTCCTGGGTTTACTCAAGGCCAAGGACAGAGATTCGACGTCCCCCAGAATTTATAAAATGATTTCAGGCCAGTTGGGTTCGATTGCTGCGGTGTGGAGAAGAGGAAATGCTTTGTTCTAGCTACTGTGGGGTCTCAGGTGGAGAATAGTACCTCGTCCTGGCACACTCTGCTGCTAGGTTCTTCTTTTGGCAGAACTAGGTCATCCCAGGAATGGAGAGTGACATAAAGGGCAAGGGTTTATCTTTTTCTATCTTTTCCCTCCCTCCCTTCCCCTCTCCCCTCTTCTCTCCTCCCTCATTCCCTCATTCCCTCCCTCCCTTCCTTCCTTCCTTCCTTCCTTCCTTCCTTCCTTCCTTCCTTCCTTCCTTCCTTCCTCCCTTCCTTCCTTCCTTCCTTCCTTCCTTCCTTCCTTCCTTCCTTCCTTCCTTCCTTCCTTCCTTCCTTCCTTCCTTCCTTCCTTCCTTCCTTCCTTCCTTCCCTTCCTTCCTTCGTGGAGAGGGTGGAAGGGGTTCAGAATGTTGGTGTATTGGTTCCACCATTCTCTCCAATTTTGAATCAGTCTTGGAATTGGAAAGAGCCTCGGGGGTGAATTATACCGATTACCTCCCTGTTTCTCCTCCTTCCCCCCAAATTCATGTGCAGATAGATAACAGTTCTGTGTTAGAGTTTAGATCCTCCCTTGATGAAAGGCTTTCTGGGGATTTCTTTTTTTTTTTTTTTCCTTCTGGCGAATAGACATAATGAGGCTGATCCTCTATTTCTAAGGCAACCTCCTCCTCACGCTGTCTCCTTGCCTATTTCAGCCCCTCACGTTCCAGTCTGTGGTAGCTAAGTTGACTGTGAATTAAGAGAGAAATTTTCATATCAGGGACAAGAATGTTAGGAAGTTTTCATGTCAGGGACAGAAATGTCAGGTAGCAGGTTCATCAAACTTGTTGCAAAACAGGTTTGAGCTAGTTGCCCAAGTGTCTGAGCAAATACAATGAAGGGGAATAATGTAAACATTTTTGTGAGCACCTTGCTGTGCCTACACTGGGAAAATAAAGGGTTATAAGATGCTGTCTTTAAGAGGTGTGTAATCTAGTTAAAATGATAATTATTATGCCTGCATAAAGCCTACTTATGATTATTAATGATAACTAATCGTGATCATCTAATAGTACATACTAGATGTTTGTACTACTAGATTAATGCTTATTTTGAGTTTTTATTTCATTAAATAAACTCAATCCTGGGCCCAATTTATCAGATACTACAAACAAATACACTCTTTCTCCGTAACTGCTATTTAGACAAGGGAAAGCACTTCGTCATAATACCATAAATGTAGTCATTCAAACTTGTATATGCTAATTTGCTATATTAAACCTGAATTATTTTTAAATAGTAAATTAAACTTCAAGGGTCCAAGTCTTCTATTTATTCTAACTTTTCTTAAGGATGCAAGGAAAATCTTGAAAATCTGTAGTCCAGCCTAGAATTCATCCCAGGGAGTGTAGGAAAATCTTTTGGATTAAAAAAAGTTAGAGCTTTCATTTCTGTATTTTTAATTTCAGCATTTAAAAATTTATATTTTGGATACCTTATATATTTTATAAATTACACAGTATAACAGAACATGTATAAAGTTTATGTGTGTGTATGTATATATATATGTGTATATATATGTGTGTGTGTGTATGTGTGTGTGTGTATATATATGTGTGTGTGAAATATTAAATTTTTTTTTTTTTTTTTTTTGAGAGGGAGTCTGGCTCTGTCACCCAGGCTGGAGTGCTGTGGCCGGATCTCAGCTCACTGCAAGCTCCGCCTCCCGGGTTCATGCCATTCTCCTACCTCAGCCTCCGGAGTAGCTGGGACTACAGGCGCCCGCCACCTCGCCCGGCTAGTTTTTTGTATTTTTTAGTAGAGACGGGGTTTCACCGTGTTAGCCAGGATGGTCTCGATCTCCTGACCTCGTGATCCGCCCGTCTCGGCCTCCCAAAGTGCTGGGATTACAGGCTTGAGCCACCGCGCCTGGCCAAAATATTAAATTTTTTAATGAGGAGTATCCAATAAAAAGTTTGGGCTCACTACTGTCCTCACAGTAGTTCTCTATCAAGTGGGTTAGACTACTAAAAATCTTCTCATTCTTTTTGGTCTTTTTCTAAAATGGTTTTCCATTTTTCTTAGAAGAAATCATGCAAAATACAAATGAACAGTTAGAAAAGCATAGTAGAAAGTGAAGCTATGATCTGTTATTCTCTCCATGTTTCTTTTATATTTTCATTGTAGCCTCTTCTTAGACCATTTCAGAATGTGAGTGAAACTAACGTAAAAAAAATAAACAAACAAGCAAAAAAACTAGGCATAAGACAAAGTATAAGAAAAATGCTCATGGTATATTTCACCTTTAATTCTTTTTATTGCCTCATTTAAATAATCAGTATTCTGTGCCATTCTTACCCCAGCAGTGATGCCAACCTTTATTTTTGCTTTATCATCACATTGTTCCTTTTGTTTTACATGCTTCATTGCTATATTTCTAAAACTATTCTTCATTTTAAAACTGCAGGATAGCTTTGGTGATCAATGATCAGTTTATAATTAAAAATCCTCACATTAGAGTCTCTATGAACACAAAAAGATTAAAAGCCAGTCTTGCTGGTCTTTGCTGCTGTATGCTATCAGGGCCAAGGGAAAACCTTCCTCTTTGCTCTGTGAATGCTCACTGAAAATCATGGACAAGAGGCAGATTAATTGGAGAAAAGGCATACAAATTAATGTGTACATGGGGGCCCTCAGAGTGAAGACCTGAAGGCACAGGGGGAACTATCTATTCTTTTGCTTAGGTTCAACAAAGTATGGACAGTTGTGTCTGTACATTTTGTCCAAATGTGATTGGACAAAAGAGTATGATCTAAGGCTAATAGACTGAGTGAGGAAAACTCAGCAAGTCCTTTCTGTCGAGAATCTTCTTGGCCTCCCTAAGCATGCATTCCCTTCTTCTGGGTATGAGGCAGGACACTCTCTGGAATGGGGATCTTATGATCATAGCCAAAAAAAGGTAGGTTGGATAACTTCTTGATGACCAGTTTTTACACAGAAAGACAGAGGGAAAGTTAGAATAATAGTTTTAGGTTTTTGGCTGGCTTTGAAGAAAAGGGGTTTTGGTGTCTATGACCTGCTTCAGGGAAGAGGGATACTAGTTGCTGTGGCTAGCCTGGCGGGGAATGGGACTGAGAGATAGAGGGTAGGAGAAGGTCAGAGAAAAACTTTTGTTTCTCAGGCTGCTTCTGAGGCTTTCATTGTAGGGTTTTGTTTTGTGAGTCCCAACGTTGCATTAGATTGCAAAGGTGCATCTGTAAACCCAGAGACTTTGGGAGTTGGTGGATATGAGGATAAAGGGAGTTTAAATGTAAGAAACAGGAAACAACAATGAAACCGCATCACTGAGATTCCTTAGGTCTGGGCGCAGTCATTCAAATAATACTTTGGGAAGTTTTTCATCTGTGGGAAACACAGACGTCTTTGACCTCAGGGACTAAGAAGCTGTTTGGGAAACCATCTCTATAATGGTGTAACAGTTCCTGTGGCATAAACACTGACTGGCCAAGTTACCTATAAACTGGTACAACAAGGGTCATCAGTGTGACCAAGGAGAAATTTGAGAATTAGTACAAGGGCCCTTTGGAGGCTCACAATCATCTTTAATGAATTGTTGCCTGGTGGCCATAGGTTCAAGGTTGTCTTTTAGATATATGGCAAGCCTGAGATCTTTCACTGCATACCAGAAGAACAGAAGGCAGGTGTGTGGATAACATAACATTAAGAAGACAGCTAAAGGGAAGTTCAATTGAGTGAGACATGGATGTAGTGATAAAGAAAACAGCAGTCCTGTTAGCAGTAGATACACAAACCTACAAATCTTTCTTTTTCTTTTTTTTTGACAGAGTCTTTCTGTCTCCCTCTGCCTCCCAGGCTGGAGTGCAGTAGTGTCATCTTGGCTCACTACAGCCTTGACCTCCCGAACTCAAATGATCCTCCTACCTTGGCCTGCCAAGTAGCTGGGACTACAAGCATATCCACCACACCTGGCTATTTTTTTATTTTTTATTTTTTGTGGAGACAGGGTCTCCCTATGTTGCCCATGCTAGTCTAGAAGTCCTGAACTCAAGTGATCCACCTTGCCATCTCAAAGTACTGGTATTACAGTTGTGAGCCACTGTGCCCAGCCTCAGCCTTTCTTATTAAGAATAAAATTATATACACATGCTTATCTCTCATACACTGTAATCATCAAACTAAGAAGGAAGACATCCATCCAAGAAGGCTTTCAAAACACCACCTAAGTAACTAATTGATAAGGCAAAGCTAAGTTTGTGGCTTAACATGATAAGGGAGCTCTCTACCTTGACAAAGTTTTAATAGCATCTTGGAAAGGGAGGGTGAAGTTGGGCTATTTATGAGGTTTTTGATGTCTGGTTTAAGATGGGTTTTTCAATATGAGGGCTTGACGAGAATTGGGTAATGATTATGATATATTGGTTTATAATTGGTGGATACAGCAAGGACAAGGTTTTATTTTTTTATTTTATTTTTATTTTTTAGATGAAGTTTCGCTCTTTTCTCCCAGGCTGGAGTGCAATGGCGCAATCTCGGCTCACTCCAACCTCTGCCTAGTGGGTTCGAGCGACTCTTCTGCCTCAGCCTCCCGAGTAGTTGGGATTATAGGCACCCGCCACTGTGTGCAGATAATTTTTGTATTTTTAGTAGAGATAGAGTTTCACCACATTGTCCAGGCTGGTCTCGAACTCCTGACCTCAGGTGATCCACCCACCTCGACCTCCCAAAGTGCTGGGATTGCAGGTGTGAGCCACTGTGCCCAGCCAAGGACAGGGTTTTGAGGTGAGAATTTCAAAACTTTTATCTCCCTGGGCCAGGGCTTCTTATAATAATAGTACAATTGTAGTATTACAAGAATAATACTTCATGGATGATTACATGAAGCCCTGCCCCAAGGAAATAAAGACACTGTAATGGTAAAGCCATGTTGAAGAAGATGGTCAGATTGTAAAGTAACATTCATGTGGACAATAAACTGTGTGGGTGTAGGTGGTTTCAGGTTTGCACAATCTAAGTTGACACCAGTTTGGAATTCAAGAGGAGAATAATTTGAGTAAGAACAGGTAAAGATAATTAAGAAGTAGGACTGACACTTTGAGTTTACCTAAAATAATATTCATCCCAGTGTGTGTGGTAGAGGGGACGGCAAAGAGAGAGGTTTACTGACTGCAATAAAACCATACCTGCATACCAGAGATATAAAATGTTTGTATGCATATACTTATAGTTTCATTTATTTTACTTACATCGTCTTTTTAAATTTCTTCTGTTCTATACTAAAGTTTCAAATTAAAGAATTAATTTAAAGAATTTAAAGTTTCAAATTAAAGTTATGTTGCTTAAACATCAGGGAGGGCAAATGGACTGTCAGGAGGAGACTATTAGTGCTCGTGGTTAAATGCAGAAATATTATACAGGAGCATGTAAACTTTTTTGGATATGATACTGTTAGGGGATCATCTTGGAAATCTTCCCCATTGTTCCTATTGTATATCTTTACAAAGCTCTTCTTTTTACCATACTCCTTCTATTTCTTCTTCTGATAATCAATGGGGAGGCATGTTGATATCAGGAGTTTCCTTCCTTTTCCTTTTGTACCTCTTCCTCATGGCTTCTTGTGGCCTTATAAAATTATTAATTTTTAACTTCATGCCTTCTCTTCTGTTTCTCTTCTGTCCCTGCAATTTCTTGGAGCTCCTATTTTTCACCAGGAAACATTGCTTGCGCTGAGGGTTATTTCTGAGATTTCATGGAGAAGGGCTTCTAGGGAACAGATATTGAATACATTATTTTAATTCATAGAGATTAAGAAAATGAAAGGTAATGAGTTGCTTTGGAAGAGTTTGCTTAAAAAAAAAATTCACCTTGAGCAAAATTCAGATCAGGAGCATTCTCTTTGTATAATTTCTGCCTGCCTGCCAGTGCCTCACCCTGAGTCTGCCAGGGAGATTATTTTCCCCATCCCAGTCAATTCCATTAAGTTTTCAAAGGAAGTAGCTTATTTGGAATAATGATGCTTTCTTACATTAGGGGTTTACTGGTAGCATAGAAGCTTTGTGAAGAGAGACTTTCACAGTTAATAGATACCACTTATTTGAATATCTACATATAGCTGTGCACTTCACATTAGTAATTCTTTAGTATTAGTAATTCATATAACTGTTCTCTCTCTCCCTTTAAAGATGTTGAAACTGAGGCTCAGAAAAATTACTTGCCCAAAGTCTTATAGCTAATAAATCTAAAGCCGAAGCTTATGAAGCTATTTCCATTTGACACCAAAGCTTTCTGTGCTATACTATGCTACCTCTTCACATCATATTGAAGTCATCTTGAATGAGTTGTAGCAGCATATTTGATAAGAAAAGAAATCAATTCTGTTTATAGTTATTCTAGGGTGTACTAACTTACTAACTTATCTGCAACTCCTCCCCAGTCCCTCCCTTTCTTTTGTTGTCATGAATTTATTTTAATTTAATTTAATTTATTTTATTTTATTTTAGAGATGGAGTCTCACTCTGTCACTCAGGCTGGACTGCAGTGGCATGATCTCGGCTCACTACAACCTCCGTCTCCTGGGTTCAAATGATTTTCCTCCCTCATCCTCCCGAGTAGCTGGGACTACAGGTGCGTGCTACCATGCTTGGCTAATTATTTTTTGTATTTTTGGTAGAGATAGGGTTTCAACATGTTAGTCAGGATGGTCTCAATCTCCTGACCTTGTGATCCACCCATGTTGGCCTCCCAAAGTGCTGGGATTACAGGCGTGAGTCATCACACCCAGCTCATGCATTTTATTTTAATCAACAATATACATAGTCATTTCATATTTTTTTCTGCACATTTACTTATTTTATTCCATCCTTCCTTCTGGGTTTCTTCATAAAATAGTACATGGCTATGTGGAGGGGGTTGCTGTCTGTTACCAATGTGAGAATAAAAGATGTTGGAAATTAGATAATATGAAAATGAGTATGTAATGCAACAAGTATTCTTGTCAACTATTGGTACCTGTTACTAGATAAGGAAGTTAAGCAAAACCATACCCTGCTGTTCCAGTTGTTAACACTCCTATTCATGGTTATCATCATTTGAGAAAGCTTGGCTGGGTTCAATGCAGTGTCTTAAATACATTTGCATATGCTCTTCTATTTAACAGTCCATTTGTACCTGCTGAATCCTCAAAACATGTTAATATTTTCTGTATAGAAAAAGTATACAAGTAACTAAACATGATTGCTAATCTGGAGACGTTGGAAAAGATCCACCCAATTTTTCAAAGCCTCATCTGGCAGTGAGGTGTGATGGCAGGCAGATAAAGGTAACTGAACAAACACTTCAGTCAAAAATACAGTTGATGATATGGAAATGAAGCCTCATGAATTTTTGGATCCTGTCTTGTTTCTCACATTTATTAAGCCTCTACTGCATTCTAGTTATTCTGATGTGAACTGAAGATACAAAGCTGAGTACATGGATCTTGCCCTCACTGAAATCACAGTTTAGGCTGAAGTGTTGATTTTTTAATCATTATGAGCAAGATAAGTCTGGATAGAGAGAGATGTATGCAGCACAGTAGGTGTGCAGCTCTGGGGGAATCTGATTTGATGCCAGCATGCAAGGACTGCCAAGTCCCATTCTCATAAACGAGCCCAACAACCGACGTCATTAATACACAGAGCAGAACAGAGCACTCGAGGTTATTTGTCAACCTTACCCTGGTCTCTTGTCTCATAATCTGCTGTGGAGGTAGGTAGATAGGTAGGGCCAGTGGCATTTGTTTGCTGCTTCAAGTGGAACTACATTAACACCGTCATGAAATATCTTTCCTCTGACACTACTGTGATATGAAATCCAATCTTCTCTGGAGGCTGATTTATTTTATTTTATTTTATTTTTATTTTTTTGAGACAAAGTCTCACTGTCTCGCTTAGGCTGGAGTGCAATGGCACGATCTCGGCTCACTTCAACCTCTGCCTCCTGGGTTCACGCAATTCTCCTGCCTTAGCCTCCTGAGTAGCTGGGATTACAGGTGCCTACCACCATGCCCAGCTAATTTTTGTATTTTTAATAGAGACAGGGTTTCATCATGTTGGTCAGGCTGGCCTCCAACTCCTGACCTCAAGTGATCCACCTGCCTTGGCTTCCCAAAGTGCTGGGATTATAGTGGAGGCTGATTTTATGGTAAAACTTAATTAATCACCAGGAGCAAAAATAACATATTTTATAGTTTAACACCTAGTTATTGCATTTCTTAATTTTTTTAGTCATTTTCTCATTTTATCCTCAATCTTGTGATGACAGGGCTATTTTTATAATTCATACTTATCCGGTAAAGCCAGAAAATGTGGCTTACTAAAGTACACATGCACTGTTAGTGGCGAGGTTGTTTCTTATTTAAAATCCAAAAGCTCCTTCTGACCACACTGCCTCTGTGAAAAAAGTCTTCTGCCCAGTGAAGGGTTGTAAGTGCCCACGTTGGCTGCTTGAAAGGAGCCCACTGATCAGGGCTGTCTTAATCTGTTGAGGCTGCTGTAACAAAGTACCATAAACTGGGTGGCTTATCAACAACAGAAATGTTATTTCTTGCAATTTTGGAGTCTAGGAGTTCCAAGGGCAAAGCAGCATCGGATTTGGTATCCAGTGAGGTCCCATTTCCTGGTTCGTAGATGGCACCTTCTAGCTGTGTCCTCAGATGCTGAAATGGGCTAGGGATCTCTCTGCAGTCGGGTTTATAAGGGAACTAGTCTTAAACCTCATCTAATCACTTCCTATAGACCCCACCTTCGAATACCATCACCTTGGGGGTTAGGATTTCAGCATATAAATTTTAATGGGACACAAATATACAGACCATAGCAAGGGCTCACAGAAGAGGAGGTTTTTTTACTTACATTTCAGCAGACAGGTGAAGGAAGGTTGAGTCAGTCTTACTGGCCCACAGCCTGAATTTCTGAGACCCTCAGGTGAGGGTGTAGCTCTTGCAGCTCAGTGTACTCATTGCCCTCCTTAGCTGAGTTACTAGCTCCATTTCCAGCCACCTAGTAATTTTCTTCCCTTAGCTGCCAGTTATTAGGCCCAACCTTTGTGAACATGTTTCTTCAGAGACTGGTCATGTTGGTGACGTATTGCTACTTTCCGTAATTGTGATTGCCGTAACTCTTTCCTTAAATAATATATTTATTATATTTATATTATATATTAATTGTATTTGACTTATAGCTAAATAGTAACATATATTTAATATATTTTCTTTATTCAACCATTAATGAACACTTCTGTGTAATGCTTGTACTATATCTGGACATACAAAAGTAAATATAACAAAGTCTATGTTCACTTGACATTTAAAACATAGGTTGTTGCAAAAGATATAGTTGGTTATTGAAGAAACTGGAAAGAAAATAAAAAGTAAAACAAATACATACTACCCACGTAGACAACCCAGAGGTATCCACTCTTAATGTGTTACTATATAACCTTTTGACAATATTATAGTATCACCAAAAGGAGATTATATTGTGTTCCTTTTGTAATTTATAATTTGTTCTTGTCACTGATTAGAGAGCATCTTTTTATTTGATAGTTTGCTATATCATCATTTGTAATGATTATAAAGAATTCCTTTGTATAGACAGTCTGTAATTAAGATAGCCCATCTCCAGAACCTTTTGTTATTATGAAATTCTATATGGTAAGCATTCCCTTAGTCATCTTTTTCAAGCAACCACATTTATTCACCTAGAATGCACTCCTTAACCTTCAGTTGGGGGATTAAACACATGCACATTTTAAGGCTTTAGTTATTGTTACCAAATAGCTCTCCAGAAGCCTTGCTGGAACGTTTGAACACATTAGTAAAGTAAATATAGGTTGAATATTCCTTATTTGAAATGCTTTGGACCACGAGTGTTTGGGATTCTAGATTTTATTGGATTTTGGAATATTTGTGTTATATTTACCAGTTGAGCATCCCTAATCTGAAAATCCAAAAGCCAAAAGGCCCCAGTGAGAATTTTCTTTGAGCATCATGTTGATACTCAAAAAGTTTCAGATTTTGGAGCACTTCAGCTTTCCAATTTTTGGATTATGGATACTCAACATGAATTTTCCTCGGATGGGTCCAGGGAGTCATGACTGGAAAGAGATGGTCTTCTAGTAGAACCTTGGTATTGAGAATATATGTTTGCAGTACTATGGGTTGCACTGAGTGGACAGTAATAAAGGTAACCTTTGAAAAAATTAATAAAGTTAAATAAAATATGTATGTATTAGTTTGAATAATATACTGTTACTTCTATCTCTCCATGTATAAAATTCTATTTCTCATCTCTCCCTCTAAAACAAATACTTCCTTTCCCTCCCTTTCTCTCTTCCTTCATTTCATTTTGCATGCATATGAACATTTTTGTACCAGCTATGCCACAAACAGAACATAGGCTTTAGGCTTCAGCAGTTTGCAGTCAAGTCAGGGATGTGGGTAAGTAAACAGTGACCACAACACTGAATAATAAATATTATGGCAGACAAAAAGCACTGAGTGTATTTGTGCATGCAGGAGGGGTCCTGACTGCAATTGAGACAGCTTTGTTAGGGTTTTCTTATTTTCCTAATATACTAACCTTGACTCCTTAATATCTCTTAACTCCCATATTCAGCAGTTGTTATGTCCTGTCTAACTTTATTCTCCAATGTTTCTCTAAGTGCATTTTCATAATCTGTGTCTCCTTTCCATTTTCAGTGCTATCATCCTCATTTAGACCTTTATCACCTCAGCCAAGACTATTCCAACACCAACCTAATTGATGTACCCAGAACAAATTTCTTGATCCTCCTCTGATCTGTGTAACCCTCCCTAAACCAGCACTTTGAAGATTTCATTATCTTGGTTAAAAATCTTCAAAGGATTTTTATGACCTATTGTGGAAAACCAAGCTCCTTAGCTCAACAATCAAGGTCAAATCGTGATCTATTTTTCCAACCTTATTTTTTTTTTACTTATCTTCAGTAACCTCCTTTGTACCCCTCCTACTTGGGCAAATCCTATCCATTCTCCAAGGCCTGTTCGTACTGATACACTCTGTAAAGCTGGGTCTGACTGTATGTACCTGGCTGAAGCATTCCAGTTGTTGGTGCATCATATTTAACAGTTCACTATGCTTTTATTGCTATTCTGAATTTTTCAAAGTATCTCATGTTTGTTTTGTCATGTTGAAAACTTACATGAATCACAAATACTGTTGAGATCTCCTTTATCTCCTGGCACAGAAACTTGCACAAAGAGATCATTCACGTAATGTGGAATCTGATATTGATTTAAATGAGCTGCTGTTTGAACAAGTCTTGAACTTCCTTGATTAGATTATATGTAAATATGGTCTAGTTATATTGACATGAATTAGCTTGTGTTTTGTCATTCCTATCCTCTCAAATTTTAATTCAACAACCAGTGCTGAAAACATCTAGCTGGTCTCCCAATGAGCTCTTCTTTTATTGCCTCATCCTTTCCTCTCACTAGGGAATTCCAAGGAAAGCAACACCCTTTCTTTCCCCATACCAGGCTGCCTAAACCTTCTATCATGTAATCTCAGGAGCATTTTCGTGGAACAGAAAAAATATGGCAAGGAAGGGCATAAAGGAAGAAGGAAGGGGAAATGTGTGGAAACACATAAAGCAGGTACGACTGTTCCTGGCCCCTCTCACTGACATCCCTCACTCTCACATACGTGGTACACGTAGTTATTGCAACATTCTTTCCCACAAAATCCAGACTTCACCTCAGAATCCTATTTAACAGAGTGATCCAAGCAGATATCATGAGTCAACAGGCATTGGCCAAAGAAATCCTACTAGCATTCCCATTCTAGAATGTATATGGAGTCTTTATCTCTCCTTGGACAAATTAGATGTATGCAAATTTGCATTTATTGTACATATTATCATGATTTGGATAATTGCTTATTTTATAAAAGTTCTCTCACTTGTAAGAAAATACAGTAGAGTTCTTTGAGACTGCAAGCTTTCTTAGTACATTAAATGGATTGTTTGAGTTACACATAAGTATTTTTGAATATTGAGTAACAGTGAATTCCTATTTGTGACAAAAGTTTAAACATCATTCTTAGGAACTAGAATAAACAATTAGAAAATAAATGGGTTAGAATTTGTGCAACATTCTTAAATTTTCAGCCTTCAGCATTGATTTCAACAAAAGTATTAGCATACAAGGTATATATTTCTTAGCAGAAATCCAGGCTCAGTCAATACTGTTTGTATAGACACAATTTCCTTTTGCATTCGTGTAGTACCTTGTACAGGTGTCCTGCTATTCATTATCTCATTGGTTCCCTGTAATAATGTGTGGCAGGCAAGACGTATAATTTACTGATAGAGAAATTATAAAATAGGGAAATTTCAAGAATTAAAATTACTCTATAAAATAGGGAGTATTACAAGAATTAAAATAACTCTAGGGGAGGCTGGGCACAAGTGTAGATTTGTTTTGAACTTTAGCTTTTATTTAATTTGGAAAATACACAATACTTTCATATCTTTAACATTAAAAGGCACAAAGGCTATGCAGAGAAAAACCTCCCTGTAATATCTGTCCTCCATCCACCCCCATATTCCTTCTGGGATAATATTGTTAGTATAATATTAATTCCTTGCCTGTTCATGTAGACACATTCCATGCAATATATGCTTGTATTTATTCCATATACAAGTGAATAGAAGCCCCCTATATCATTTTGATGCCAGTACTAATATGCTGTATACTTTATTCTGCACCTTATTTTTTTCACTTATTAATTTGTGCAGAAATTATTTCAGATCTATGCATAAATAACTCATCATCAATTTTTTGAAAAACAGTTTAATGGTATTACATTGAGGGAATCATTACTTATCTAAACACGGTCCCTACTGATAGGCATTGAAATGGTTTTAAATCCTTTATCATGGTAAAAAATGCTACACTATAAAAGCCTTAAACATAAGTCATTACTCATGTAGGAGTATATATGTTAAGGATACATTTTAAGAAGTGAGGCTGTTATGCTGTTGGGTAAAAGGATGTGTACATTTGTAGTTTTGATAGATATTGTCAAATTGTCCTTTTTGTAGTTTTAATTTTCAATGATCTGATCATATTATGAGTGCAGTGGGGCATTATAGAGAATTTCTTATAGTGAAGAACTATTTTTGTTTTGTGGACTATCTGTTCCAATCCCTTTCCATTAGGTTAATAGTCTTTTTAAAATGTTTTTGCAGCAGCTGCGATTTATTACAGAATTTTTTTCTTCTTTTTTTTTTAAATTATACTTTAAGTTTTAGGGTACACGTGCACAATGCGCAGGTTTGTTACATAGGTATACATGTGTCATGTTGGTGTGCTGCACCCATTAGCTATATACCTAATGTAAATGACTAGTTAATGAGAAAATTTTTCATTGTGTGAAGCACACGACTTCTGAGTCTAAAGGTTTTTTTTTTAGATGGAGTCTTGCTCTGTTGTCCAGGTTGGAGTGCAGAGGTGCAAGGACAGCTCACTGCAACTTCTGCCTCTTGGGCTCAAGCAATCCTCCCACCTCAGCCTACCAAGAAGCTGGGACCACAGACATGCACCAACAAATGCAGCTAGGTTTTTGTATTTTTTGTAGAGACAAAGCTGAGTCTAAATTTCATCTTCCCACCACTATATTAAACAAATAAACAAAACATAATTTCTAATGATAGTGTCTCAGAACTTGCAAATCTTCTGCATTATTTATCTGTTTGCATGTAATGATACACCCTATTGTTTATTTCCCTGTAAGGTTATTTATTCCCTGAAATTAGTTTACAGTGTTGATGCATTTCAACTTCCCTTTAATTTTCCTTATTTCTGGAACCTTCCAAAAGTCCAATGAAAATAATTTTACCTCTAAGAGGACTCTATACCAAAAGACGTTTTCCTTTTCTGAAACAAAGAAAGTAATGTGAAAAACTCATTGTCAAGTCATATATACTGCTAAATTTGCAACCACAGAGAGTACTTAAGTAAAAGATTGGGAGAAGAATCTTAAAGATTCCCACTGCAAAGTGGGAATAATTTAAATGGTGTTACAGGTAGATAGGCATGAGCGGGACAGGAGAGGGCCCTCTACCAACCCACCGGGAATGTCTGGTGATGGTTCGGCAGCAGAGACACCGTTTCCTGATGGTCCACACCTGTTAACGTCAACACATTAATTGAATACAGACCCCAGGGAGAAGCAACTTCTTGGGGATGCTCTTTAAGAGACAAAGATGGCAAAGTGTGACATCCAGGTACATGCCACTGGAAAAGGGAAGAAAGTCTCAGGTGGGTTTGCATTTAACTTCTTAAACATACTGCTTGGCATGCCCAGATCCAAAGGGTAAGGAAAGCACTGCATATACGAGAAGCCCACCCTAGGGGAAGAATCATGGGAAAGAGGAGAGTGTATAAAAGTCCTAGATTCAAGGCTAAAGACCCCTCTTTTAGCTCTTTTTCTCTGTTGGACCTTCAGGCATCTGGTTGGTTTTCTTCCAAGTGAATTTTCCTTTCTTTCCTGTTCTAAAGCCTTTCTAATAAACTTCCACTCCTGCTCTGAAATTTGCCTTGATCTCTTTTTCTGCTTTATTCCCCTCAGTTGAATTCTTTCTTCTGAGGAGGCAAGGATTGAAGTTGCTATGGACCCATACGGATTCACTGCTGGTAACTCAAGGTAACTTGGATCTCTGCCACCAGTAGCATTGGGATATTAAGACTATAAAGAAAGGCATAAGGATTCATGGTTGTATTTGGCCTTCAAAAGACAATATCCAGAAATAAATTAAATTCTTTTAAACCACCTTTAGGATTTCACAATATCATGGATCTCTCTTTTGAAGCATTTTGGAAACCCAATTTTTTTGGCTGTTTGTAATAGCAAGCTATTTTGCCTCAGCTCATTCCTCTTCAGACCTAACCCATTGTAATCGTCTTGCTCTGAATTTACCTCTCGAGGATGGTGCATCCCTTCCTGTCTGCTGATCCACTGGGGCTGTCCCAGAAAGAGAACTATAACACTACTCTTTCCCATGCCCTCCTTGTCCATGGATGGATAAATTTTATTGGATTATGGCTAGCCAATAACAAATTCTGCAAACATAAAGAATAGATTGTAACTGACAAAACCTTTGTTTTCAAGTTATTCATGTCAGCTTTCAGCAATAACACAAAGCTCAAAAGAGCTTCTTAAATATGTTGGGGGGTCTGATGCATGAATCCTAGCCTGGTACATGGAAAGTGCTGTGAAAAAACTCATTCTCAAGCCCCATATGCTGCTAAATTTGCAACCACAAATAGTACTTAGGTAAAAGATTGAGAGGCATTAAAGAATCTGCCAAGATTTACAGTGGGAATAATTCAGGGATTTGGGATGTTAAGACTGAAAGAAAGGCATAAGGACTCAGGGTTATATTTAGCCTGCAAAAGAGAAGTTGCCAGAGAACTTTAATAAAGTTTCTAGGTCATAAAATAAACATGAAAAAGATTGTGCCTTATTGACCTTTATCTGTGGATAAGGGAAAATGAGTACATAAAACATGAGAAAGAGTTTAGGTTGGAAACAAAATAACACTTTGATTGAATATGTTCCTCATTTAAAAATAAAAGTACACGTTTTTCTACATATATTATACTTTAATAAAAAGTTAAAGACAAATTTTCACATGTGTGGGATTGCTTTGGAATGGTCAGAGAGCTAGATAATTTCCTAAAGTTTGGTGATCACGAGTGTGGCCTCTTCTCTCAGATCGTTTTGACTAAATGCTAGCCACACTGCTTTCTGTTTGTATGACCTTGGGCAAACCTCTATCCTAGCTTCTTCTTGCCTCATTTCTAAAGTGAGGTAATGAGAGTATTCATCAAATAGTATTGTTATGAGGATTAGATAACATATGTGTCATAGTTATAATTTGGTTTTCTTTTAAAAGGCAGAACATTCAAATATTAGTGGTCTAAAGAGACCAATTATTTTTCTCTAATGAATAATTTCTAGTACATATCTTGAACTGGCATGGCCCCACTCAGTTTCTGGTATCCAGATTCTATCTCATCTGGTTGTTTTATTGTATGTGACTTACATTCCGGAGTACGTATATGCCTGTTCTAGCTGTCTAGTCATTGTCTGCATTCTAGCCACCTGGAAGGATAAGAAGGTTCTTTCTTGAGAATAGTACCTGGAAATTGCACTTTCATCCCCAGCCCATTGGTCAGAACTTAGTGGCATGGTGGCACTTAGTCACTGGGGAGGCTGGAAAGCATAGTGTTAATTCCAAGTAAAACTATATCCAGCCACTAATCATAGGTTCTATTAGTATAGATGAAGGAGATTAGTAAAGATAAATGTAGTTGTTGAGGGAGAACGGATATTTAGGAGTTAGCAACTTCTGCTATAGTGCGCAAAATGCTTAGCACAGAATCTGGCAGTAAACGAAAACCCATGGTTGTTATCATTGCAAACTTAGATTCACAATCTAGTATCCCATCAGCTGTTTTCATCTCGTTGTTCCACAGGCACTGTCAACTCAACATTTCTAAAAATGAAGTCATTATTTCACTCTGTATTCCCTCTCTTCCCCTGTTTACCTACTCAGAGGACATCCAAAAGCGTTAGCTTTTGTGTTCTTAGTCTGGGATAAAGGCTTCACCACCCACCCCTCTTGGAGTGTTTTCTCTACTATCCCTTTAGTTTCACTCACTACATCTAATCCATTTCAAAGATCAGTGGTTCTGTTTGGGAAATGTCCCTCAGACACATCCTCTTTTCTCCAATCTCACTGTCCATTATCTTCACGACTCTTTACAATGGTTCACAAGGCCCTTTATAGTCTGGCTCCAATTTATTACTCATCTCAACACATCTCATACCCCAGCTACCCTGGGTGAAAAAGATGAGAAGCAAATATTTTATTTTATATTATTTAATTTAATTTAATTATTTATTTGATAGGTCTCGCTCCAGTTGCCCAGGCTGTAGTGCCGTGCTGTGATCTCAGCCCACTTCAGCCTCGACCTCCCCAGCTCAGGTGATCCTTCTACCTCAGCCTCCCGAGTAGCTGGGACTAAGGCACGTGCCACCACACCCAGCTAATATTTTTGTATTTTGAGTAGAGACTGGGTTTCATCATGTTGCCTAGGCTGGTCACAAACTCCTGAATTCAAACAGTCTGCTCGCCTCAGCCTCTCAAAATGCTGAGATTACAGCCTTGAGCCACTGTGCCCCTCCTAGAAGCAAATACTTGTATTTTGACTATTTTAGGCAAATTTTGAGCAAAATATTTACTTAATAAAAGATTTAATTTTTAACAAAGATTGAGATGAAAAATTCAAGTAAGGAACCAGTTTTATATTGCTATAGGCAATGCAACATCCAAAAACCTTTTATGAATAGGGGACTTCTACATGTCTCCCAAAATAGTGAAAAATCTCCTAAGGAAATAAAGATTATCTACATTCTATTCACGTGGCTCATTTATAATCCTCCCCTTAAAGCTAACAGACTCACATGAATGTGAGAACATTCATATATGTTTATATGTTTATATATGTTGATTTGAGAGTTACCAGCTTCTTTTCCATGTTTTCTCCCATACTCTGTTAAAGATTTGCAAATGACCCATACATGAATTACTCTCTTGTGATAAAAATAAACTCTCTTTGTAAGCAGTTAAGCCCTAGCTATTTGGTTGTTACAACTTTTTTTTCTTCATTTTTTTTCCTGTATGATATTTATCTTAGACTGTTGTAAGTTTTATCACTTTTCTTTCTTGTCTTTTAAATGTTGAGAATTTTTTTCTTTGCCACTGAAGAAAAATCAATCTGTAAATGAAAACAGATTTTTAAGTCAAATTATTAATGAAATTTGGCTAATTTTTGTAGACCCACTTTAGTTAAAACTTTTACCTATTTCAAGTTTAAGGTATGGTTAAATTAAAGTGATTCTGTCACATAATCATGGAATTTGACCTGATATATTTCAGTTCAGTTACTCTATTTGCACTTCCAATCTCCTGATTTTATGTGTCACATAAAGCATATATAATTAAAAATGTATCTTTGCTGACTAAAAAAAAATGCTTCCCAATCTATAGTCTTATAAGCCACTAATTGGTATACATTACTTATGCATAAAATAAATGAAGGAACTGATCATTTATATGCATATTTATTAAAATTTAGGATGAAATTTAAGATATTAAGATAAATTTATTGTAAATAAAATACAATGTCTAGACCACCTTCTTTCTGTAGTCCCTACTGTATTTTAGATTATTCTTTTGCAAAATATTTTGGGAGGATGAACTCTTCCTATTTTAATCACATGGTAGTAGAACATTTTATTAGTTTACTCTAGAACACATTCTTACTTGATTCTTAGAATTATACATAAGAATTAGAATTTTTTCCTTACACAAGTTTGCTTGCCTTTCTTGTATAGTATGCAGAGGGGAGAATTTGATTATAAATTTATCTAATTATCTTTTAAAATACAGGTAAGACTATTTCAGAGTTACAACATTTAATGGAAATACATCAGTAAACTTTAAGGGCTATTTGCAGTTTGAGATAATTTTTAGAAGACTCTTTCTCAACAGGAAACAAGTGGATCTTTTTGCAATAACTTTATCATTTAAATTATCAAAATGATTTCAAACCGTACCTCTGTCAAAGATTTGTTAACTCATTTAATGTTTGCATTGGCAGATCATGAAACAGTATAAATAAATAGATACATGCATATATATGCACATGTATATCCATGTCAAATACACGTATTGTTCAACAAATTGATTAAGAGTAGCTGGGATTACAGGAGTGCACCACCACACCCGGCTATTTTTAGTAGAGATGGGTTTCACCATGTTGGCCAGGCTGATCTGGAGCGCCTAACCTCAGGAGATCCGCCCACCTTGGCCTCCCAAAATGCTGGGATCACAGGCATGAGCCACTGTGCCCGGCCCCCAGGTCACTTTTAAACAGAAGATCACCAAGTCTGCGCAACTTGTTATTTCTGTAACTATCTCCTAAGCAGTTTTTTTCTATTTTCTTTCAATCTAAGAAATGGAAATTCTGTTCTCCACCTCTCCCTTTTTAAAACCTAGAATGATCTAAATCATGAAAGCTAATTGTTGAGGAAAAAATGTCTGCTTTCACTCCAGCAGAAGAATCTCATGGGAAAATAAGTCATATGCAGATAAATTACAGTTGCCCAGGTGAGTCCGGTGTTCACAACTTTACCTCTTTGTTAAGCCCTTTCCATGGAAATTCTCTCCTTTTCTAGTGGGGTCTAGGTTTCAGTCCTCTAAATTTATATTAGAATGCGTTTTCCAGGAATTAGCTGGCCACCTTAATAAAGATATGGTTTTTGCCTTCTGTTTTTCTTACCAGAACACCTGGCACTCTCAACTTTCTGTAGGCAGGAAGTTTTAAGTTGTCTGCACTCTAAATATTAAATGTATAAACAGAAGAAAAGAGGAGGAAAAACATATTCACTTATAGGTGACATGGTTGTCTTCTTGGGAAACTCAATAGAATGAATTTCAAAATATTATCAGAACATAAGATAATTCATCTGGTGAACTGCTATAAAGAAATAAACTGATATGTTTACATGTCAGAAACAACCATTTAAAATGTAATTAAGAAAAATCTCATAGAAAACTGTAAGATATATATATTGTGAAATAATCACAACTGACAAGAAATGTGAAGGCAAGGCCCATAGTATTATAGTAAAAAAGTTAATTAAAAGACAAGGAGGAACATGTGAATAATCTGTGAATAAATCGTGAGTAACTGTTTATATATGTTGATATTGTAATGCCAATGTGGTGATATGATTACCTTATTATCTCTAAATTTATCTTTATTTTTCTCCAAAATGTGACCAATTTATATTAAAATGTGAGATTTAGTGAAAAAAAAACAGAATAAAAATAAATAACTGACTAAATTGAATATTAAAATGTATTATAAAACTAAAGTATCTAAAACTCCTATGAATAGATTGGTCAGTGGAAAATTAACACAGTTTAGTAGTAAGCTCAAAAATATTATAACAATGTTTGCCTGAAAGGACCTAGAAGCAATTACACTCCTCTAGCACACCTACCATTCTCTATCAAAAGAACTAAGGATTCGGCCAGGTGCGGTGGCTCATGCCTGTAGTCCCAGCACTTTGGGAGGCTGAAGCGGGCAGATGGCCTGAGGTCAGGAGTTTGAGACCAGCCTGGCCAACACGGTAAAACCCCGTCTCTACGAAAAATACAAAAATTAGCTGGGCATGGTGGCAGGCACCTGTAATCCCAGCTACTTATGAGGCTAAGGCAGAAGAATTGCTTGAACCCGGGAGGCGGAGGTTGCAGTGAGCCGAGATCGTGCCATCGCACTCCAGCCTGGGTGACAAGAGTGAGACTTCATCTCAAACAAACAAACAAACAAAGAAACAAAAAAATCAAAGAACTAAAGATTCTTGGAGAAACATCTGATCCTATGAGAGCCTGGGACATCCTGCCCCACAATGCAAAAAAAATGTTCAAAAGGAGCTGGCTTGATATGGCTCCCACTGGCCACACTGGGAAAATGTATACATCAAAAAGAGTAATGGTAATGTATTATAACACAATGAGTAATAATAATAATGATTATAATCCATAGTGCTACTTAAAAGAAGAGAAAGGATTGGGGGAACTCTTCTTCGGAGAGCAGTGCAAGCTAATATGTGTTAACATATAGATGTAATTAGAACATGATCCTGCTGCAATCCTCTGAATAATAATTGATTCAAACATGGATCATTAGTGGCTACTAAAACCCTCGTGAGTGGTGTCATGAACAGAACATTCACACGGTCTTAAAAGTATCACGGCACAGATTACTTGTGAAGGAAAAAATGTACCTTTAAGTAGAGCAATCTGGAGGTCACCACCATGCCACACACTCAAAGTTAACATCACCAATAGTGAACCTGCTGATGGGATGCAGTGAGAAACAGATAGTATTGTCCATGAGCTGTTTTTATCAAAATATTTATGTTGAATCAAATCTAGAAGACAGTGGCCTGAAATTAAAAAAAAAAACAACAAAACCTCAAGGTAATAAAAACAAGGTGGGGGGAATGTTCTAAATCAAAAGAATCTAAATGCACATGTCAAGTAAATGCAATATATGAACATTTACTATAAAAGCATCTTTTAAAGGCATTTTGGAGACCACTGAAAAAATTTGAATATGGATGCATATTAGATGATACTATTTATTTATTGTTATGTTTTCTTAGGTATGATAACAGCAATGTGGTTACATTAGAGAATGTTTTTAATTTTGAAAATTCATGCTTAAGTATTTAGGAGTGGGGAGAGACGAGCGATCAAGGAGCAAGGAGAAAAGAGGGTGCCGAGATGGCAAAATGTTAACTGGTTAATCTAGCAAAGGTTATTTGAATGCTTATTCTACTATTCCTTTAGGTTTTCTGTGGATTTTAAAATACTCAAAATGTTGGAAACATTTTAAGGTTTGACAATTATTGCATTTCAAATAAAAAGGATACATTAGTCAATTAATTGTATTTTGGCAGCTGGAAAAGAAAGTTATGTTCCTAATTGCTGTCTTACCCCAGATGATGGAATGTTGAATGACAGTCTAAGGAACGACTGAAGTTGACAGCACTGCCTTTGGAAGCTGTTACTGCCAGAAAGGAGAAGTGATATTACAGGAGTTGGTGGGAAGGCAAAGGAAGGGAAGACAAAAAGAAGGAGACAAAAAAAATAAATAAATAACAATAGTACACGGTCATGCATTGCTTAATGAGAGGGATACATTCTGAGAAATTTGTCGTAAGGTGATTTCATCATTGTGTGAACATAATAGCATATACTTATACAAACCTAGATGGTATAGCCTACTACATACCTAGGCTGTATGGTATAGCCTGTTGCTCCTAGGATACAGACCTGTGCAGCAAATTAATGTATTGAATACTGCAGGCAATTGTAACACAATGGTATTTGCTTACCAAACATATCTAAACACAGGAAAAGTACAGTAAAAATAAAGTAATAAGTAATAAGTACGCTTAGCATGAACAGAACTTGCAGAACTTGAAGTTGCTCTGAGTGAGCCAATGAGTGAGTGGCGAATGAATGTGAAGGCCTAGGACATTACTGTATACTATTCTAGACTTTATAACCAATGTATGCTTAGGCTTACTAGACTTACATAAAAAATTTATTTCTTCAGAAATAAATTAGTCTTAACTTACTGTAATGTTTTTATTTTGTAAACTTAATTTTAAAAAACTTTTAACTCTTTTGTAATAATAGCTAAAAATACAAACATGTTGTACAGTCATATAAAAGTATTTTCTTCCTTTATATATTTATTCTACAACCTTTTTTCCTATTTTTATTTTTTATTTTAATTTTTTTTTTAAATGAAGACATGAACACATTTATTAGCCCAGGCCTACATAGGGTCGGGATCATAACTATCACTGCCTTCCACCTCCACATCTTATCCCACTGGTTACTCATAAAACATCATCAACTGGAATGTTTATTATTATTGCCTAATTTGCAAATGAGGAAAGAGGGTCAGAATAATTAGACGTTTTCCTAAGGTCTTGGAGCAATAAATGTAGAGCTGGGATTTGAATCCAGGTCTGTGTGTCTCCAAATGCTCAACCCTTTCTGCAAGATTAGACACTTGGAAATTAAGGCTTGAATTTAGTTTGATGTTCCAGTGGCTGTATGTTTATGAGACTAAAATATAAAATGCCAGTGAGTGTGGAAATTGGCATCTGCTAAATTGAATGCTTTAAGTTATTTAGGTTTTCCTCACCTTCCCTGTCCCTGAAACAGGTACAACCAAAAGCTTCTTATTCTAATCAAACTAATACTAAATTACGAAATTATTTTTCTTCTGAATGATGACTATACTTTTCCCTGACAATAAAGTCTTTAATTTTCTGTAATTTCTCATTCTTTCTTTTTATACAGTATAACATTGTTATTATTGAGAATTCAGGTCTATTAATAAAAACATTAAATTTGTTCTGTACACGTTATGTGTCAAGGTATGCCAGATTATTGATGTATATAATTTCATTTAACCCACATTAACATCTAAATATTTAAACATTTAAACCACTATTTGATAGGATTAATCAGCAATCCTGTCAAAGAGTAGTTCTGAACAATTTCCCCACCAGGGAACATTTGACAATGTCTGGAGAGAATTTTTTATGACCAGAGGATATACTGGCATCTAGTGAGTAGAAATCAGAGATGCTAATAAATATCCTGCAATACACAGAACAGCTCCTTATGGTAAATAATTATCTGATACAAAATGTTAACATCACCAAACCTTGCTATAAAGTGTTACGGTCTCTGTATTATAGATGAAGAGGGTTCAGGGAGGCTTAGTAACTTACCCAAGATTATGTAGCCTGGGAATGACAGAACCAGGCTTGGAACCTAAGGATATCTTGATCAAAGTCCATACTTTCCCTCATAGAGAGGCAAAGAGAATTTCAGTTTAGAGAAGGTGAAGATTAGTACACATATTCCAAAGCCATATAATTATGTAAGAGGATAATTAAATGAAAACATATCATTGTCAAATGGATTGCTTAGCGAAAGCTTCTGAGATGCCTGTAGCTTTAATTTAAGATTTTGATTTTGATTTAGAGAAATAAAACTGTAATGATGATAGAAAAAGTGGATTCATTTTTTTCTTTCATTTAATCACTTCATTTTTTCTTTCTGAAAATGTTGTTACTGGATGTTAAAGCTTGGAAAAAAGACCTAGGCAATCAGATGAAATTATTCAGTCTTCTGGGAAAGAGGATCAACAAAAAATGTTTCATCGTGACTTCACTAAAAATAGATACATTATAATGGAACCAATTTGATACCAAGAAAGACTTAATATTATAGCGATAAACTGCCTGAAATGCTAAACAATCTTTTAAATGAGTTAATTGCAGTTTAGAACATATAAATAGAGCATTTGGCTTATTAAAAAACAAGACAGCCAGCTTAATGGGCTTATCTTAAAGGAACCTCTTTGCATTTCATACTCTATTCAGCTAAATATAATATACTAGGGGATATATTTACAATCTTATATATATTTCATGTAAGCAGTTTACAGAGACTGAACCTAAGTATTTTAGACTTTTATCAGTGAAGAGGAAATAATCTTTCTTCTGAACCATTTCCATTATATTTTCATATGATATTTTCATAGTAGAAAGTGAACAATATGGCAATTAATATATATGGAAAATGAAGGACATGTCAGATCTTATTGGTATATTTTGGAACTTGGGAGACAGGTGGAATAGTGATATTTCTAACTGCAGGGTGGGGTGTAGCTTTGAGATGAGGTATTTTGACCAAGAGGACTTACTCCAAGTGTAATTTCCTGATCTACCTATACCCGTTTATGGGAACCCACCAAACATTGATACAGTACTTAAAAGCTCACTGCAGAACATTTACAAACATTATTAATTTTGTTGTCTGTCTCCTCTAAATTCTGAACTTTGTGAAGGCAAGATTTCTGTCTAATTTTTGCAATATTAGATATTTCTTTAATGAATTCCTAGATGTACTGGAACATTTTTTTCAGATCCAAGGAATTTATCTAGTTAAGAGAGATCTGTAGATAATGCAAATGAATACCTAGATGGGAGAGGAAGTAGATGTGTAAGCAGTTTGTGTACACAGAGAAACTGCCACTGAGAGAAGAGAACAGACATAGGCTGAAATCAGAAGTGAAATAAGAAGCTAAAGATCATTACTAAGAAGCACTAGTGAACAGGCCTAAGATAAACAAAGCCCCTATTTGAAGGTAGTTTTGAATCAACCAAAGTCTGTAGAATAAAAGATGAACAGGGATCTGAACACGTTCCTTTTCCTCTGCCTGGGTTATGCTGCTCTCACCTCCTCTTGCTGAGATGTATTTAAGAACAAGTGAGCGCTTTGTGGCGATGTTGATTCTTATGTATACTGTGCCTTTCCATTTTGAAGTGAATGTACTTGGAATGTAAGTAGTTTTTTGGGACAAGTTTTGATAGCCTTCACAGTTTGTAATATAACTTTTTAAACCTTTTTATTCGTCAAGAAAGGTTTGCTTAAATAGGCGATGGGCACATTTCTGCTTATTGATATATTTTAAACTTACTTCTTAAATGTTTGGTCATTTATTTATAGTGTATTATTAGAATAACCCAGTGCTTTGAAAAAAAAGTATGAAGAGCTCAAAGAACTAAAATATTATAATCTGTATTACATTTATAGTCTGTCTTGCAAAAGAGGTCAGTGAGAAAATATGTACTTGGAACTTCTGAAAAATGTGAGCAGGGATAAGTCATTGAATGAATAATCAGAATATCTTCATCTTAGCCTGCTCAGCAAATTTAGAGTTGCCCGAGAAATTGTTTTTATTGACTGATTGTTTTTTGGGTTTGAAGAGAACAAAATGTGTCCAGGTAAATATGGAAGCAACAAAGGCCTCCAGTAAAAGATAGAGTCAGAGGATTAAACACATTGCTGTCGCTGAATTATGAATGGCACACGGACCTGGTGACTGATTAATTCCTTTGGTTGGATTTTTGGTGTGACAGAGAGCCTTCTCTGCTCCATGGTCACAGACCTGCCATTGGCTATTGTAGATATCAGAATTTGAAAACCATTATTAATCTTGTCAAACCTTGTATCGCTTAAGAAAAATTTTTGCTCTGGAATCATAAAGTGACTTGTCTAAGATCATACAATTGATTGGTTGCCTAGAGCTACCTAAATTTTGTATTTAGACATCTTGACTCCCAGTTTAGTTCTCTTGCTACTGCACTGTCCTGCCTCTTTTATATGCCAAAGACTAACTGACAGAAAGAGAGATGAATGGATGAATTTATTCCCACTCTCAGGGTTACAAACCAAAGTATTCACAATTTGGTGGGCTACAACATATCTATTTTAAAAACCTCAAAAATGAAAAACAAACCTTTCTGGGATTTTGAATACAGAAGAACAGTAAGATTTGAAGTCCAGTGAACCTTCTTGGTGACACTATAGAACTATCCTGAAGTTAGAGACTACACGCACTAATAGGTAACAGAGTGTAGGTGATGTAATTTAAAGGAGTGTATTTTAAAAATAGTGATTACAGATAAGGAATTTCATTATAAAGTTTACTGTTTTTTTTTTTTTTTTGTATGTGTGTGTGTTTCATAAATGTGAACAGAAAATCAAGACCCTAACATATAACTCCACAAAGAATAGCTTCTGGAAATATTTTGAAATATTGAAGCATGAAGCCTTCTACTACTTGGAGTAGCTCATCTTTATCCTTAAATATACCCAGATGTAACTTACCTGAGACTCGGAAAAGGGAATATCAGAAACATTAGGAGTAAAAGGAAAGACAAGGCAGTGTATTCATTCTGTTTATCCCCAAAAATAGCAAAGGTCTGTCTTGCTATCTTTTGTTAAAGTTTTGATTAGATTATACAAAGGTGAAAGAAAAATAATTTATTTTAGTCTAGGATGGGATAACACCAAAAGGGATTAATTCGCAAGTCTATGCAATAGTTTTCCTTTGCTGTTGTAGCAAATCACTGAAAACTCAGTGACTTAACACAAGAATGTATCATCTTACAATTCTGTAGGATAGAAGTCTGATATGGATCTCACTGAGCTAAAATCAAGGTGTAAATGGGACTGAATTTCTTTCTGGAGTCTCTGGAGGAGTGTCCACTTTGTTTCATCTTCTAGCTTCTAGAAGCTTCCCACATTTGTTGGGCATCTCCTCCCATCTCCAAAGTCAGCAACACTGGATCCCTCTGACTCTCTGCCTCTGCCTCCCTCTTCCACTTTTAAGGACATTGTAATTACATTAAGTCCACCTGGATAAGCCAGACTACTCTCCCCATTTCAGAGTCCTTTACCTTAATTATATGTGCAAAGTTTCCTTTGCTATGTAAGAGAACATATTCATAGGATGTGGACAACATTAGGGTGCCACTATTCTGTCTACCATAGTCTTTGTAGGTAATATCACAAAAAATCGAACAGAAAATTTTAACTATCTCTGGTAATACATTCAAATTACTTTGAATTTATATGTGCACATGGCAAAGAAAAATTAAATGGTACTGAAATGTTTACCTTACACCTGATATCAGTCTCCAGAAGTTGCCACTTTTACAAGTTCAGCTTTCAGTTATTCTGATGGTTAGTCCCATATCTTCAAATAAATCACATACAATGTTATTTCTTGACTTATCAATCCCAGATAGTTTCTGGTAATGTCTTGGTATGAGTGATAAGGATTTACTTCACACAGCTCTTATAAGCCATCATTCCTCAAGTAACTTCCTAAGGAAGGATGTGTGGGAGGTCAATTTGTCAGAGCTTACAGATTGAAAAGTTCTGTACCATGCTGTCTTCCTTGAATGGTTTGGCTTTTGCCATGGTTTGAGTGTGTCCCCCAAAGTTCATGTGTTGACAACTTAATCCCCAATCTAACAGTGTTGTGAGGTGGGAGTTTTAAGAGGTGATTAGGTCACTAAGGCTCTGCCCTCATGAGTGGATTAACATCGTTATTGTGAGAGTGGTTTAGTTATCCTGGGAGCGAGTTCTTGATAAAAAGGATAAGTCTGGCTTCCTTCCTTTCTTGCTCTCTTATGCCTGCTCTCTTGCCCTTCTGACTTCTCCCATGAGATGATGCAGCAAGAAGGCCCTCATCAGATGTAGCTCCTCCATCTTGGCCTTTCCAGCCTCCAGAACTGTTAGCCCAATA
>NW_012116555.1:488146-550989 GCF_000951035.1 Colobus angolensis palliatus
TTCTTCTTCTTCTTCTTCTTCTTCTTCTTCTTCTTCTTCTTCTTCTTCTTCTTCTTTTTCTTCTTCTTCTTCCTCTTCTTCTTCTTCTCCTTTTTTTGAGACAGAGTCTCTCTCTATTGCCCAGGCTGGAGTGCAGTGGCATGACCTCAGCTCATGCAACCTGTGCCTCCTGGGTTCAAGCAATTCTCCTGCCTCAGCCTCCCGAATAGCTGGGATTACAGGTGGTCGCCACCACACCCGGCTAAGTTTTTGTATTTTTGATAGAGATGGGCTTTCACCATGTTGGCCAGGCTGGTCTTGAACTCCTGACCTCAGGTGATTCACCTGCCTCTGCCTCCCAATGTGCTGGGATTACAGGTGTAAGCCACTGCACCTGGCCTAAACTTCTTTTATTTATAAATGATACAGTCTCAGGCATTTTGTTATAGCAGCAGAAAATGGACTAAGATAGCTGGGTAGACAATTCTAGTGTGAATAAACAGAACCTTGAAGGCACTGTTCTACTCTTTGATGTTGCTAATAAAACAGACAGACAAAAAAGAATGGGATGTTTCTGACTCTAATTCCGGGATATGTAATCTGCTTTTTCCAGCCATCTCTGGGACCTTTTAGTCTTTTAGCCCTTGGAGTTCTGAAGTATCATAATAATGTGTCCTGGTGTGGTTCTTTTAAAATTCATCCTACTTGGTAGCAGGTAGTCCATACCAGAAAGAAGATACACATCTCTTTTCAAATCTGGAGAATTTTCTTATTTTAGCTCTTTGATAATTTCTTCTCTTCCCTTTAGAATTTCTGATAATTGGACTTCCTAAATTGATTCTCAATTTTGGTTGTCTTTTTTTTCATATTTTTTTCTCATTGCTTTTGTTTGTTTCCTTTTGTTTTCACCCTTGAAAAATGCCTGCATTTTATCTTTTAAACTTCCAATTAATTTTTTGATTTTGGAAATTATTCAGCTTCCAAAAGTATACTATTGTGTTCTGTTTTTTTTTTAATTCATAACTTCATGTTGATCTTTGAAAACAATATTTTCTACTCAAGAACACTAGTTAAAGTTGTTTTTAAGACTCTCTTTTGCTTCCTGAATGTTATCTCTTTATGTAGGAGTCAATTTTTCTATTTATCTTGGTCTTTTGATATTATGCTGCAGCATTTACTCAATTACCTGGTGTTCATTCATTGTCCATTTGTATCTAAGACTAAGAGAATTGTAAAGTTGATGGTGTGCTCTGCATGTGAAGGAGATTTGTGGACTTGAGGTTTTAGAGTATAGTGCGAATTCTGGACATAAGCCAGCTTCTTTTCTTTTGGCAAATACCAGGAGGAGGAAGTCTTTCCTTTCTGCACCAGAATGAAATGCCTGATTATAGGTTATCTTGCATGAGAAGACAGGAGTCTGACTATTTCATATGCAAGCCCTCAAGGAATCCCCATTTTTAGCTCCACTATGTCCTTCCCTTTGTTTCACCTACAGACTCTGATCTGAAGCATCTCCAGATTTATGTTGGGAAAGCTGTTTTCCATATCTGCTGTAGACCTTTTTGTTTCTTATTCTGCACTACAGCTTCAGCAGATGGCATTCTTTCTCAATTTCTAGGTTCTAGAAATGTTTTGAAGTAGCTATATTGGGATTGTCCTACTCATGTTCCTTTAATTATTGCATTTTTATAATTTTGGATGATACTTTATTATCGTCTTATTCAGATCCACAGAGAGAGAGAAGCTAAATGAATAAACTGTGTCTGCCATTTTGAACTGAAATCTTATACAATGTTTGGTTGGAGGTGGTGAGGTTAGTCAAAAAAAATTTATGATTTGATTTATTCCCCTATCCATTTTAATTATCCTAGATCACTGTCTCTTGGATTTTATCTGGGAAGGGATAAAATGATACATATAAATGCCACCCTTAGTTGGTTTAGAGTCATTAAAATTTGTGGATGTCACCTTGCTTATTGGTCCTGCTGTTTCAGCAACTTCAAATCACTTCAAAACTTTTTGAACACATCTGAGAATATTCAAATCTGCTCTGAATCTGATTCTTTTGCTTTGTAAAAACACCTTTTATTTTTCTATAAAAACTTCTCAGAATTTCATACATACTCTCAAATCTGGTGTCTCAGTTACAGTTGGATTGGGGAAGGAGAATCACTATGAATGATGAAATAGAAGATGCATTATAGGAATAAGACTTTACTCAACTGTGGGAGAATTTGAGATGCAAAGGTCCAAAAAATGATGGCTGGAGATCATAGAAAATTCACTAATCATTGTGAAGGAGAACCGGTAATTTACAAAACGCCCTCCTGCCTATGGTGGTGGGCCTGAAGACACTATAGGTCAGCAGGACAGGTAGTCGGGAAAGAAATATGAACCTGAAGTAGGATAGCATATAAGTCCAGAGGGACAAAGTGTTAACTGAGGGGACAAACTAGAATTCATTTGGGCAAAGTGAAACCCCATTTGACTCATGGCATCCGACTCTGACAAGTGGGTGACCTGAAGATGAAGCTGGTGCCTTCACATATTGTTGAACACCTGGTCTGAGACTCAGAGAATCTGAAGGAGGAGATCAGGTGGGAGCTAGAGGTGCTGTAGCACCACTGCTGCCTCTTGCGAGGGGAATCAGTGAGCAGGTCAAGGACAAGGTGCACTGGCTGCAGCAATGCCTGCATCAACTTAATGAACAAAATGCCTGCTTCTTCACCTTCACTTTCCAAATCTCACACAAATTTCCAACCTTCAGCTGGAACCACTCTAGGAAGGGAACTCTTGGAAACACAGGTTCAGCTTGCTAAATTGACAAAATACAAATACCACTACTCAGCTCTTTCAAAATATGCAGAGACATGAATAATAATTCTTCCATGAATATGCATTTATTGAACACTTCTATGTGCTAGAAACTGCTAGACAGAGAGAAATCATAGATAAAGAATAGTTTACTCTCACTGAGCTTACGGTAAACCTCAGTCAGATGCAGACATTTTCATGTACCTAGGGTTTTCTTGGTACATGAATCTGACTGAGTGCCTGGCATTCATTCAGATGATATTTGAATAGTCACTATTAAGTATGCCTGTTGAGTAGGCATTTCATACTCTCATGGAGCTTATATTCTAGCAATCAATACATATCTATTGGATAAATGAATGATGGGTGAATAAATGTATGAGTTGATATAGATGCAAAATGAAGGTATACTTAATGCAGACTGAATGGTCTAGGGAAAAGTTTCCTGGTGAAGCTGAATTTTGAAGGGCTCCAGTGTTCAAGTCACCAGTGTTCAAGACGTTGGATTGGGTGAAGATGGAGCAGCTTGGAAAAATATACAGAAGCCCTCACTTGCCCCCCACACAGAAGTATAATAAATTTGAGGAATTACAGATTTGTTGGGAAAGAGAAGGGTTAGAGGAAGCTGGTGATGTAATCATGAATGAGATCATGAAGAGTTCAATATGCCATTGTTTATCTGGAAAACAATGACAGTCACAGAAAGACTTGAAAACTGTCAACAATACATTTGGATATGTACTTAAAATTTTAACATTTTATTATTAGAGTAAAACATACAAGCAGTTTATAATGCACTTTTTTCTAAAGTAAATACTTTTAACTCCTTTAGCTCTTTCTTAGATAATTAACTACATTTTCAAATGGAATGTTTGTAATTTTGAATTTAAATTTGGAATTTATCCATTTACTTCCTGTAGTAAAAGCTGATGATTTGTAGTTTTAGAGCAGTCTTGTCATCCTTCACTTACCCTTTCAACATAGTTATATAATTTTTTCAGTTAAATTACCGAACAACCCTTCAATGACTATAGAGAGTTAACTAACTTCCCATGGTTGGACACTTCCCATGGTGAGGAGCAGAGCCAGGACTGCCAGTGTTTCAGCATGGTGTGTGTTTTGCATACACATCCTTCCAACTTATCCCCATGATTTTCAGTCCATGTTTCACCCTTACCTTCCACCATACCTGACAATTCCTTTTCTGAGCTCTTAGGGATCCTGGAAAGGCAAATTGATTTCTTTCTTATCCAGAAACCATTGGCTTATGTCTTCTATTCTGTAATCCATGTCAGCATTAGTTCATTCTTTAAAAAATGTCACTTGCTGTCAATTTTCTGCAATATTGGGAGAGAGGATATGACCTTGTATTTCTCAATTTACATCCTTAAGCACTACTCCAGGCATATTTCAGGAAATTCATTCTAAAAACACCATGAAAAGTGAGTTGAAAGGAGATAAGAGTGAAGGCTGTTATAGTAATCTAATTGATAACTAATTAGAGGCTGAACTAAGATTATGCCATGAGGGATGGGGTGAAGAAAAAGGGAGGGATCAAAGAGCTGCTAATGAGGTAGAAGCTATGGTCTATGTCCTGTTCTGATTGTGTGGTGTGAGAGGGGTCAACCATAATTCTGAAGTTCCTTTCCTCCACATTACAAATGATGATCTTACTCAACAAGGCAGAAATACAGTACAAGAAGTAAAGCAATTTTTAAAATCGTACTTTGGGAGAGATGAGCTAACTTCTGGACACATTGAGTTTGATATTTCTATTGGTTGTCCACATGGACATATTGGTGGGAAGTTAGAGGTTGTAGCCAGAGAATATAGTATTAAAATTCCATAACTTTGGAGTGAAAGAGTTCTGTGGTCAATAAAATTCAGAAAATATAAAATTAAAATCTCCAGATTTTAGGTTAAGAAACTATGAGTCTAGGACTTTCAGCTGTTGGATAAGTCATACAGATGGACATGAAAGTTGTACAACATGATGTTGGAATATTGTGCCAGAACCATCCAAATTAAGGCTTGACCAATGACAGTATATGGCAGAGAATAGGAGCTGGATAACATGCCTCAAAGAGGAGAGGTTTGTTTGCTTTTATTAGAGGAGCATATAAAGGAAATTATTCAAAACTGACTTGGTAGGAGAATGCTACCTCTTTTCTAGTAGATGTTCTATTTTGTCTTTTTTGGAGATCTGAACTTTATGTGGTGTTGGAGGAAGAATCCATTTTGGTGTGTAGTTCCTCATGTCAGAAGAGTGTTTATCATATACTAGGCTGGGCCAATAGTACAATATTCCCCATAGGTTGTGATTGGACTGAAGAATACTTTTGTGACCGAAGCTATTTCAACTAGCATCCTTTTGCATTGTAAATGCACTCTTCAAGAGGAGGATAAAGATGATGTGATTCTGAGGTTAGCAGCAGCCATATTGTCCATTGCCTAGAAGACTGCAAAAGAATCTTGAGAAAATTAATTCAAGCAGAAACAAGTGTAGATGATAGCTGAAAGTTAGAGGCATATTTATGATATTTGTTTGTGCCTTTGAGAATACTCCTCTTTCTTCTCTCCAGTTGTGTAAGTCCATAAATAACTTTTAAATATTTTTTTTCTTAAGCTAGATTTGAATTTGGATCTCTATTATCAACCAAAGACTGTTAACTAATATACCTCTTCCAGGACCCCACCACCATGACCTTGGGTCATGTGAATTATGAGAGAAAAAATAGCCTCCATTAGAAGACTGTAGAGAGAGGGGGATCCTCCAAAGAAAGTCAACTTTTAGTTAAGACAAGGAGCTATAAAGAGCTTATTTACAATAAAACAGGGTTTTAGAGGCCAGGATTGAAAGTGATGGAAGAGTGGGAAGTGTGAGAAACAGGATGACAGCAAAACAAACACTGAATAGAGAAGAGCTTAAGATAAAGAAAGTCATTTTGAAATGATTAAAGGGTTGTCACTATACATTTTATACCTTATAAGTAAGGTATAAAATCACTGTCATTTTTACAACGATATACATAATAAAAACTTAGTTCAGATTTTATTGAAAATACTTATGTGAGGTATCTAATGTAGTCAAATTCATAGAAACAGAAAGTAGAGTGATTGTTGCCAGGGGCTTGGAGGAGGGAAAAATAGGGAGTATTTTAATGAGCATAAGATTTCAGTTTTGCAAGATGAGAAAGTTTTGGAGATCTGTCGTTCAACAAAGTCAATATTCTTAACGCAACTGAAATATATACCTTAAAATGGTTAAGATGGTAAATTTTATGTTATGTGTTATTTTGACCTAAATTTAAAAAATAATTAGTTCAACTAACATAATTTTCATAACACCATGAAGAGCTAAAATGTGGGAATGTGTATAGAATACCAATGAAATGAAGGTGCATTTTCAGAACAGGCACAATGTTACTGAATATCCTGGGGTAGATGTGGTTTCTGCCTCAGGAAGGTAAAGATCTAAATTGGAGATGGTGACTGATCAAAGGTCAGGAAGGAGTCTGAAGAGAAAATATCATACGTAATAACCACCTTATGCTTTAGTAGAGTGATATACGACAGATAATTTGGGCTCACTTTGGAATTTCAATGAAGGGGAAAAAAAGGAATGATTGAATGGAGTAAAAATAAACCAAGCAGCTCCTGTGTGGAGAATGATTACATCTTTAGTGTAATTTTCTCTATAATGGAGGGGCCTTTAGCAAAACCCAGGAGGAAATTTTGGAGGTGATATGCTGGATGTGAAGGAGTCTGACTGCTAATCTTGCTGAGGGTCTCAGAACGTGTATATTTTTTGCTAGTATATATCTTTTGAAATAAGCTTCAAGAAATTTCTAGATTGAGTTGGATCCACTCCCAGAAATCAATCTTTCTATTTTACAAATAAAGTTTTACAGATTGTTTCTAACGAACTTTGAATTTGTTCAAGTTCATCCAACTACTGGATGGCATAGTTAAATCACAAGTCTCTGGATGTTCTTTCTAGTATTTTTCTCAAACGTGAATTTGGCGATCCGTCATATTGAATAACTAGAAGGCACTGTCTGTTCACTTTTCTGTCAATATCATCATGGTTACCACTGCAGTGGCAGCAGCAGCAGAAGTAGTATTGTGGTCTTTGTTATTAAAAATTGTCAGCAAAAGGTACAGGGGTTATTTTCAAAGCTTTAAGTAGCCTTAGCTGAAACTAGGTAATTATCTTTCAATGTTCACATTTTCTTCAGTTAGAATAAGACATATTATCAGGAAAATGGTGCTGACAAAAATGAATGTGGAGTATAACTTCAAGAATTTATTCTCCAAATTTTCACAAATATGTGTCCCAATTTTGATTCTTGAAGAATAGGCCACAGTTTACCGACTACCAGATTAGAAGTGGATAAGAGTCAAGCTGAGTGGTAAAGTAGTCTTTCTAACCTAATATGCACTTGCTTTTGCTTTTTGTGAGCAGAGGCCAAATATTCTGTACCCAGCTTTCTGCCCCCTTTCCACTCTTTTCTGACCTCTCTACCCTCTCTTCGTAAGCATCAAAGTAGCTTGAGTTTAGGTTGAAAAAGCAAAACCATTCCAATTTATTGTGCTGTCTCTGAATTAACCTAATACAGTGACCATATAATTTATGATTTAAATCTGGACATTTTGAGAGAAGTGGAAGTACTATTAAAATTACACTATAATAACTGGTATAAACAGTGATTGTCCTGGACAAATGGGAATATATGGCCATTTTATACAGTAAGACAAGGTTTAGTCTATCTCCAAGAGCATCTTTTTAGATCTAACCTAATCACCTATAAAAATGTGAAACAAAATAATATGATGTTGTTCAGAATTCTGAGAGGTAGACTATTCAATTATTTGGCACTGTACTGTGAGTATTTCAGAGCCAACATTGCTTCATGAGAACTAGATGATATTATAATGAAGATGATTAGTTAAGGTTTTTAAATATTTGTTTCAGATGAACATTTAGATATTTATTGAATATTATTATTGTATTGTGCTGGAAATAGGGTAAATAAATTAGGAACATGTTTTAGTATAAATAAACAAGTAATACTTCTGATTCTGGTATGGATGAATATTAGAAAACCTGGAAATGATGTTTATGCTTACTATATTTACCTAAAAATCAGCTTATTCAAATATATTCAAAATCAGATTATTCAAATGTATTCAAAATCAGATTATTCAAATACTATTTAAAAGTCAACTTAAATCAGAAACGTCCTTGGAGATGATAATCTATAAATTATCTTTTGCCTTTGAACCTACAGATAAAATAAAATAGGTTTTGTTAATAATTCCTAGATTTAAATCTTATTGAATGGGAGACCAAATATTTTCAATCTGTTATAATGTAACATATTTTTTATCCACTCTGGAGGCAGAAGAATTATAGTTTAACCTTCGGTACCTAATGTGATATTTTAATTTAAGGCATCCTTGATTGTTATGTAGGGAAGGATGTCTTCCCAAAATCAGAAAGGAGCACCATTTACTTTTGGTTTTGTTTCATTTTGTAGATGTGCCAAAACGTTTGAAGAACAGAGGCTTTTATATTTAGCATAAAATTATACCAACACCTTACCAGTAACCTAAACCCTTTGGAACATAGCCCAGATTTGGGATTCTATGGGAAAAGCTCCTAAGTACCCTAAAAAATTGTTATAAAATCTGTGCACGAAATCCATGCCTTTAACAATTACTGATTCCACAATGATAAGCTTATTGACTTTTGCTTTAATGTATGTGTATGTGTCTTTGGATACACAAGTATACAAAACTTTTCATTTATGAATAATAAATTCAGAACAAAAAACTAGAAGGTAGGCAAAAACAGCAGATAAGTAACACACAAATCTAATCTATATATGTTCTTAATGACATTTATCCTTAATGAAGACTCTGAATCAGCAAGACAATTTAGATAATATCCACTAACTACTGCTTAATAAGTGGGAGATGTAATTTCTTTTAGAAAGAAGTCCATTAAAAATTGCATATATGTTTTTAAAAGTTGTTGGTATTTAAAGTGGTAGGCTTTTTTTTTTTTTTTTGGCAAAATTCACTGATATGGAACACCTCATTCTTCCATAAAGCTAAATAAAATGTTTTTATAATACAGGTTATGAAAAATATAATATTAAATTATGCATATTATATGATAAAGTCTATATAAATAGCTATCTTGATATAATTTGCTCTCAGAACAGGCCTTTCTGAACTTGAACACTTGTGAATACTTGAGGTTGTAAGTCTGGTGAGGGTGTGAGAAAACGGGATAATTCTGGCTCCCTTGGCCCCATTTTTATAGGACTGTTTTCAGGTGCTGCTTATTTGATGTGATATGTCATGTCATTCTGTATTATGGCATTCCAGAAGTGCTGTTTCAACATCAAGTCCAAGCACATTTCCTTGGGAAGTTGATGAGGCTGAACTGGAGAACTGCTGTAGGTATGTGGAGGACCTGCTGGGCTAGCTGTTAAAAGGCATTAAGGAGTCTGATGATTAATCTAAGTTTCAGTTAAGAAGCAATACATTCTCCAGAGACAAAACAAGGAAACTCCTTTGTAAGAAATAACATAATACTCCACCATCCTCCCCACTCCACCACTAATCAGTATATATAATTAAAATTGAGTTTATAAAAACATTCATCTTTGGGACCATGAAGGAATGCAAGAAAATACTGAAATAACATCAGTCTGGGGATAATTCTGCCAGGATTCTGTACTTTATGGTGAACACATTGTGGTTTGCAAATTCCTTTTTCCACCCAAATTATGAATGAATCATTGAGTTGTTGGCATAACCTCTGAGTCATTTTGCTAGCATGGAAATAGGCTTTAAGGAATTGTTTACATTCTCTCCCTCCATTTCTTTTGGAGATGTAAGCAAGCTGCCATCAGGTTGGAAGGAGTCAATGACAAAAGATTCGTCTCCCTCTGTTGAAGTTAAAACTAGGACCATTCCTTCTTTTCACTGCTATTGAGATTTTTAACAACAGACCTATGTGGCCAGGTAATTGTGGCTAATGAATAACACTCATAACTGAGACTGAACATCTTTCCTTCTTTCTGGTGTCAGTCCCTGGGGACCTGTGTGTAACACAAGCACCAGACTTCAGTCTCTGATGGTGGAGGTTTGGGTAATTCATTGACCTAACAAAGTTCTCAGCACCTTTTATGTTTTAGGTCACAAAGTAGGTGTTGTGAACTCCCTGTCTTGCCTGAGTGAGGTTCTTGCCATCATTTGTCTTGCATCTGCAGGACACATAAGTGTATGGAAATGGGGGAGCATGGGTATGGGAAAGAGGTTATAGTAATATAAAATAAAACATTCTTCTCTTATCTGAATCTTAATTTCATAAGGGTAGAGAAATTGTAAAGTTTCGTTGGTCGAAGTGTTTTCAAATATTAAAGCCACAATTCATGTCTTTCAGACTGCGAATATTATTTTGTAGATAATATACTTTTTTGGGGGGTTAGGGCAGAGGATATTATTGCTAATAATAATCTCCTTCTTATTCACTTGTATTTCAATACAATTTCTTCAGTGGGAAGAAAAGAGTGTAGTTACAGCTAGTATTGTGGGATTTCATATATCTTGTCCTACCATGGCATAAGTCAAGTGACTCACAGTTACAAAACTCTGCCTAAGATGTCCTTTACTCCTCTCCTGCCTCGAAAAAGAAATCTGCTTATCCTTTAACACAGAGCAAGTGTCAGGTTTTTTTTATAAGGCGTGGCCTCTCTACCCTAAGCTCTCCTGCTCCAACCGAGAAGAACTTTGCTCTTCCTCTCAGCTCTTTATAGCACGTGGTGCTGCCAGTGATACTTATCATATTATGTTACTGTTAGTTACAGACCAGTTTCTCTGCCATTTTAGAAGATAAGCATCTTTATTCATTTGTGTATCACTAGGGCCTGGCAGGATAGCTAGTGCTTAGTAATGCTCAACAGATGTTAGTGTCAGAACCAGAACCGGTGCCCAGTTTAATACTCAAAACTACCAAGTTACTATATTTCTGAAATAGAAAGTAACCGAATGCTAGGTCTTATTTCTTCTATTACACTATGTATTTGTACCCACTAATCAACCTGTCCTCATTTGGTAGATAAGTAGGGTGACTATAGTTTACAATAATCTATTGTCTATTTCATAATAGCTAGAAGAAACTAATTCAAATGTTTCTAACATAAAGACAAATACTTAAGGTGATGAATATCCCAATTACACTAATCTGGTATTTACGTATTGTAAGAATGTATTAAATTAGCACACATGCCCCCAAAATATGTATATTTATTAAGTATTAATAATTATTAAAAAGTCAATGTCAGACAAGTTTAAAAACCAAAAACAAACAAACAAATAAAAAACCAGAAACCAACCAACCAATCAGCTGACAAATTAAATCAAACAAATAATTGTTGTTTTACTACTTGGCTAATCTGAACCCATAAATGAAGCATAGTTTTATGGGTGAATGTGTAGAGGGTGGACAGAGTCAGGCAGGATGGCACATGTTTTTGAGTTTATTTTCTGACCAGCTGTTTTTCAGACTTCATGATAAGTCCTTAAGTCATGGATGTCTATGTCATGGATACATTGTGAGACTTTGAAAGAAAAACAACATAATACTTTCAGGTGAAAGGTGTGAGCCGTTGAGGCATTAATAAGAAAAGTGAAATGAATATTGAAGGTACTGTTGTCAAAATCCTGCCTAGAAACGTCAGAATGAATTTCTCTGTCTTTGTACAAAGGTATCTGTGCTATATTATTTCTTCCTCTCTTTTCCCTTCCACCCCTTCTTGTTTTCTTCCCCTTTTCCCTCTCCCTTTGCTTCCTCCTACTCCTATCCTTTCTCTTACTCTTTCTACACCTTCTTTTCTTTTTCCTTTTCTTTCTTCTTGTCTCTATGTCTATTTTATATTCTCTCCTCCCGCCATCTTTTATTCCTGGGGTTTTATTTTTAAGAAGTTGGCAATGGTGATGGCAAGTCAGTGAATCAAATGAGGGAATGGTTATGGGGAAATTAGTGCAATTTAGACTATAAGAGGAAGATATTGCTCACAAAAATTTCATTTTTCTGTGTTTCAAAAATGCATCTATTTATATTTTGTTTAGGCAATATAGTCACATGGCTCAAAATTCAAAACTAGAAAAGAGAATATAGAGAAAAGTCTTCCTCCCACATCTATCCCACTCAGTTTTCTCCAGGCAGAAAGGCAAGATACAGTTTCCTCTGTGTATTGCCAGAGATACTTTATGCATGTATAAATAAGCACTCACACATAGTTATCCTTTTTCTTCTCTTTTTTGTAAATGGAAACACATATTTTACATCTTAATTACACCTTAATTTTTCTGCACGTTGCTTATTTTTCTTTAATGGCTGTAAGATACTCCATTATACAGATGCACTGTAATATATTTAACGAGTTGCTTTTTTGATAGATCTTTAGGTTGTTTCTCATATTGTGTTGTTAACTTATGCTAAATAAAGTTTTTGCACATATTCCATTTCACACATGTGCAAGTATCTCTATATTCCAAGATGAGGAATTTCTAGGTCAAAGAGAAAATATATTAGTAATTTTCATAGGTATTGCCAAATTGCCCTCTGTTCTCCAAAACCTCATGAAATGTGGGTTTTAAAACTGTTTCATAATGCCCACGGCATCTTCAAAGTATAATCTATTTTTTACTGAATATTCCCTTAGCCAGTTATGCAGACAAAAAGAGTTTGCTTTTTTGTGCTTTTATAATATTTATGAAATTTTAATAAAGAAATCAAATGAAAGAACTGATTTGTGTTGGAGACTGTGTCCAAAGAACTGGTTGAAAAGTAAAAAGAATTCAACTAGTTGTTTTGTTTACATGATATTGAACCATTAATTAGAGGATTTTGTTTTACTGAATCGGCAAACTTATTCAGGCTTAGACAGAAGTTCTTCATAGTATTGGAGAAAAAATATTGTTTTATATCTGTTTATTTTCATAATCACTTTCTATTCGATTCAGGAAGCATTAATTGCCTAAAATGTGCTAGACACTACAAGGTTTGGAGATACAATGACAGATATGACAGTCCCACAAACCAATGACTGACAATTTTAAAAGTGGCATTTAAACAGGCTTTTAGAACTCATTTAACAGGGAGTATTATAAGCATCGCTTGTAATTTTAAAGATGGTTATTAAGGAAATTAGTGTAATAAGAAGTGATGAAAATATCAATCAGGAAACCACCTTTTTGTTTCAGTCAACCAACTGCTAATTATTCACAATTCTCTCCCTGGATTAAATGCAAATTAGATCACCTCTTTCAGTAGAGCAACATAAAATTTGAGCTGTAAAGCTCTTCAAGCCCTTTGACCTGCTAATTGTTATATCTAGGCAATTTTCCTATAATTCAGAAATAGTCAGTTGACTTAGCCTTATCGATAAAATTACTTACATTAAAAACAAAACAAAACTAGTTTAAAGATCAGTGGTCTTAATTTTCATATTGTAGCCTTGCATTGACCCTGTACCATCCTACTCAAGAATTAATATTTATTGTATGATAAGTTTGTAAGCAGAATCCATAGACAATTCAAACATATTACATAATGTAATTTGCATGATATTGGTCTACACTTAATGAACTTCTTGTGAAATATAACCTCTTGATTACGCAACATTAGATCTTAACTTCTTATTCAATGATCTGTTTCAATGAAATATCACATTTCACTTGGTATCACTTTTGTTCCCATAATTACGCTGCAAATATAAATTGCAGTTTTACAATTTTGATTGTCTGCCGTTGTTAATATCTTGCAACTTTGGCTTAGTATTGTGACCTACTAGAGTCATACAGTCTCTGTTTTTTAGACAGGGTCTTGCTCTGTTGTCCAGGTTTGATGGAGTGCGGTGGTGCAATCCTGGCTCACTATAGCCTCTACATCCCAGACTCAAGGGATCTTCTCACCTTAGTCTCCCAAGTAGCTGGGACTACAGGTGTGTGCCAACAAAACTGTCTAATTTTCTTTTTTAAATTTTTTGTATAGACAAGATATTTCATTATGTTTCCCAGGCTGGTCTCGAACTCCTGGTCTCAAACAATTTGCCTCTTTTGACCTCCCAAAGTGCTAGCCTTCTTGTTTCATAATTAATTCATACATTGAACAAATAATAATTAGGACATGTTATATGCCAAAATCATATGTGGATATTGAGATAATATGTGGATATTGGGATGTAGAGTTTTTATTAGAGCAGAGAAAACAAACTAACTGGATAAATAAGGTAATTACAGGTTTGAATACCTATTTTAAAGGAAATAACTAAGGGATGAGAGAATAAGTACCCAAGGTAGCCACTAAGATACCAGGGAAGGCCTCTGATATGGCTTGACTCTGTGTCCCCACCCAAATCTCATCTCGACTTGTAATCTCCACATGCTGAGGGAGGGACCTGGCGGGAGGTTATTGGATCATGGGGGCAGTTGCCCCCATGCTGTTCTTGTGATAGTGAGTGAGTTCTCACAAAATCTGGTGTTTCAAAAGTGACGCTTCCCACTTCACTTGCTTTCTCTCTCTTGCCACCATGTAAGACATGCCTTGCTTCCTCTTCACCTTCTGCCATGATTGTAAATTTCCTGAAGCTTTCCCAGCCAAGTGGTGCTGTGAGTCAATTAAAACTCTTTTCTTTATAAATTTCCCAGCCTTAGGTAGTTCTTTATAGCAGTGTGAAAATGAACTAATACAGCGCCTGAGGAATTTATGGTTGACCACAGACCAGGAGTTTGAGAATGAATGGGTTCTGCAATGAGATAATAATTATTGGGAAGAGTAGTCTAGCCAGAGATAATAAATATTAAGGCAAGAGAAACAGCTTGTCTTTTTCTGGGAAAAAGATGAGAATAAATGACATATCTAGAGACACACGATTCTTGGTAGAAGTCATAGGCCTCACTCTTTGTGTTATGTTGTCTAACACATCTGATAGAATATAGAAGAAACTCCTTATTCATTCACTCCTTTATTTAATATACTCCACTGGAAATATAAAAATCAGAACAGCAAAATCACCACCTTGACATCTGGGATTTTCAGTAGTTAAATTAATTGTTAAAAAGTTTACAGTCTTATTATTTGCTTGATATTAAAACATTTTCTTCTCAAAGAGTAAGACACAAAATGAAGTATTTAGCTTTTGAATAGTATTTTTCCTGGGTACTAAGAAGATTCCAATGACCAACAGATGACCGTTTCCAACTTTAAAAAAGATTAATGTATAAATTTGACATTATACTAGATATTTTACTTTTGTTGGTTCTAGCTGAACCAGAGGTGAACATCCGAGCAACCTGGGCCAATCATATTTTTTTCTTTTTTTCTGGGAATTTGGAATAAGAAGTCTGGGAGATCAAGCCTTTTACAATGAGGATGGAAGTAGAGTAGGGTCAGATCCATTTTATGGCAAAGCAGCAAGCTAACTGAAATTTTTTTTGGGCATCATAGAAACCAGAAATAGGAAAGCCAATTTATAGAAAGAAGCAAGAAAATAGAGCAAATATACAGAGAAGCAACACTAAGATGGTGTGACTTATTGGGAAATAGAGTAGTATTCTTCCAGATATCACAATTCTTATCTGCATTATCACTTTTAGACCTAGGCAAGTTAAGCAAGTTCTCCCTTAAGCCCTTTAAAGCGTGTACATGTGCACATGCGCGCACACAGACACATGTATATGTATACGTATGTATATATGTGTATAATACAAATCACACAGGAAAATCACAAACACACATATATCACAAACTCACATGTGAAAATCAATTTACTAAAGAAAAAGAACACAAGAGTACCTTTGTCATTTGGAAGCCAGTACTCCATGCTGGCACAGCGAGACCCTGAACTCTGAACATCCGCTCTTGTGACTAACATGATTGAGTCCTAAGGGAAATGTTTCTTCATGTCCCCTGCCCTATCTTCAGGAAATAAAGGCAGCAGGGTCCAGTTGAAGTTGTGCCTTTTTGATAACAGAGATGGGCATTGCTTGAGTGCAGTGTGAATTTGGTTAAGTATAAGCTTTTGGTTTAGGTAACAGACTAATTTACTAATGAAATGTTTTCTTTTGATTTAGTGCAATCAATCTTGCAGGATAAAATGTGATTTTTCAATAGCGCAGAATGTATACTTTCTTGTTTCTCTTTAATACTGCAATTTGTGATTTCAGAGGTATTCATAAATGGACATAGTATTTGCAACCATTGTGTATGGTAGAAAAGGATCATTTTGCAACATTAAACAATTATATTATTTATAAATATGTAAAATATGAGTTTTAACATGCATGCTACAGATTCTTGATGTAACTGAGAGATCCTAGATATTGTTTTCAGAGAAGATGAATATAGAAATATAAATTTTAAGGCTCAATATTTACAAAATCAATATACTTTACAATATTTTCTGTAGGATGATAGTTTCTGTATGCAATTCCATTAAATTTTAAATTATGGCATATACAATTCTTGCTGCTGCTTCTTTTTTTTTTTATGTGGAGTCTTGCTCTGTTGCCCATGCTGGACTACAGTGGTACGATCTTGGCTCACTCCAACCTCCACCTCCTGGGTTCAAGCAATTCTTGTGCCTCAACCTCCTGTAGCTGGGATTACAGGCACGTGCCACCACATCAGGCTAATTTTTGTATTTTTAGTAGAGACGGTGTTTCACCATGTTGGCCAGGCTGGTCCTGAACTCCTGAAAGTGATCCGCCTGCCTTGGCCTCCCAAAGTGCTGGGATTACAAGCATAAGCCACCCCGCCTGGCCTGCTTCATTTTGTTTCTTGCAGCTCCAGCTCAAAGGACCTTGCTTCATTTTTGAGTTATTGACACGTGTATGGCCACTGCCTTGTAAGAATAAAGTTTCTCCAAACTGAAATATACAAATATATTATTCAATAACTACAGCAACTTAAGAGATGTTGGTTAACTTAGCATTCCTATTGATAAAACACAAACTAAATGAACATTTTTACTATAATTACATATCAGTAATTTTGCTAAAATGAAAACAGTAATAAATTTTGTGAAATAAATATTTATGCTTACATATGTCTATTTCATTAGTCATCCAAACATGACTAGCCTATCAGCCATATACCCAAATATGTACAATAATAATTAAATTAATCTGTGGTATTTTGCCATCTTTCAAACATAATAAACCATAGATTTACATTTTTAAAATGTTGTTTTCTGGGTTTTTTTAGGACTAAAAAATATTATGTAAGAAAATCATAGAGGTATATATTATTTCCCATGCAGATGAAAAATAAATGAATTCCCATTTGAATTAAAATAATATAAAGCATAATTTACCAAATTCTGATTGTCTATATCTTGAGCCATTTTAGAAATCAGAACTTTTGAATGTGACTAATTTAGATCCTGCTAAATTCATCAGTACTTTTGGTTCTCTGAAGATTTGGACTGGTTTTGAGTGAACTTTTAGGAATGGAACAAGCACAACAACAACAACAAAATATTTTACTTTCACTGACAAGGATGGTATTTCTGGCCTTTAACGTCATGAATTAAGCTCTGCCATTTAGTAGAAGAAAACACAGTGGGCCTGATGAATTAAGTATATAAAGGAACAAAGTGATGCTAATGGTATTTGACTAGCATTTCAGACAGAAAATTAAACATTAATAGAAAAAACTTTATGTGAAATATTAATGCTTTTCAAAAAAGAAATCTCAACTTTTAAAAAAATGTAAGCACTAATTTTAAGGTGAAAATTGAAGAAAAATAATTCATTTATTTATCTTCCTGGTTTAAACCAGATTGTTCACTCTTTGGAAAATGTTTTTAAATTTAGAGTCAGAGAATTCTTAGATCTGAAAGGCCTTTATACAATTCTGTAAGTTCACCCCCTTATCTTATAGATGAGAAAACTGAGGCCTAGGCTGTTATACTGATTTGTAAAGCCTCGCAGACCACAAATGGCAGCTTAAAGTACCCTCCTATTTAAATTATTTATCCACTGTTCTTTACCTTGAAGAATACTCTGTAGTTTCTTTAAATGAAATCAAATCTAAAAAGGAGGAGATTATAATATAGGAGAAAGAGAGTTAATAACCAATTTTAGGATCCACCTCTGACCTTGTTATTCATGAGGGCATTACTAAGAGAAAGTTTAAACAAAGGTATCTGGCGTTAAGTACAAATCAAAACATATTTTAATTCCACCTAACTGTATGCATTCATTCAGATATGACATAGATATTCAGATCCTGTTGCTTGGTGCATGAATGTGCTGAGTCAACCTTGTAATGAAAAAGGGATGAGTTTTTTTTTTTTTTTTTTTAAATGGAGTTTGCTCTGTCACCCAGGCTGGAGTGCAGTGGTGCAATCTCGGCTCACTGCAACCTCCTCATTTTCTCCTTCCCCTCCCAGGTTCAAGTGATTGTCCTGCCTCAGTCTCCTGAGTAGCTGGGATTACAGGCACGCACCATCATGCCCAGCAAATTTTTGTATTTTTAGTAGAGACGGGGTTTCACCATGTTGGCCAGGCAGGTCTTGAACTCCTGACCTCAGGTGATCCTCCTACCTCGGCCTTCCAAAGTGCTAGGAGTGAGCCACCACGCCCAGCCAAGGATGAGATTTTCGAAGTTCTATTAAGTTTTATTTTCTTGTGGAGTTACTATTTCAACCATTCTTTACTCTTCCTACTCAGGGGAGTTAACCAGGTTTTTTTCTGAACTGTTTGATCATTTCCTTCTCTCCAAGGTGAATCCTTGCACTTATGCCTTGAAACTCATCCACTTTGGTCTCTTCAAAGACCTTACTTTTTAATACTTTCTACTTGTTTCTCTCTAGAACAAGGGTCCCCAGCCCCCAGGCCACAAACCAGTAGCAGTCACTGGCCTGTTAGGAACCAGGCCACACAGCAGGAGTGAGTGGCAGGTGAGTGAGCATTACTGAGTATTACCACCTGAGCTCTGTCTCCTGTCAGTTCAGCAGGCATTAGATTATCAGAGGAGTGCGAACCCTATTGTGAACTGTGCACGCAAGGGATCTAGGGCATGTGCTCCTTAGGAGAATTTAACTAATGGCTGATGATCTGAGGCAGAACAGTTTCTTACTCAAAGCACCCTCCCCAACACACCCATCCCCTGTCCAAGGAAAAATTGTCTTCCACAAAACCAGTCCCTGGTACCAAAAAGGTTGGGGACCACTGCTCTAGAAGTTTCCATCAACATGTAAATGTGCCTAAGTTTCTCCTGTCATCAAGTGCAAGCAAACAAACCATCTCCTCTATCCCACAAAATGGATATTTCCTTTCACCCATCCTCATTTTCTCCTTCCTCTCAAGACCAAACTATTTTAAATGTAAGAGTCCAATTCTCCACTTGCTCACTCCCCACGCATCCTTTAAGGCATTTCATCTCAACTTGGTCCTCCCTTACTCACTTAACTGTAACCCCTTTTCCCAAATTCCTTTATAGAAATCGTTTTCTGCAAAGGTACCATTGGCTGCTTAATTGCTAAATCCAAAGGATATTTTTTAGTTCTTACCTTTCATGATCTATAGAATATCTGGAAATGTTACATCTGGGAAAAAAAAAAACCTACATCATTGATTCTAGCCTCCTCAAATGACAGATGTGAAAACCAGATACCAGAGAATCAAAGCATTTTTTTTTTTTTCTCAGTCATGCTCAGCAATGTTTCCATAGTCAATGGAAAGAAATCAAATGTCATTCTGGCAAAAAATTATTCACTGTTCACCAGGCCGTTTCTCTACCAAGATAAATAAATCAAAATTCATGATACTGAAAGTGCAATGTTTTCAATAAGAGGTTAGAATACAGATGACTTGTGTTTTGCACGTCTCAAGAGCCTCATTCATGAACTTCATTGTAGCCAGTTCTTAAAAAAAAGTGAGTCAGTAATTCTAGAATTTTAAAATTGTTCATTCAACTAAGGAGAATAGACACTAAAGAGCCAAGAAAGTCTTCACAGAAGTAAAATCCCTGTCAGTATTGGTGAACTTTTTAAGTGGGTGATGCTGATACACATCTGCATTGGATGTGTGGATTTTAATTATTTTCTTAGTAAAGAAGTAAAAGTTGCTTCTTGTTACAGATGTGATCTATCAGCCATCCAGATAGATTTCCACTAGAAGAGGAAGAAGCTGTCTTCTCTGCTTCCTTCCTCCCAGCTCACAAAGTAGAGATGCTATCGTTAACCTTTTATGCTGGCCAGCCTGGAGCTCTTCCTGTTAAAACTCAAGTATTTTTAAGTTCCACACTCATCTGGTATTTCTCAGCCTCAGTAATTAGGTCAGCATTTAAATATAGAGCCACACATTATTTAAAATGTTGAGAAGCTTTGGAGCAATGTCAAGCTCCATCTCCATAAAGTGTTCTTACTAGGCTTTATTAACACTATTTGGATATTATCATTTTAAATTTTCTCAGTGCTTGTATATTCAATTTGTACAATATATATGTCTGCTCATATGTTGTCTTGGAGCCTTTGAGCTATTTTTTTCAGGTATATTTCTTTTAGCTGATCATTTTTCTGAAGAATTTGGAGTTCTTCCAACTAGATTAATAATGTGGGTACTGTACTTAGCTTTTCTAAATTTTTTTTTTTTTCTTTTTGAGACAGAATCTCACTCTGTCACTTAGGCTGGACTGCAGAGGTACAGTCTCAGCTCAATGCAACCTCTGCCTCCTGGGTTCAAGCAATTCTCGTGCCTCAGTCCCCTGAGTAGCTGGAATTGGAGGTATGCACCACCACACCCAACTAATTTTTTTTGTTTTTTTTTGTATTTTTAGTAGAGATGGGGTTTTGTCATGTTGACCAGGCTGATCTCAAACTCCTGACCTCAAGTGATCCGTCCGCCTTGTCCTCTCAAAGTGCTATGATTACAGACATGAGTCACCGTGCTCAGCCCTAAATTCTTAATCTCCTCATCTCCACAATGGGAATACTCCTATTACCTGCCTCACAGAATTGTCCTGAGGATTGTATTTTCTCAGCATGTTGCTTGGCACATGGCAGGAATCAAGCACATATTGACCTTCCAAACTCTGTCATTTCTTTTCTTCCTTGTCTTTCTCTCTCATAGCACCTATAGCTGAATTGCCTTTGGTAGATGCATCTTTCTACCCAGTTGTCATTGAGTGAATGGATGTTACAATGGGCAGATTAAAGTGGAGACTTGTTTTGCATGGTAACATTGAAAACTGTGTATGTGACTTGGGAGGAATTGTTCATGGGTCAGCTGACTAGTTATATTATGCAGCCTTTCAGATAACACAATGAATTATTAATCCAAATTAGAGAGTTGAAGGCTGGAGCCCTGGATTCCTGCCCAGAGAAAGACTCTGCCACATTATAGGCATATGGTTGCCTGGCTGGGACAATGACTTTTTGTACACGTGCCAAAGGAAACTTTATGATGCCTGTTAACATTCTGTCCTTTCTTTGTGTCTCCATTATTGGATGACTTTGCTGCTCTATTCTTTTTTTTTTTTTTTTCTTTTCTGTTTGGATACATTTTATCCTAATTTGTGCACAATAAAACATTACTGGGAACATGAACAAGATAAAGGAGCTAGTATGTCTTGTTAGTTAGTTTCATTAAGTGTTGAAGCTAAAGACTTCAAAGGACTGTGTATGATTAGGGCTTCACAACTATTTATTTAAAGCCTTATTTTGTCTCTGTTCATATTTATAGAATATGAAATACTCAGTAAGGCAGACTCAGTGCTTTTACGAAGTCTGTATAATCTCAGGGCTTCAGGAAGACTCTACCTGTTCTCCCATACAACAAATTCTGCCCCTCAGCTGCTGCAGGACTGCCTTCCACATATACATGATTTGAATTTCCTAATTCTGAAATTCTCAGTTGGTTGTATCAATGATAAGTATTGATATCTTTAGTGCTGCCTGAGTTCAAGACATGATGATATGGTTTGGCTGTGTCCCCACTCAAATCTCAACTTGAATTGTATCTCCCAGAATTCCCACATGTTGTGGGAGGGAGAAGGTGGGGGATGGAGCAGTAATTGAATCATAGGGTCTAGTCTTTCCCGTGCTTTTCTCATGATAGTGAATAAGTCTCACGAGATCTGATGGATTTATCAGGGGTCTCTGCTTTTGCTTCTTCCTCACGCTTTTAATCTTGGTGCCATCATGTAAGAAGTGCCTTTCACCTCCCACCACGATTCTGAGGCCTCCCCAGAGATGTGGAACTATAAGTCCAATTAAACCTCTCTTTCTTCTCAGTCTTGAGTATGTCTTTACCAGCAGCATGAAAATAGACTAATACATATGATCAATGATCTAATTTTAGGATCAAAGATTAGAAACCTTCATTAATCTTCTCCAATATGCCTATATATTAATATGCTGGTTAAAATCAATGCTATTTTTTTCAGAAAACATTTTCTATTAAGTAGGCAACAGGATTTAAGTTATAAGAGTATACCTATTGACCATTAAAGTTAATTCAGATATTTTCAGACTAAATGAAAAAATAAAAGGACCTTGTAAACTTTTTTTTTCCCCGAAATTATCCCACATGCTGTTTGCTAGCCATAGAGTTAAAATGATAACAGGTTGGGGATTACTCTAGGAAAGCCACAGTAAAACCACATACAGATGGGAAAATTTATTTAGGTTCCTTCCTGAGCACGTTATCTTGATAAATGTATCAGATTTGTGAGCTGCCACTTTAGACGAATAGAGGATCGGGTAAAGGGGATCTTCAGTGGGGAAGGAGTGATCCTAGGAAGGAGGATCATGGCAGGGAAGGGTTTAGGTGGTAAGGACCTGGGAGGGGTAACTGAAAGGTAGCAGAAATGCACGAGACTGATTTTACTTAGTCACAGTTATTCGAAGGGCATGGACCCTTGCAAAGAGAAGCTCCAGCTGCTAGAAATTGGCAGTTGGTGGTATACTAGCGCAGCAGGAAGGAAACGTATCTGGGAGGCAGGAATTATGGTTTGATCTGGGCTCTGCATTAATCAATTTGTGGTTTTGAATAATCTGTGATTTCAGATAAGGCCTCATTTCCTCAGTTATGAAATATATAATGGAGTCATACCATTTAAACCATCTGTTCTACCAGTAACATTATGATTCTAAGATTAGCTAATTCTTGCACTATATTCTGTGTGTAATGGGAACATTTCTCAAGTCCCTAGGTAGAGCTGAGAAAAATATTCATTGTTGTCTTTTGAAAATTGATCAAATTTACTTTCAACTTCTGACTTTGTGTTTTCAAGTTAACTAATACTTCTATGCCCATTTGCCTCTCTACTTTTTCATTGATGAGAAATGGTCTGACAGCATTACGCATCATTTATAATTATTCTCAGAAACACACTAAAAATCTTTAAAACTGACATTCAATAATTTAAAAATGTCTAGCCAATTTTTGTTAAAGCCTGTTAACTCATTTTTACTGTGTATTACTTTATACTTAAAAAAAAAACTCCTGTTTTCCCCAAAAGCATTGATAGAAAACAAGTGGCACAATATTATACAGGATATCTCAACATAATATCTTTAATATCTTCTTTCTATCTTATGGTTATTAAATTGATCGCACTTTCTGTTAGTTTATTAAGAACTCATATGCAGTCATGTGTTACTTACTGGGAGGGATATATTCTGAGAAATGTGTCCTTCAGTGATTTAGTCATAGTGTGAACATCACAGAGTGTACTTAGACCTAGATGGTGTAGCCTACGACATGCCTAAGCTATATCGTGTAGCCTATTATGCCTGGACTACAAACCTGTGCAGCATGTTACTGTACTGAGTACTGTAGGCAACTGTAACACAGTGAGAAGTACTTGTGTCTCTAAACATATCTAAATATAGAAAAGGAACAGTAAAAATATGGCATAAATGGTAAAATAATGGTACGCCTCTATAGGGGACTTACTATAAACTGAGATTGCAGTACTGGAAGTTGCTCTGGGTGAGTCAGTGAGTGAGTGGTGAATGAATGTGAAGGCCTAGGATATTACTGTACACTACTCTAGAGTTTATAAACTGTATACTTAGGATACACTAAATTTATAAAAAGTATTTTTTTCAATAATAAGCTTAGCTTACTATAAATTTTTACTTTATACGATTTTTAATTTTTAAACTTTTTTGCTCTTTTGTAATATTTAGCTTGAAACAAAAATACATTTTTCTTTATATTTCATGTATTATTCTATAAGTTTTCTCTATTTTTAAATTTTTTTATTTTTATTTTTTACTTTGTAACCTGTTTTCTTGTTTGTTTGTTTGTTTTGAGATGGAGTTTTACTCTTGCTGACCAGGCTAGGGTGCAATGGCATGATCTTGGCTCATCGCAACTTCCACCTCCCGAGTTCAAGCAATTCTCCTGCCTCAGTCTCCCGAGTAGCTGGGACTACAGGCATGCACCACCACGCCCGGCTAATTTGTATTTTTAGTAAAGACGGAGTTTCCCCATGTTGGTCAAGCTGGTCTCGAACTCCCAACCTCGGGTGATCCGCCCACCTCAGCCTCCCAAAGTGCTGGGATTACAGATGTGAGCCACTGTGCCTGGCCACTGGTTTTGTCACATCAGAATCATCAATATCACTGTCTTCTACCTCCACATCTTGTCCCACTGGAAAATCTTCAGAGGCAGTAACATCCATGGAGCTGTCATCTCCTATGATAACAATGCCTTCTGTAATACATCCTGAAGGACCTGCCTGAGATTACTTTACAGTTAACTTTTTTTTTTAAGGAAGTAGAAGGACTACATTCTAAAATAACAATAAAAAGTATAGTATAGAAAATACAGAAACCCATAACGCAGTCATTTATTATCAGTATCAAGTATTATGTACTGTACATAATTATATGTGCTACACTTTTATATGACTGGCAGCAGAGTATTTGTTTATACTAGCATTACCATAAACATGTGAGTAATGGGTTGCAATGGCTATGATGTTACAAGGTGATAGGAATTTTTCAACTTCATTATCATCTTATGAAACCACCATTGTATATGCAATCCATCATTGACAGAAACATCATTGTGCAGTGCATGACTGTACAATCCCTTGGCTGCCCATGTAATATGATTCCACATTAAAAATCACCCCTAAATGGAATAAAAAATTTCAGAGCACACATCACCATAGTGATGAGATGTATTATTTAAGTAGGGAATTGATTCAAAAGAGATTTGAAATATATACGGAAATCTACACAAAATGAGCATATGGAAGATGCTAGAGAAAAATGCTATAGTTTCCTAGACAGGAAGAAATACCAGCAGCTGGCTATGCTCTTGGCACAGATGGAAAGAGATGACATATATTCTAATAGACAAAAGCATTTAAGGCATCAAAAATTCCAACAAATTAGGGAAATTTATAGCTTATCATCTAAATCTGGTTAGAAATTTTACAGAGCAATAAGAAAGAAAATGCAAAAGACATTGGTCATAAAGAGTTCCACAGCCATTTAGCCAAATGTTCAGAGCCCGTAGAAGATATTTCCTCTGGCCACACTCCTGAACGTAAAAAATATTTGAGGTTTTCCACTGAAATTGAGTCCTACCAAGGGAATGTGAGTGGGAGTAGATCAGAGTTCTTAGGAGTTCAGCCTTTTTCCTCTCTGTAGAATTAAGAAAAAAGAAATTGCAAGTGACCTGAAATTCAATGAGACAACGTAACAGTTTCAGTGACAAAGTTCATCTGATTCACAATGGGAAAAAAACTGAAATGAGGTTTTTGCTGAAATAAGTAACATTTATAACCAAAAAAGATTTTTTAAAAAAAGCAAGAAAGGAAAACAGTCTAAATAATTGTAAGAAAACAAGATGTGGCCAGAAAATCATGGTAATTCTCTGCATATTCCTCCTCAAGATTAGAAAATTGTATTACAGCTAAAAAAAAAAAAGGTGACAAGAAGGACTGTTGGAAAGCTTTGAGGCATCTGAATTGCTTAAGTTTCTGCTTCTTTCATGACCCAGGATTTTGCAGCCTGGAAGGCAAGTGGAGAGGAATAGTGAGCCAGTTAGCTTAGCTGGCATTCATCTTTAGAAACAAAATGATAATGAGAAGGCATAATTATTTTGAACCGCTTTTAATCTAGACTTCTCCTGGGTCGGATAATAGAACTTTATGTGTCTGGATAAGACACTTCCAATGTGTTTAGGAATCATGGATTAGAGCTTGAGAGATTTAAAAACAAAACATAACAAAAATTCCAACAGTCTATTTAACATAATGAGGTTATATGCAAAAGAAGTTTTAAAATAATCTTTTAGAGTAACTTAAATGCTACCCTAGTAAGTAAAGGAGGTGAGATTTAAACCAGGTGGTTTGACTTTAAAGAAAACATTCATTACATTGCTACCTTTTACTGACTGCATTGGCCTGAATGTCCCCCAGATTCATGTGTTGAAACTATATCCACATTGTAGTGGTATTAAGAGGTAAGGCTGTTTGGAAAGTGAGTAAGTCAGGAGGACTTCATGACTGGATTAGTGCTTTATTAAAGGGCTGGAGGGAACTAGTTCATGCTCTTTTTTCTTATGTTAATTTTTTTTGCCCTTCTGCCTTATACTATGCGAGGACACAACATTTGTCCCCTCCAGAAGATGCAGCAACAAAGTGCCATCTTGGAAGCAGAGACAGGGCCTTCACCAGACACCAAACCCAAAGACCCCTTCATCTTGGGCTTTCAGCCTCTAGAACTGTGAGAAATAAATTCCTATTCTTTTAAAATTACCCAGTCTCAGGTATTTTGTTGTATCAATGCAAATCGACAGGTCCAGGCTGCATAATGTCTGAAGATCGTCATTTCTCCCTACTAGTAATAACCATCCTGTTATGTTTGTACTTCTTTGCATTTCACCCCACTTGAGTTCTGTCCTTCCATGAAAACTTATCTTGCTTTTTGGTTCATCTGTATTCATAGACTTCCATCTGCTTTCTTTTTATCTCTTACCCATAAGACAGATGAAAATTGTCCTAAAGTTCCTTTCTGCTGTGTGTGTCAGGGCCCCTCTGCCTTCAGCTGGGGTGGAGGGAGTTTTGTTTTTACATGGGAAAAAATACTTTAATTGCTGGTTAAAACACATTTTCTGCCAGATTCCCTTTATGGAACCTAAAAAGCCTAAAGCGTATGACCACTTACACCTCCAAGCTGTTATTTTAAGGCAAAAACTAAAACATTAAGGACAGATAAAAGACTGGCAACGACTAAAGTGAGAAAAAAGATAAATAAATGCTCCATGGATTAAGCCCATTTATACAATATGGCCCCAAACAATACTGTTTTACAATCAGACCTTTTTATAAAAAGAAAGAAAGATGATCAGAAATTTCCCAAGGGCCTGGGAAAACCTGACATTATTCCTCCCCCTAACCAAACAGTTCTGTACTAAGACAAGCCTCTTAAAGACCAATATCAAATAGTTTATGCCCATGTTATTCAAAAGAGTTTGGGAAAACTTAATGTAATTAATGACTCTATATTTTAAAAAAATGTGCCTCCCACCAACAACATTCCTTCCTTAAAATCTAGTCCAGGGTTACTCCTCAAACCTCTCGAACTTCTACTCCTTCTAGAAGTCCTTCCTCACCTAACACACAGTCTTCCATACTCCTTTCATATCAGCTTGTTCATCAAACACTCCCTAAAGAGCCTAGTCCTGCTGAAACAACTTGTAGCTGGATATCCTATCACTCACCTAAAATAAAAAGCAAACTTCTCTCTCAGAAGGGTAACAAATAGACAGACAGACCAAATCCTTGTAGAGACCTACTTCATTAGTTAGTTTGCCCCAGATATTAGGAAAAAGCCACAAAAACTAGCTATGGGTCCCCAAACCCCAATAAATTAACTACTAAATATAACTTTTGGGGTCTGCAGTAACCAAGACAGAGTGAAAAAGGCATATAGAAATCAAGGGGAAAAGAAGAGAGATAAAAGACAGGACAAATTGTGGGCTCCTGCTATAAAAATCCTCCCACCTTCAGGTCATCCTGGGAAAAACCCAAGGGACTATTGCCGTGTTTATTATATAAAAAGCCTGGACACTGGAGCCAAATAAGTAACAAGGGCCTTCAGGCTTGCAAACTCTCTGGAGTCTATCAACAATGGGACAAAAAAGAACATCGAAAGAAAGAGTGTCCCCAACTCCAAAGCAAGGATGGAACTCTTCATTCCTTATTGTGCCTGGCCAAAGACTGAAGAAGCCCAAGGCAAACAATGGCTCTCATGCAGCAATCTGTCTCAATCACAGCAATGGAGGCTGGGGTGACCCTAGATGGGGCAGGTAAAGATACCAATTTCCTTTCAAACACAGGGCCGGCCTATCAGTCCTCACTGTCTGCCCTGGGCCTCCGTCTGCCAAACACGACACTGTCATCTGTTAATAGCAAACCCTGAGCTAGGATTTTCACTCCACCTCACAGCTGACCAACTTCTACTGTGGTAAAACTTGGGAATATGGGGCTTTGGGGACATTTATCAAAAATTAATAATTTTCCCTTTTAAGTCACCACAGAAACCCACAACAGACTCCAAATTATTCCCTGAAGCACTGATGAATCTAAAGCTCCTGTCCAAAAAACAGCCAAAACCCAAAATATCAAACAATGAATATTGCCTCAGCATAAGCTTCTATTCGAAGAAACAACTCACAGTGAGATCGCCTTAAAACAAGCGATGTTTTATTTTTCTCTTATTTACTCATTATACATTAGGCACTCTTAGTAAAATGGCTTTATCTGCTAAAGAAATAATAAACCACACTTCCAGCTTATTAAAATTAAGCCAACCTTGCTGACTTTACACGACTACTGAAAGTTAAAAATATGCCAGTTCTGTCCCTCAAGAAGACTGAGCCAACAGTTCTATATTCCTCCTGCAACAAACCCATCGCCCATAAAATAAAAACCTCTGGCCGAACAAACAATGCGAAGAGATTTCCTTGGACCTGGTTATGGCCAGTTCAGATTTCCACTTTTAACTTTCAATCATAACTCCATTCTGCCAAAGAAAAAGAAAGGCTTTCTTACCTTCCCTTTTACCCAGAACAATTCACCTTCTGCCTTTACAACAATCATGCCAGTTCCACTACTTTCATAGAAAAACTCCAGGAGAGTCAATATCACTAAAGCTTTGACACTGGGTCATCTATACACCTTATGCTAAAACCTGAAAAGGGAAACCGTATTAAAAAATATATTAAAACCACCCAACTCTACCATCCTCTAATATACCCAAGGACTGCCAAACTTCTATGACTTTTACCACTTTAATAAGAAATACTTTTACAGCACAAATTTCACCATCACAAAAAATTTGGGGTTTATAAACCTTTGACATATCTATAATTTCCTCCACAGTGAAAGAGACAGTGCTCCATCATTTAAATTTTACCTTATTTAATTTTCACAGAGGCTAATGCATCTCTCCCTTTCCCCATATACCAACATCACAAGATCCAACTCTGAACAAAACCCCTTATTCCCTTAGATTTAGTGCTATCCTTATTCCCTTAGATTTAGTGCTATTTATAAAGCACTAAATAGTTTTAGTGCTATTTACTGCTTTATTAAAATTAACAAAGTCAGCCACAAGAGGTGGAGCCTTAAAATCCAACATGAACTATCTCAAAAAACCACAGTGGTTTTCTGACAAATTACAAAGGGCTTCATTAGATTTCAATAAGACTCTCTGGCTACTGTAGTCCTAAAGAGCTTTACATTTCACAGCCAGACAAGAAAAAACATGTTTGTGTCTAAAAAATAAAATACCGTTTTTGCATTGATCAGTCCAGTTTGGTCCAAAGACGTATTAAAAATATCATTACCTAAGCAGACAAAATTAAATCTTTAAAAACTTCCATAAACTTAAAAGCAATAGCTGTTATCTGCCCTGCTCCTTTTAGTAGTGTTAATTATTACCATGCTTTTAGCTTTAATTTTTGGTCCAACTTTGTTTGAAATGCCAACTACTTTATTACTCTCTCACTCTTACTCACAAAAATTCCAAGTCCACATGATAGTTTTGCAAAGCTTCCAAGCTTTGTCTGCTAATAAAACATCTCACATATTGCCCACCAGTCCCACAAACAACACGGCTTACACCCCGTTAGACAAGACAGAAAAAAAAAAACTCCAGGGTCCAAGCTTGGCAGGGACAATGCCCCACTCAGTAAGAAACAACTGAAAAAAAATTAATAGCAACCTAGCTCCTCAACCTCCTGTATGATTATGGGCCCTAAATTTCTTAGTGGAGAAGTGAGGCAGCAAAGGTAGTCAGAAAAGTAACCATGTGCTCGGAACACTGCAACCATGGTGATGGCACGGGGAACACAATAAGCCCCAGTATTTGTATTGTAGCCAAGCTCTTTCAAGTTAAGCTATATCTAATAGATAATTTTTTCTGTAGAGAGCATGCGCATTTTGATTTTACTGAGCCTCAGACTGACTCTGCTCATTGTAACAGTAAAAACACACCCAAGTGGAGATTTAAGAAGCTAATGAGACATACAATATATGAACAAGGCATGTACAGCTACTATACCTGTGCACCCAGAACTTGCTTACCAGTTACACCTCTTACCACCCCCTTATGAATATTCATGTAAGACTCCCATAAAGGGAGCTTCTGTCAACACTGTCTCACCCTCACGAGCAGCCAGCTCTGAATCGTCTCGAAGAGTTTACTGTCTATTCTGCACCTCACGTTCAGGGTCTTCGTTCTCCTTTGCAATGAAGTTCTCTATGCTGCACCTCCTTTGCTGCGTGTCTCTTGTTTAAATTATTTTAAACTAAGAAGACAAGCAGCAAGTTTTCACAATAGCTGTCAACAAAGACACTGAACATTCCTTAAATATTAACATCCCTCAGGGTTCTGCGCTGGGCTTCAGGTCCTTCTCCTTCTGGGAAATGCCATGGGGCCCAGCACCTCAGTGACCACAGGCTGATCAGCTTCAAATCTGTATCTCTCCATCAGATCTTTCCTGAGTTTTAGGGCTGTATATTCAGCTACATACTTGACAGTTCCTGACATATGTCTTATAGACAACTCAAACTTAACATATAAGAAAATAAACTAATTATTCAACCCTCCCAAAACCCTTCACTAAATATATAGTCCCTGCTTTGCTGCTCTGTGGAAACGCTGTTATCAGCATTTAATTTCTGCTGCTTGTCCCATACCTTCCTTTCCAATGTATATTCCTCTGATTCTCATGGTTTTAAATTTAGTGTTTCCTATTATTTGCTTATTTTGGAAGCTACCTGAATTATATTATGGGCAAATTATAAATAAATGAACAAATACGTAAAAAGGAAAAAAGCTAAATACTATGTGTGGTAGTGAGGGAGGACACGTCCCAACTTGTCATGATCTCTCCAGGAGATGGCGCTCACAGTATACTTTTGCTTTTGCTTTTTTTTTTTTTTTTAAGAAAAATTTCATACAGGTAAGTTTCCATATATAGGTAATTAATTTAAAGCAATGTATTTCAGGTTTTATCATTTGTCAGGTGATCCTTTGGGTTGATAAGACTTTACTTAATGACTTTGTGTTCTTATTTTTCAGATGGAGGTAAAGTTTGGGGGTGAAGTTGCTAGGAGTGTCAAAATTTGTGATATGTAAGAATTTATGCTAAGGGGTAAGAGGGGGAACATTACCTCAACACTTTTAATACTATAATCCGACAAACAAAAATTAATAATCTTATTATCATAGAGTGGGAAACATACAGGCTGGAAAGCAGAAGGCAAAATGCCAGTTTGACAAGAGAGAGCTAACTACTGAACATGTATCAAGGATTATCTTGAAACATAAAAACCATATTCTAAAGGCAATTACATAGTGTAGTCTTTCTTGGCACTTCACTTACAAGATGTGCCATTTTTGGTAAGATTTTTTCTCTCTCTGTGAGCTTAAATTGGTTTTCTTCAGAATGACAAAACTGAGCTAAATAATCTCTAAAATTCCATGATTACCAAACAGAACTACAAAGTAAAGGGAAAAAGTAACTGTAAATTCAGCTGGTGAAAGATACAGGCTGAGAGTGCTCTCCTGGCCTAGGATAAGTGATCTTGCAGGTTCTTGCCCAGAACTAGTTAGTCCGAGTCAGTTATTAATCCCAGCTGCATCTAAGGCTCACTAGGGAGAATTTTAAGTCAGAGCAATGGCTGGACCCCGAATAAGACCAACTAAGTAGAATTTCTGGAGGTCGGGCCCAGGCATCACTATTTGGTAAAAAGTGCTCTGGCAATTTTAGTGCACAAAAGATGAAGAACCACCAACCTAGATAATCAGAAGGACTATTCAAGCTAGAACCTTCAATGGGGATAAACAATGTTCTCTCTCTCTCTTTTTTTTTTTTCGAGATGGAGTCTCGCTCTGTCGCCCAGGCTAGCGTGCAGTGGCACATCTGGACTCACTGCAAGCTCCGCCTCCCGGGTTCACGCCATTCTCCTGCCTCAGCCTCCGGAGTAGCTGGGACTACAGGTGCCCGCCACCATGCCTGGCTAATTTTTTTTTGTATTTTTAGTAGAGACGGGGTTTCAGCATGTTGGCCAGGATGGTCTTGATCTCCTGACCTTGTGATCTGCCCGCCTCGGCCTCCCAAAGTGCTGGGATTACAGGTGTGAGTCACCGCGCCTGGCCACAATGTTCTCAATTCTAGTGGAAAGCATAAGCATAAGCCTGGAGAGGACAAAGATGCAAAGGAACAAATGAGAAAGTGAATGAAGAAGGACAATAGAAGATGTAGAGTACAAGTGTGTGAAGAAAAACACAGAACAACAGAGAGTCAGTCACATGGTGGGAATACTGCTAAACACAAGTTGTCATGCCTTTGGAAAATGTAATCAAACGAAGATAATTGCTCTATTAAAAAAATGAAATATTTTTACTCACCTTTCATTTCATACCTTTAACTTCATCACCGCCATAAAGAAATAAAAATCCTGAATATGGGAAACGTTATGACTATGAAATAATGTAATTATGTTTTTGTAATTCAGTCACCTTATCTAGAATCTCTTCTCTTTCCAGATGGAGAAGGCTACATTAAAGCATCTCTACACAGACAGGGTATTCTGACAAGAGCTGATCTCTTCTTTATTGATTACTGTGTTGAAATTGGATTGTAGGTGACATTTATGGTTCTTGATTTGATTATAGAGTTTTAGTTTTTTGTCCCAAACAGTTGGTAGGTTTTTTTTGAGTAAAAGGATCATTTTTATATCCCCTTCTATCATTTTGCTTGGCTCAATTCTGGGTGGAGAAGAATTATTTGCTGCTTGATTCATCAAACTTGGAGGCACACAGACGCACACAAAGAGGCAAATGTGTATTGTTTCTTTCTTTGTTATCATACGATTGCTGTTGTTGGGTAATCACACATTCCACAAAGTTTGTATCTGGATAAGAATGTGGGAAAAAAACTATAATGATCTCTCAGAGAAAACAGTACAAAATAAAAATTCAGTTTAAACTACACACACACGTAAAACTTTATATATAATTTATGCTATCCATTATGGTCTTGAAGTCCATTCATGGATTTCTGTTGCACCCTGGGTCTTAGAATTTATCTGGAAGAGGTATGGATTGGACATATGTATAAGTTTAGTTTGTGTCTCTGATTGGTTAATCTACACATAAATGGTTTTGTATGTATGACTGAATTTTTCTTAAAAGACACAGAAGTAGATTTGAACACATAAAAGAAAATTCCCCATTCTCGGATAGGATGACTCAATATCATAAAGTTGTCAGTTCCCTAAGTTAATGCATAATTGTAATGCAATTCAATAAAAATACCAGCAAACTATTTTTAGTTGAGCTAGAAAAATTGTAAATTTCATATAAAAAATTTCAAGATGGCCGGATGTGGTGGCTCATGCCTGTAATCCCAGCACTTTGGGAAGCCGAGGCGGGCAGATCACGAGGTCAGGAGATTGAGACCATCCTGGCTAACACGGTGAAACCCCGTCTCTACTAAAAATACAAAAAAATTAGCCAGGGGTGGTGGCAGGTGCCTGTAGTCCCAGCTACTTGGGAGGCTGAGGCAGGAGAATCACGTGAACCTGGGAGGTGGAGCTTGCAGTGAGCCGAGATCGTGTCACTGCACTCCAGCCTGGGTGACAGAGTGAGATTCCACCTCAAAAAACAAACAAACAAAAAATGTCAAGATTAGCCAGGAAAGCATCAAAAAAGTAAGACTATGAGGGAGGAGCAGCCCTACCAGACATTTAAAACAAGCTACGAAGCAACTAATTAAATCAGTATGGTACTGGCTCATGAAGAGACAAACAGATAAGAGGAACAGGACAGGAAAAAGTATCTAAAAATAGACATGACATATATAGAAATTTAATAAAAGTGACATCTCAAGTCATGGGAGGAAGGATAGACTATGGTAAATTCTACTGAGACAACTGAGTAACCATTTGAAAAAATATAAAATGAGATACATAGCTTATACTATACACAAGAATAAACTCCAAATGAATCAAGGATGTAAAGGTTAAAAAAATTGAAACAATACAAATAATAGAAGAAAACGTGTCCATTTCACTTTTTAAGTTGTAGGAAAGGCTTTTAAACTATATTCAAAATCCAGATGCAATAAGTGATACCTTTGACTACATTAAATTAAAATTATTTGTATGCAAAGAATATCATGAACAAATTAAAAAGACAGTTGATGATCTTGGAGAAAATATTTGCATGCAAATCATATGTAAAAGATGAATATCTCTAATATGTTAAAAACTCTTAAAAATTTAGGATAAAGGATTATATGTCCACTAGAAAAATTGGAAAAATTACACGAATAGACACTGTACAAAAAAGACAGAACAATGGTCCTTAAACATAAGAATACATGTTTAAGATCACTTATCGTTTGAAGAATGCAATTTAAAATTACATTGAGGAATGATTTCTCACTGTTAGTTTGGTTAAAAAAAAATCTTAAAAATATGACAGCACAATTAATTGGTCAGGCTTTTGGGAACTAGGACACATACATTGCTGTTGGGATTGCAGACTGGCACAGCCTCCAGGAGGGAAATTTGGCAACATCTAACAAAATTGCATGCATACTTAACTTTTTGACTGAAGAAGTCCATTTTTGGGAATTACTCTAAATATATATTTCTAACATTAATAAAATACATATGCATAAGGTTATTAATTGCAGTATTGCCTGCAATTAACCAAAATAGGAGGATGGTTGAATGAGGGTGCACCTTGCAGCTGGAAGAAGATCTCTGTGGAGTGATATTGGATAAATTCCAGGATATATTTAAGTGTAAAAAGCAAAGTGCAAAGGAATAATCTATAGTATATGTTAAAAGAAAAACTTTTAACAAGTTAAATTTCACACAGATTATTTGAGCAAAGAGTGTGATTCACTGAGGCTTTGTGTGCTCAGCTGAATCTCATCTTGAATTGTAATCCCCAGGTGTTTAGAGAGTGACCTAGTGGGAAGTAATTAGATTATGGGGGCGGTTTCCCCATGCTGTTCTCACGATAGTGGGTGAGTTCTTACGAGATATGATGCTTTTACAAGGTAGTTTTCCCTGCTCTTACACTCTCTCTTGCCTGCTGCCATGTAAGATGAGCCTGCTTCCGCTTCTGTCATGATTGTAAGTTTCCTGGGGTCTCCCCACTCATGCGGAACAATGAGTCAATTAAATCTCTTTCCTTTATAAATTACCCAGTCTCAGGTAATTTTTTTATAGCAGTGTGAAACAGAATAATACAGAGTGATTTGTGAATTAGGCAGCTCTTAGAACCAGAAACAGAAGAGGTTCAGAGATCTCCACTCAGCAATGTAGGCAGACAGTATTTATAGACAGAAAATGGAAGTGAGGTATAGAAATAGCTTGATTGATGACAGCTCTACATTTGCCTTATTTGAACATGGTCTGACCAGTTGGCAGCATGTGATCGGCAGAATGTTAGCTGCTGTGATGGACTGACACCTAGCTGTTTGTTATAAAATATTCTTGTAAGTTATGCTCAGTTTGTTTACATACTAAGCTAGGTTGCAATTTGTTACCTAGGGACTCAAGGTACAGAGGCAGCCTGAGCCCAGACTTAGTTTAATTTAACATATGGTACCCTTTATGTTAGAAATAAGAAGAAATGAGAAAACATGCATATATCTTCTCATTTTTGCAAAAGCAAAAAACATAGGTAGGGGCAAACCAGAAATTGAGATTGGTTACCTATGGTGGGGGGGGGGGGGGGGGGGGATATGGGTGGAAAGAATGGACAGTAGGGATGGACAGAAGTGATATTTCTCTGAATATACATTTCTATATATTTATACATACAGTAGTCCCTTGGTATCCTTTGAGGATTAGTTCAAGGTTCCACCTTCAGATACCAAAATCTGAGGCTGCTCAAGTCCCTTATATAAAATTACATAGCATTTGCTTGTAACGTACACACATTCTACTGTATACTTTAAATGATCTCAACATTACTTATAATATCTCATACAATGTAAACACTGTGTAAATAGTTGTTACACTGTTTAGGAAATAAGACAAGAAAAAAATTCTGTATATGTTCAGTGCAGACACACCATCCTTTTTGTTTTCTCTAATATTTTCTATCTTTGGTTATTTGAATTGTCCCATGTGGAGTCCATGGATACTAGGCTGACTATATTCTTATTTAACCATGTTTACATATGTTTCTTCATATTTTTACACATGCTTATGTATATTTTCATATATAAACTGACTGTTAGAACCATGTTCATGTTTCACAGACTCAAGAAAAAATTAAAATGAACAGATATCGGGGTGGGGGGCAAAAGGAAATACAAACAGAAACAAATGAATCTGCCTTACAAATGAATAAGCACAATGAAGGAATAAAAAGAAAATAACTATTTAAGTAACTTGGAAAATAGTTTTCCAAAAATATACTCTAAGCCTAAAGACAAAAAGAATTATAGATATCATACCTTATTTATAGTGTTTGTTTTTCACTATAAATTTTTACCATTGAATAAATAAATGTATTGCGGATAATGAGAGCCAGGTATCTCAATGTTAAAGGAAGTAGTTTAAATAAGTATGATGGTTAATTTTAGGTGTCAAGTTGAATGGATTAAGGGATACCTAAATAGCTGGTAAAGCATTATTTCTGGGTGTTTCTGTGCGATTGTTTCTGGAGGAGGTTGGCCTGTGAGTGGGTGAACTGAGTGGGGAAAATCCACTCTCGGTGTGGGAAAGCACCATCCAATTGATTGGGGAGGTGGAGGAAAGGTGAATTTGCTTCTTCTCTTTTGGAGCTGGGACACCCTTCTTCTGTTTTTAGATATCAGACTTCAGGTTCTCTGGCCTTTGAACTCCAGGACTTGAAACAGCAGCTTCTCCAGGTTCTAAAGCCTGTAGCATAGGAATGGGAGTTATGCCATTGACTTCCCTGGTTCGGAGACTTTTGGACTTGAACTGACCCAAGCTGCCATTTTCCCTGGGTCTCCTGCTTTCAGAGAGCCTACTGTAGGACTTCTCGGCCTCTGTAATCTTGTGAGCTAATCCCCTTAATAAGTCCCGTCTCACTCTATCTATCTATCTATCTATCTATCTATCTATCTATCTATCTATCTATCTATCTATCTCTCTATCTCTCTATCTATCTTCTGTTAGTTCTTTCTCTCCGGGAGAACTCTAATTAATACAATATGTAAAGTGTTTAGCGCAGAATAAACTTTGTGGTGTTGGATTGGAATTGGAGGTATCAGTATACAATCAAGGCCATATGTTTATTTCCCAGCTTTGTCCCTGAGAGATCCCAGAAGCAATGACACCTCAGTACTAGTGAGCGTACTTAGTGCCCGAGTATTGGTTTTGGAATACCATTTTCCAATAGAAGTAACCAGGGCTCTTTGGAAAAGTAGTTGATTCTGGGCATGGGGCATTGTGCCTGGGGTCTGAAGGTCACCCCCAGCTTTGATGAGTGGCTTGAAAGACCCACAGAATCATCATACAGTCATACTCACACTATTGCAGTCAAAATATATGGAACAAAATCAGCTAAGGGAAAAGGACATGGGGTGAAGTTCAGAGGAACAAATGTGCAAATTTCCAAGATACTTTTTTCCAGTAGAATTACTCAGGATGAGTTTACTTTCTTCAGCATCAAATTGTGATAGCACGTGGGAAACATTGTCTACCAAGGAAGCTCATTAGAGACTCAGTACCCTGGCTTGTTTTGAGGTCTGGTCATGTTGGAATCCTATGCATCTATTGTACCAAAGTTCCAGACACCAGAAGGAAAGCAAGTGCTTGACATAAAATACATATTTTTGCACAAAAAGTTTAGGTTCAGTGATCCTTTTTTATCGGGAAATACTGAGAATGCTCCAGAAATCCAAGTTTCCAGATGCTAGACAAGGTCCAACCATTTAAATACGCCTTTTTGTAGATAGAAGCCTCTGGTCTGGAATATTAACTCTATTTTGGTCAAAGTAAGGTGTTCAAAAATAATAGAAACTCATTGATACACCAGATGGCTAAATCTGGTATAATCTGAGCTACAAAAATTATTATAGTGATGGATTACAAGTCACTGAATAATAAGATTGCATGAGTCCCTGCCAACATAAATACATAAGTATAGAAAATTCTTTTAATTTTTGTGTTGTGTTAGAATCCATTTTGAATAAAGTTTAACTCTCGTACCAGAAGCAGAGCTCAGTCACTCTTGATGTGGTTTCCAATTTTACACCACATCCAAACGGCTCAAACTGGTGGCTAGAGATAATAACTTAGTAGCATTTCTCCTGCCTAGCAGACGGGGCTCCTGCATTCCCACTGCTTCTTTAAACGGACTCTTCAGTCATTTACCCCCAAACCTAAAGCAACCTACAGATTATTCATTTCTATATACTGCTAATTGCTATGCCCTCTTCTCTGTCCTCCTGGCTCTTCATGCCTGCCTCATGTGACTTGGGGATGGAAAAGTACCCACCCAACTCACTGTACCCTCCGTGCTTAGAATCTGTAAGTAAAAATCTTTGAACTTATTTCTTATTGTGATAGTGTATTGAATTTGTACCTTTTATCTCAAGAATCAGGAGCTACTGCAGACTGGGTTTTCTACGGAAGCTGGAAAAACACAAAATCAGGTTCCTGGTGCCAGAGCGATGACTGGGGGATATAAACCAAACACTGGTCAGATAAGAACCACAGAGCATCTGCCAGTATAAACAAGTTTCCTATATGAGGGACCCCCTGGTTGTGGGACAGACAAGTAGATGTTAGGCCATTCGCCAGGTGAAAGTAAGTAAGTATCTGGTGAAAGGTACGCAGTAAATACTCATGTCCAGTTTCCTTTCATTTCCTGTTGGGGCAGAGTTGCTGGCCAATCTGGTACTGGAACCTCAGTTTAGCTGGGGGCTCTCAAAACAGTAAGGAAGACAGAAAACTGTATCTTTTGGTAAAATCCCAACTAATAAATAAATATAATGAAAATGGAAAAATTACTATTAGTAACACCACAGTAATAATTGACCCAAGCAAGAATCATAAATGGAAGTCAAAATTGACAGGCAAAGGCATGTGAGGAACAGGATATTTAAATGGCCTAAATGGTCCACAATAGACTTCTCAATTACAAAGGAAAATATAACTTTACAGTGAAGAAACCTAGCAGACACCATTTTAATCAAGTAATCAGAGCTATCGTCATCAGCAATGGGAGAAGCCAACACCATGTACCTTTTAAGTGATGCACTGAGAAAGAAGCATCACTTCTGGAATATTGCTGCCAAAAATGTATAACACAAATTCATTACTCAGAAAACATCAGGGGCGAGGTATGGTGGTGTGTGCTGTGGTTCCAGCTATTAGGAAGGCTGAGGAGGGAGGATCTCTTGCGCCCAGAAGTTCGGGATTACAGTGAGCTACAATTGTGCTACTGCACTCTAGCAGGAGAGTAAGACTCTGTCTCCAAAAAAAAAAGCAAAGCAAATCAAAGAAAACATCAGAAAAATTCAAATTGAGTGACATAAAAAAATAAATACAAGATCAGTACTTTTCAAAAGTTTCAACGTCATGGAAGACAAAGACTGAGGAACTAACTTGTTCTAGTTATGAAAGCTAAAAACACATGACTTCAAAATGCATCATGTTTTACAGTAGAAGATCAGGAAAATTTAGATGATTTCTATGTCAAGAAAATTTAAATAATATCTGTAGATTGTATAATAGTATTGTATTTATCATAGTTACTTGGTTTTGATAATTGTATGATGTTACGTAAGATGCTAACACCTGGGAAATTGGGCAAAAGCTATACATAATATGTTGTAGTATTTTTACAGCATAGTTGTAGATATAAAATTATTAAAAATTGAAAAGTGAGAAGATAAAAATAATAAACATCAATTAAATGTATCTGTATGACGTTAAGAAATCTTTAATACTAAATATATTGATTTTTGAAATTATTACATTTTGCTAAAATTTATGAATTTCATTTTATAATATTCTCTTACCTGTAAGTAATGTAATGTAGAAGTTAAATATTATAGTTTCAAGCACTGCAAAAATGAAAGAAAATTTTTGATATATATTTTCAGTTAGTCAACATGTTGAGGATAAAGAATACAATCATAAAGAACCTGAGGAATTTGGTAAGTTTTGGAAAAAAAAGTTTTTGTCTTTCAAAAATGCCAAGAAAAATCAATACGTTCTGTGTCTATAAATAAATGTTTCAAAGTAGGGGTTTTCTTTTGGACAGAAAAAAAATATTTTATAAAACATTTTAATGGCAGTTCGAACAACTCTATTTAGGCTGTTTCAAAAGCTGTTTTCAATTGGTCGTAGTTGTTCAAATTGTCTCAATCCAAAAATAAATTGCAGTTAAAATGAGCCAATTTAGCTCAGACAGACGTTGTTTTCAACCTTAGACATGTGGTTAAAGTTGCTGATTTTAACAGTAGATTGCCAAATTCATGCAATAACTCATTTACTGCAAACTACTTAAACAACAAAGTAGATGCATTTGCTCAGATTACACCTTTGAAAAATCTATCAAACAAAAATTTTTATTTTCTTTTTGTATGATATTTGGATGCCATAATATGCAGTTATCTGGGATTTTTTTATTTTTTTTTTGGATTATCAGGTATAACGTTGTTTGAATAGCTCTGCCTCTAACTGGAATTAATAAGCTCGGTCTTGACTTATTTTCTGTAGCATGGATTTATTTGCAGCACACTGTAACTAACACCTAATAGCTTCTGTTTCTTCTGCTTTTTTCTTTAATTTTAGAAACATTACAGGTGAACATTAGAAATGTAACAAATATTGGCTTTATTTATTTCAATTAAATCAGTCTTCTACATACACTGCAGTCATCTTAAAGGGAAATATCTGTTGATACTTTCTCTCCTCCTTTGCACCTCAATCATTAACTGCTTTAAGCTTTTCCATGTTTGAGTTTTAGAGTTGAAATTGTGTTTTTAATTTATGACCTCACTCTTTCCTGCTCTTTGAATGAGACACTTCCATGTAATCTGTCTTTGCTCTTTTGTTCCCCATAAAGGACTCTTGCTGGGATTCATTTCATTAGCTATTTCAGAATTTCTTTAGATTGTATACCTGCAGTGTCAAACTAGCTCCCTGGAATCCAAATTGGTCTACTGGAGCCACAGTGAGGGAAGAATATTCTGACAAGTGTATTATGGGACCATCTAAATGGGATTTTCTAGCGCATGAATATTAAACTGGAAAAATAGATCTTTATTAGTATTGTGGGCCTCTTTAACTAGGGCAGCCTTAGATTGTCCAACAAATTTAAAGGGATGGAGTCAGTACTGCGTTATCAGCTCTTACAAAGCCAGAGACTCTAAAAACTAAGAAGTTGCATGCAGGAGGTATAAAGCTCAAAATTCCAAGTTTAAAATTCTCCCAGTAGGATTTTTTTGAGGTGAAAGTGTCATAGATGTCATAATACAATGTCAGCTCAAGCCTATCTTCAGTGAATATCTTAACCCTGCCTCTGTGCCTAAGGAGGGTTGTACCATGACCTTAATTTCAACCAATGCACTGCTCTAGGGAATCTTGATCCCATTTAACGTTGTCTTTAGATCAGCAACTCCATATCCCTGAGGCACCTAGGGCTGATGAAGAAGCCGTAAGACATGAACCAGATTAAAAACTCACTCATCCTAGCACCAGAAACTACAGTTGAGATACTCATAGTGTAAAAGAAAAACAGCACTGATGCTTTTCAAAAATGGCAAGATGATTTTATTTAAGACTATTGAAAAAAGGGGTCAAAACTATTGCAATAGAGAACAATTCTGCTGGAAAAAAAAAGGAGAGTTTTAAGCACTGGAGTGTAGTGAAAGATTACAGGAGGACACAGGGGGAAGTTGGGCTGTGTGATTAGGTCATTTATGTTTGTCAATTGATGTTTATCAAAGTTAAGCTCCTACCAACTCCCAGAGAGACTGGGGGATAGGAGTGCTAAATTTTTTTTCTTTAATTATTACATTTCTGGGAGAAGATTTATATCTTAAAGATACAGAGAAAAAATTTACAATGGTGTGTTTCCTACAGTAAATTTTCTAAGGAAAAGGAGGTCAGAAACAAACCTGTCTAAAATTAAGTCAAGCTGAGGGGATTGTTAAAGCTGTTTTTCATCAACAACATAGGAGAGTCTCTAGCGAACCATGAAAGCATCCAGGAGAGAGTAAATATTAAATCCTGGCCAGGCACAGAGAGCGAGAAGACAGTACCAAGTGCTAGTCAATTAAGAACTTCCTATCCCCTTTCTTCTCCCTCTCTTTACCTAAACACTCAGGTTTCAAAAATTTAAGAAGAGAGAGGAAGGACTCTAGGACTTCTACCACTATGCTGAATAAAAGTGGTGCAATTGGAATTATCCTTGCTTGTAGATAATATAATATTATCTTTAGAAAAACCTAAAGACTCCAAAAAAAAAAAAAAAAACCACACACCATTAGAAATGATAAATTCAGTGAAGTTGCGGGACAAAAATCACATAAAAAATCAGTAGCATTTCTATATGCCAAAAGCAAACAATCTCAAAGAGAAACCAAGAAAGAAATCCCATTTACTATAAATACAATAAAATACCTAGGAATAAATTTAACAAAAGAAGTGAAAACTCTCTATAAATAAAAATGTAAAACATTAATAAAAGGGAAAAGAAAAGGAGGAAGAAGAAAGAAGAAATGTTCTATACTGCCTTCCTGACTACAGTTTTCTACAGACTCCAGCTGTGGAAAGAAAGGAAAAGGCTTAATGTTTAATCACGGTGGCGATCATATGGAACTGAACATTTTTAAGAGTCGATGGGAGTTTTGCATTTTCTCAGAATGAACAGGAAAATCAAGGGACCTCTGGAGAGTTTCTGTCCAGAGGCAGAGAAATAGTACAGCGGGAGACTAAATAAATGTTCCTTATTAATTAATTCATCACATTAGTTAGATTGTAATTATAGAATTATAAACTCAGTGTACATGTGGGTAAATGAAAACAAATATTGACTGAGACAATATCCATTTTGAGGAGTTTCAGATAGAACTACAATACTGGACAACGAAAGCACATCAGGTAGAAGGAGAATAATTGTGTTAAAGAGTACATATGTCTTTGTTTCTTCAGGAAGAGGATAGAGATGTTGATAGAACAAGCAAGCATTTTAAACAAGACACTAGAAACACAGATTGTCAGTAAAAAGACTGATAAATACAAGTATGTAAAAAATTCAAAATTCAATCATCAAAAGTCACCATAAAAGTGAGAAAAGACAAACAGTAGAGTAGAAAAGATATTTGTAATACAAATATCAGTAAAGTATTGAACTCAGAATATATAAAGAATTTCTACAACTCAAATAACAAAGGAACAAATGATTTAATAGAGAAAAGGGACAAAAACGGACACAAAAATATTATGTGATCTTATATATGAAATCCAAAAATGTTAAGCTCATCAGAGAGTAGAATGGTGGTTACCAGAGAATGGGGTATGGGGTGGGGACAGTGGGGAGACATTTGTCAAAGGATACAAAATTTTAGTTGAAAAAAATACGTTGAGATCTATTGTACAACATGTTGACTATAGTTAATAACTATGTATTATATTCTTGAAAATTGCAAAAACAGTAAATTTTTAGTGTTCTTACCACAAAAAAGGATAAGGATGTGAAGTAATGCATATGGTTACATGCTGTAATAACATTCTTACTATTAGTGAAATTAGCATAAACACTTTAAGAAATAATTTGGTAAAATTTAATAAAGTTATACAGGTGCATAGCTATATCAGGTTTTATTACAATCATACTCTTTTTTTTTTTTATTTTTTTTACTTTTTTTTGAGACGGAGTCTCACTCTGTCACCCAGGCTGGAGTGCAATGGCGCCATCACAGCTCACTGCAACCTCCACCTCCCAGGTTTATGCCATTCTCCTGCCTCAGCCTCCAGAGTAGCTGGGACTACAGGCGCCCGCCACCTCGCCCGGCTAGTTTTTTGTATTTTTTAGTAGAGACGGGGTTTCACCGTGTTAGCCAGGATGGTCCCGAACTCCTGACCTCATGATCCACCCGTCTCGGCCTCCCAAAGTGCTGGGATTACAGGCTTGAGCCACCGCGCCCGGCCCTACAATCATACTCTCTAGAAAAACCTAAAGACTCAAAAAAAAAAAATACTATTAGAAATGATAAATTCAGTGAAGTTGCGGGACAAAGTCACATAAAAAATCAGTAGCATTTCTATATGCCAAAAGCAAACAATCTCAAAGAGAAGCCAAGAAAGTAATCCCGTTTATTATAATTAAAATAAAATACCTAGGAATAAATTTAACAAAAGAAATGAAAACTCTCTATAAACTATAAAACATTAATAAAAGGAATTGAAGTGGACACCAAAAAATGTAAAGAAATTCCATGTTCACAGATTAAAATAATTAATATTGTTAAAATGTCTGTACTGCCCAGGCAATCAACAGATTCAATGCAATCCCTATGAAAATGGCATTTTTTTAAGAAATGAGAAAAGTAATTCTAAAATTTTTATGTAACCACAAAAGACCCAGAATAGCCAAAGTAATCCTGAGCAAAAAGAACCCAGCTTGAGAAATCACATTACCTGACTTTAAATTATGTTACAAAGCTATAGTAACCAAACCAGCATGGCACTGGCATTAAAAACATATACACAGACCAAGAGAACAAAACAGACAACCCAGAAATAAATCCACATATTTACAGTGAACTCATTTTTGACAAAAGTGCCAAGAGCATACACTGGGGAAAGAACAGTCTTTTCAATAAATGGTGTTGGAGAAACTGGATATTCATATGCAGAAGAATGAAACTGGACCCCTATCTCTCACAATTAACAAAAATCAAATAAAAATGAATTAAAGACTTAAATGTAAAAATCTACTAGAAATAAAAAGCATTGGGGAAATGCTCACATTGATCTGGGCAAAAATTTCTTGAATAAGACCACAAAAGAACAGACAACCACGCAAAAATGGACAAATGGGATCACATCAGGTTAAAAAGTTTCAGCACAGAAAAAGAATCAGTGAAAAAAGTGAAGAGACAATCCACATAATGGGAGAAAATATTTACAAACTTTCCATCTGACAAGGGATTAATATGAAGAATATAGGAAGAGCTCAAACAACTCAACAACAACAAAAAAATACGTTTAAAAACTGGGCAAAAGTCTGAATAGATATTTCTCAAAAGAAGACATGCAATTGATTGATAAGTATATGAAAAAATTCTCAATATCACTAGGCATCAGAGAAATGTAAATCAAAACTGAAACGAGATATTATCTCACCCCTATTATAATGACTTTTATCAAAAAGAGATGCAATAATGGATGCTGGTGAGAATGCAGTAAACTCGATGTTTGCCTCTTCAGAGGAAGGAATTTGGCCAAGGGGCAGAAGGCAAAGTGAGAGACTGAGGCAAGTTTTAGGGTAGAAGTGAAAGTTTATTAAAATATTTCAGAGCATGAACAACAGAAATACACTTGAAAGAGGGCCAAGTGGGCAACTTAAGAGAGCCAAGGGACTCTTGACTTGCAGTTGTATACATTGGCATGATTCTAGGGTTTGCGTTTCTTTTCCCCTGATTCTTCCCTTGGAATGGGCTGTCTGCATGCACAGTGGCCTGCCAGAACTTGGGAGGGGCTACATGTGCAGTGTGCTTACTTAAGTTGTGAATCTGCTCACTGAAGGCGTTTTCCCTTTACCAGACAAGTGTTCCTAGAGGAAAGTTATATACCAGTTAAATGCCACCATTTTGCCTTTTAGTGTGCATGCTTGAATCCACATGCCCAACTCCTGAGATCTTATTGGGAAAATTGCTAATCACCAGCTTCAGATATTTTCTATCTATTGAAAGATTGCTTTACCTTGCTGCTAGCTGCCATCAATTATTATGTTATGTTATATTATATTATGTTATGTTATTTATTTATTTATTTGGAGATGGAATATTGCTGTGTCACCCAGGCTGGAATGCAGTGGCACAGTCTTGGCTTACTGCAACCTCTGCCTCCTGGGTTCAAGCAATTCTCATGCCTCAACCTCCCAAGTAGCTGACAAAAGGTGCCTGTCACCATGCCCAGCTGTTTTTTTTTTTTTTTGTCTTTTTAGTAAAGATGGGGTTTTACCATGTTGGCCAGGTTGGTCTTGAACTCCTGACCTCAAGTGATCTACCTGCCTCAGCCTCCTAAAGTGCTGAGATTACAGACGTGAACCGCAGTGCCTGCCCCAATAATTATTTTAGAGTGACAGTTTAACAACCACCTGACCATCACCTGATGGTCACTTTACATTTCTGGGGGAGGCACCTCTCCTAACCTGCTCATGTCTGCATAGCTACTTACTCTACCAGCACGATTTTTAATATTTTAAAAAGTAACAATTATCTGCCAAGAGAAGAATGAATACATGAATTTTGTAGGGATACACTGAGAATAAATGAAACAGAATGACATATATTAATGTTGCTAAATCACATATAAACAGTGTTGAACAACAATAAAACAATAGAAGAGACTACATAAACTATAACACCATTTATGTAAGATTTGAAAATATGTGGACAATACCATGCTTCTTAATGATTCATATGTGCAAAATAAAGGTATAAAGACATGTACAGACTATGCATTTGTGGTAAATTGACCTCTGACAAAAGTGTCAAGAACATACAATAGTTAAAGGATGACGGTCTCTCAGTAAATGGTGTTGGGAAAACTGGATATCCACATGCAGAAGAATGAAATTGGATCCTTATCTCACTCCATATATAAAAGTTAGCTTAAAATTTATTAAAGACTTCATAAGACTGGAACTTGTAAAATTATTAGGAAAAAAATAGGGAAAATGCTTTTTAAAATTGACCTGGGCAATGATTTTTTGGATATGACCCCTAAATTATAGGCAACAAAAGCAAAAATAGAAAAAGGGGGTTGCACCAAACTATGAAGTTTCTGCATATCTAAAGAAACAATCAGCAGAGGAAAAAGACAGCTTACAGGATGGGAGAAAATATTTTCAAATCATATATCCAATAAGGGGTTAATATCCAGAATATACATGGAATGCAAACAATAACAAGAAAACAAATAATTTCATTAAAAAATGGGCATTGCATTTGAATAGACATTTCTCAAAAGAAGACACAACTGGCCAACATGCATATAAAAATATGTTTAATATCAATCATAAGGGAAATGCAAATCAAACTTCATTGAGATAGGACTTCACACTGCTAGAATGGCTACTATCAAAATGACAAAAAATAGAAGTGTTAGCAAGAATATGGAAAAAAAATGAACCCTTATACATTGTTGGTGGGAATTTAAATTAGTATAACCAGTATAGAAAATATTATGGAGGTTTCTCAAAAAAATTTAAATAGAAATACCATATAATCCAGCAACCCCACTCCTGGGTAAACATCAAATGGAGTTGAAAGCAGCATGTTGAAGAGATATCTCACTCCCATGCTCATTGCAACATTATTCATGATAGCCAAGATATGGAATCAACCTAAGTGTCCCTCAAAGGGTTATGGCAAAATAATATTTGGTACAATCATGTGCCACATAACAATGTTTCAATCAATAATAGACTGTGTATAGGGCAGTGGTCTTGATATAATTAGGCTTTGTGTCCCTACCCAAATCTCAGCGTGAGTTGTAATCCTCATAATCCCCATAATCGCTATATGTCAATGGAGAGACTAGGTGGAGGTAACTGAATCATGGGGATGGTTTCCCTATGCTGTTTTCATGATGGTGAGTGAGTTCTCATGAGATCTGATGGTTTTATGAAGGGCTCGTTCCCTCTTCAGTCAGCCCTTCTCCTTCCTGCCACCTTAAGAAGAAGGTGCCTTTCTTTCCCTTCACGTTCTACAATGATTGTAAGTTTCCTGAGGTCTCCCCAGCCATGCTGAACTGTGAGTCAACTAAACCTCTTTCTTTTATAAATTATCCAGTCTCAGGTAGTTCTTTATAGCAGTATGAAAATGAACTAATACAGTAGATTGGTACTGCAGAGAGTGGAGTGCTGCTATGAAGATACCTGAAAATGTTGAAGTGACTTTGGAACTGGGTAAAAGGGAAATGTTGGAACAGCTTGGCGGGCTCAGAAGACAGGAAGATGTGGGAAGTTTGGAACTTCCTAGAGACTTGTTGAATGGCTTTGACCAAAATCACTGGTAGTGATATGGACAACAAAGTCCAGGCTGAGGTGGTCTCAGATGAAGATGAGGAACACACAGGGACGTGGAATGAAGGTGATTCTTGCTATGCTTTAACAAAGTGACTGGTGGCATTTTGCCCTTGCCATAGAGATCTGTGGAACCTTGAACATGAGAGAGATACTTTAGGGTATCTGGTAGAATAAATGTCTAAGCAGCAAAGCATTCAAGAGATGATGTGGGTGCTTTTAAAAGCATTCAGTTTTATACATTCACAAAGGGATGGTTTGGAATTGGAACTTATGTTTAGAAGGGAAGCAGAGAATAAAAGTTCAGAAAATTTGCAGCCTGATGATGCAATAGAAAAGAAAAACCCATTTTCTGAGGAGAAATTCAAGCCAGCTGCCAAATTTGCATAAGTAGCAAGGAGCCAAATATTAAGCCATTTGTCTTTCCCCAAGACAATGGGAAAAATATCTCCAGGGCATTTCAGAGGTCTTCAGGGAAGACCCATCTATCACAGGCCAGAGGCCTAGAAGGAAAAGGTGGTTTAATGGGCTGGGCACTGAGTCTTGCTGCTTTGTGCAGTCTCAGAACTTGGTGTTCTTGTGTCCCAGCCATGGCAAAAAGGGCCCAATGTATAGCTTAGGCCTTTGCTTCAGAGGGTGTAAGCCCCAAGCCTTGACAGCTTCCATGTGGTGTTCAGTCTGTGAGCGCACAGAAGTAAAGAACAGAGGTTTGGGAACCTCCACTTAGATTTCCTAGATGTGTGGAAATGTCTGGATGTTCAGGCAGAAGTTTGTTCAGGGGTGGAGCCTCCATGGAGAACATCTGCTAGGGCAATACAGAAGGGAAATGGGGAGTTGGAGCCCCCACACAGTGGTTCCAGTGGGGCACTGCCTAGTGGAGCTGTGAAAAGAGGGCCACTCTCCTCCAGACCCCAGTACATCAACAGATGGCTTGCACCATGTGCCTGGAAAAACCACAGACACTCGATGCCAGCCCATGAAAGCATCTGGGATGGGGGCTGTACCTAGCAAAGCCACATGGGTGGAGCGGTACAAGGCCGTGGGAACCAATCTCTTGCATCAGCATTACCTTGATGTGAGACATGGAGTTAAAGGAGATCATTTAAGAACTATAAGATTTGACTGCTCCACTGGATTTCAGACTTGCCTGGAGCCCTACATTTTGGCCACTTTCCCCCATTTGGAACGGGTGTATTTACCCACTGCCTATACCCACATTGTAACTAAAAAGTAACAAACTTGCTTTTGATTTTACAGGCTGATAGGTGGAAGGAATTTGCCTTGTCTCAAATGGGACTTTATACTTGGACTTTTGGGTTAATGCTGGAATGAATTAAAACTTTGGGGAATTGTTGGGAAGGCATGATTGGTTTTGAAATGTGAAAGGGACATAAGATCTATGAGGGGCCAGGGGCAGGATGATATTGTCGGCTTTGTGGCAGTTTCCCCCATGCTGTTCCCATGACAGTGAGTGAGTTCTCATGGCATCTGATGGGTTTATAAAGGACTCTTTCTCCCTTCACTTAGCATTTCTCCCTCCTGCTGCCAGGTGAAGAAGGTGCTTTGCTTCCCCTTCTCCTTCTCCCATGATTGTTGGTTTCCTGAGGCTATCCTAGCCATATGGAACTTTGAGTCAATTAAACCTCTTTCCTTTATAAATTACGCAGTCTCAGACAGTTCTTTATAGCAGTATAAAAATGAACTAATACAGGTCCCATAAGATTACAGTGGAGCTGAAAAATTCCTATTGCCTAGAGACATTATGGTCATTGTAATTTCATAGCACAGTGCATTACTCATATTTATGGTAATGCTGTTGTAAATAAACCCACTGCATTGCCAGTCACATAAAAGTACAGCATGAACAATTATGTACAATACATACTTGATAATGATAATACACTACTATGTTATGGATTTCCATAATGACTGTACTATAGTTTTTATTATTATTTTAGACTGTACTTTTACTCATTAAAAAAAGTTAACTCTTAAACAGCCTCATCAAGTTTTTCAGCAGGTGTTCCAGAAGAAGGCATTGCAATCATAGGAGGTGACAACTCTGTGGGTGTTATTGTCCCTGAAGACATTCCAGTGAAACAAGATGTGGAGGTGGAAGACAGTGATACTGCTGATCCTGACCCTGTGTAGGCCTAGGTGATGGTATGTATTTTTCTTAGTTTTTAATAAAAAAGTTTAGAAAGTAAAAACAAATTTCAATTTAAAAACACAAGAAAACCTTATAGAATAAGGATGTAAAGAAAGAAAATATTTTAATACAGTTGTTTTATTAAGCTGCTTAACATTTAAGCTGTATAATAATGTGTTTGTGTTTTAAGCTAGTTGTTATTCCAAAAAACATCTAAAAGCTAAAAAAGAAAGTTTAGAATATAAAAAGGCTACAAAAAGCTAAGTTTTATTTCAGATGCACAAATACTTACCATTGTGTTACAATTGCCTACAGTATTTAGCACAATAACCTGCTGTACGTGTTGGTAGCCTAGGAACACTAGCTATACCTTATAGCCTAGGTATGGAGCAGTTATCCCATCTAGGTTTGTGTAAGTACATTCCATGATGTTCACTAGAACAAAATTTCATGATGATATATTTCTCAGACTGCATCTCTGTTGTTAAGTGATGCTGGACTTTCTAGCTTCCATGGATGACTGTATTGCATTATCTTACTTATATGTGGAATTTTTTGAAAAGACAAATTCTTTGAAGCAGAGAGTAGAATAGTGGAAAGCAGGGACTGAGGGGTAAGGAAAATGGAAGTATGTTGGTCAAAGGGTATACAGTTCAGTTATGCAAGATGAATGAGTTCTGGAAATCTATATACAGCAATGTGACTATAGTTAATCATATCGCATTTGTATACTCAAAATTTGCTAAGACAGTAGATCTTAAAGTTCTTGTTACATAAAAAGAAAGTTAACCATGTGAGGTGATGGTTGCTAGGGAATTGTGATTATCATTTTATAATGTATACATATACCAAAACAACACATTGCACACTGTAAATGTATAACATTTATATTACCAATTACACTTCAATAAAGATGAGAAAGAAAGTCAGTTACAAAAAAGAAATGTGAAGAAATAATATATTAAATATCAAATTCAGGATAGTGGTTCTCTCTGTTGGTCATGGTTGAGGAGAATTTGTATTATATTAGGGAGGAGTGCTCAGGACACACCAAATATATAGAAAGTGTTTTATTTCTAAATGTGAGTTTCTTGATTTTTAAAAATGTCTCCTTATTTTAAATATTTGAGAAAAAATTGCAAACATTCAATAAAAAGATAACAGATTTAAAAATCCATATCCTTTTTCTTAGCCTTTTTTGGGCTACTGTAACAAAATACCATAAATATTTCCCACAGCTCTGGAAGCTAGAAAGTCCAGCGTCAACATGCCAGCCAATTTGGTATCTGGAGAGGCCCTCCTTTTTGATTCATAAGCAGCCATATTCTCCCTGTGTCTTCCCATGGCCACAGTAGTGAGAAAACTCTCTGAAGTCTCTTATCCAGTGTAATGATGTGCTGTACAGGTTTCTGAGCAATAGGCTTATACCCTATAGCCTAGGTACACAGATGATCTCATCTAGGTTTGTGTAAGCACATTTTATGATGTTCACAAGAACTAAGGGCACTTATCCTATTCACAAGCGCTCTGCCCGCATGACCTAATCCCCTTCTAAAGCTGCCACCACCTAAGACCATCACATTGATGATTAGGTTTTAACATCTGAATTTGGGGGGCACACAAACATTCAGACCACAGCACCCGCAATTAAATAATTTTTACCTAAGGAGACAAAAAGAAGTAATAATCAAGAGTGCTGTCTGGGCATGGTGGTTCACGTTTGTAATCCTAGCACTTTGGGAGGCTGAGGCGGGTGGATCACCTGATGTCAGGAGTTCGAGACCAGCCTGGTCAACATGGTGAAACCCCATCTCTACTAAAAATACAAAAATTAGACAGGCGTGGTGGTGGGCACCTGTAATCCCAGCTACTTGGGAGGCTGAGGCAGGAGAATCACTTGAACATGGGAGGTGGATATTGCCGTGAGCCGAGATTGTGCCATTGCACTCCAACCTGGGCAACAAGAGTGAAACTCCATCTCAAAAAAAAAAAGAAAAAAAAGAGTGCCATACACTGTTAAGAAATTACATGACTAGCCAATTTTCCCAGCACCATTTATTAAATAGGGAATCCTTTCCCCATTTCTTGTTTCTCTCAGGTTTATCAAAGATCAGACGGCTGTAGATGTGTGGTATTATTTCTGAGGACTCTGTTCTGTTCCATTGGTCTATAGCTCTGTTTTGGTACCAGTACCATGCTGTTTTGGTTACTGTAGCCTTGTAGTATAGTTCGAAGTCAGGTAGCGTGATGCCTCCAGCTTTGTCCTTTTGACTTAGGATTGTCTTGGCAATGCGGGCTCTTTTTTGGTTCCATATGAACTTTAAAGCAGTTTTTTCCAATTCTGTGAAGAAACTCATTGGTAGCTTGATGGGGATGGCATTGAATCTATAAATAACCTTGGGCAGTATGGCCATTTTCACGATATTGATTCTTCCTATCCATGAGCATAGTATGTTCTTCCATTTGTTAGTGTCCTCTTTGATTTCACTGAGCAGTGGTTTGTAGTTCTCCTTGAAGAGGTCCTTTACATCCCTTGTAAGTTGGATTCCTAGGTATTTTATTCTCTTTGAAGCAATTGTGAATGGAAGTTCATTCCTGATTTGGCTCTCTGCTTGTCTGTTACTGGTGTATAAGAATGCTTGTGATTTTTGCACATTAATTTTGTATCCTGAGACTTTGCTGAAGTTGCTTATCAGCTTAAGGAGATGTACCATGTGACCCAGCCATCCCACTACTGGGTATATACCCAAAGGATTATAAATTATTCTACTACAAAGACACATGCACACGTATGTTTATTGCGGCACTATTCACAATAGCAAAGACTTGGAATCAACCCAAATGTCCATCTGTGACAGACTGGATTAAGAAAATGTGGCACATATACACCATGGAATACTATGCAGCCATAAAAAAGGATGAGTTTGCGTCCTTTGTAGGGACATGGATGCAGCTGGAAACCATCATTCTTAGCAAACTATCACAAGAAGAGAAAACCAAACACCGTATGTTCTCACTCATAGGTGGGAACTGAACAATGAGATCACTTGGACTCGGGAAGGGGAACATCACACACTGGGGCTTATCATGGGGAGGAGGGGAGGGGGGAGGGATTGCATTGGGGAGTTATACCTGATATAAATGATGAATTGATGGGTGCTGACGAGTTGATGGGTGCAGCACACCAACATGGCACAAGTATACATATGTAACAAACCTGCACGTTATGCACATGTACCCTAGAACTTAAAGTATAATAAAAAAAATAAAAAATAAAAAAAAGAATAAAATGAAAATAAGAAAAAAAAAAAGAAATTACATGAAATAAGATGTAAAAAATAATGATTATTCATTAATATGTAGGTCATTTGTGAATGTTACTGCTGCTTTGGTGCCATGATACACACATATACATATATGATTAGTACATAAAGATGAATATATGTATATAAATACACATGCAAGTATATTTTTACTATTTTTTCTTCAGAGATTATATTATACATATTACTTTATATATATTTTTAGTTATTTAGTAAACATTTTTATTGTTTACTGTGTTACTCTAATCCTGACTCTGTATAACCTTGGATAAATTACTTAATATTTCCACAATTCTTTTCACTTCTCAAATCAAGTTATTGAGAGTACTTTTTTCATAAGTTAAACAAGGATTTATAAGGCTTATATTACTCTTGATCTCATTAGCCTATTTTCTTCTTTGTAACTCTTATCATGATTGGATATTATCGTATTTATTTATGTATATTTCATAAAAATAGTTTTAAGATTTTTAAATGCTTAGAATTAAAATCACTGGTGCCAGAATGGGTGTAGTAGTAAAAGCCATTGATTCCTGGGATCAGCGTCCTCCTGTGTGACCTTGAGCTGTTACTTGAATTCTCCGTGACTAATTTCCTCATCTATAAAGTGCAAATAATAATTATTGTAATAATATACATCACCTAAAATATTTTTGTTCATTTTTCACTTAGAATGTTTTTGAACTCATTTTTATCACTGGATAAACCATCTTAAGAGTTTTTTGGTACATACTCTGTACTCCCATTATCAGTTTATGAGGGTGGTCATTTTTCTGCATTCTCAGGCCAATATATAACATTATCATTTACGTAAAAACATTTTAAATTTTGGAAATCTTGTAGGTATCTTTTTCTTTTAGCTTCTTTCTTCCTGAGTAAATTTTATGTTAACACAGATTTACTGGGTCTTTAATGTTTTCTTTTGCAAATCTATTTACTATATATGCTCCACATACTTTCTATTGGAATACAGAATTTTTTCTTTTGATTGTGAGAACTCTTCATGAAATAATAACATTGACCTTTTATATGTAATTTATGTTGCCAGTGTTTCCACCTTTTGTCATTTATCATTTTATTAAACATATTATGATGTTTATGCATATTTTTTACTCAAATGTTAAAATTTGTATAGTAAAACTTTTAAATTATCTTCTCTTTTGTAATGATAGGCCTTCTTCAAATTAAGGTTATATAAAGATCTATGTATATTTTTCTCCTAACACATTTTAAACTTTCTATGTTGGAATAATTTTGACTTACAAAATGTTACAAAATAATATGAAGAATTCCCAGCCTCCTTGAATGTTAACATTTTACTACACTTGCTTCATTTTTTCTATTTCAATTAGGCATGATTTCTAATGCTTTTATTGTCTGGCTTTTTTCATTAAAAATTTAATCTATATAGTTTATTTTCTTATATGGTATAAATTAGATACCATTTTCTTTTGCAATTATTAACAGCTTGTTCCAAAACTATCTTTAAATAATTCATCTCCAAATTTGCATGGCCACATTAACCAGATATAAATATTGTATATTCTTTCATATTTGTTCCAGGATTTTGTGTTCTGATTTATCTATCTGACTATTTTGACAACAAAATTGCCCACTTTTAATTATTTTCATTCAGTAGAGGAGTACCCACTTATTGCTTATCTTCAGAATTATCTACTCTATTCTTATATATTTAATCTGTGAAACATATTTAGAATTATTTTTTCAGTTCCATTTATCCAAAAGAATATGCTATTAATATTTTTATTAAAATTATATTAAATGAATACATAAATTTTGGGGAAATTTATGTAGTGACATTATTGTATGTTCCTCTTCAGGAATGTGATAAATCTTTTCCATTCAAATTATGAGGACTTCAGTCCCATATTTGGAAACAATTTGAGGTTCTGTTTTTACCCAATTCTGCAGAGGCTGGCCCAGAAGACTTCTCAGTGAAAGAAAATACTGAGTATTTCTTCCTTCTGCCTAGTCTTCAATCTCTCCTTCACATTTATATCTTTCCAGTCTGAATCCCACCCCTTTGTACTTCTAGCCAACTTGCTTGTTCTGGAAGATATCCAGTATCTCTTCCCTCCCTTGTCTACTCTGTTGAAGGGAAGCATAACTTGAAGTTATTTGTTAAGGGTATGATTAATTTGTAAGTGACCTATTATGATAAGACATAAAGAGAAACTCACTAAATATGACACATTATGTCATATATAGTTAGGAAATAACCAGGCTTTGACTTGACCGAGAAACACATAGCTTGATTAAGGTACTATTTTTTCCATGCTCAGTAAATTTAACAATTGTAAATTATTGCCAGTGAAACAATTAATTAATTTGGTCCAAACAATGAAATGTACTGACAATGCCTCAATTAGTCTTCTTTTTTTCATTCATTAGTAAGATTTGGAAATGTATGCTTTCTATATATTAAATTCATTGCACACATTAGAATTGGCTTTTAAAGGTTATTTTTGAGTGTGTATGTGTGTTCTTTATCCCAAGAAGAACTATAAAATCTATCACAAGAGCTGTCCCCACTTATTTACTTGTATTCTTCAATATTTGATACACACAAGACTCTCAGGTGATGCTGTGAATTACTACAACGTGGACTTGCTGTTCGTTCAGCTTCACAATTAAATCTGACTCCAAGGCTTGATGCAGATTGAAGTGTCAGCTTCAGTGTACCCAGGATTTTGGTTTTATTCAGATACAATGAGACCAACAGGAGAATTTGCCACTGAAAAGATATTAGGGGCAGGGCATGGTGGTTCATGCCTATAATCCCAGCATTTCAGGAGGCCGAGGTGGGCAGATCACTTGTCAGGAGTTCGAGACCAGCCTAGCTAACATGGCAAAACGCTGTTGCTATTAAAAGTACAAAAATTAGCCAGGTGTGGTGACACGTGCCTGAAATCCCAGCTACTCAGGAGGCTGAGGCAGGAGAATCGCTTGAACCTGGGAGACAGAGGTGGCAGTGAGCCGAGATCGTGCCACTTCACTCCAGCCTGGGTGACAGAGCAAGACTCCATCTCAAAAAAAACCAGAAAAGATATTAGGTTGGTGCAAAGGTAATTGCAGTATTGACGATGGTGAAAACTGCAGTTACCTTTGCACCAACCTAGTAGTTTATTACTCACGGTTCCCAAGAGAAGAGAGGTAGACTGCTCATGCAGACCCATAGGAGAGAACACCAAGGCTGGTCATAGGCAGAGTGAAGGAAACTGCAAAAAAAGCTTTAGTAAGGTTCACAGGAAAGAATAGGAGAGATAGGCTAAGGAATCCAAGTTACCATTACCTTGTTTAAATAATTTTAGTGGGCTTTGGAGTATAGCATGGTTGTCTGATGCCTGAACCTTGGGCAATTAGGGTGAGTGTTGGTATCTCATGAGGGGGGTTGGGGCTTGAGATTAGTTCACATATCAACGGCATGCTCCAGGGATGCTTTTATGCTGTCTCTGGGAATTCACAAGCCTTGGTCTCAAGGACCCAGATGTCAACACATCAGATACAGAAACTATTCAATAGAAAACATGGTTAATGCAGTTGGCAAACTGGAATTATCTTTTTTTATACATTTGCAGGCAATGCAATTTATATACAGATGAAGTTGTCGAGAACTCTAGACTCTGAAAATCTCCCTTACTGAAGGTTTCCCAACAGCAAGTGTTCATTTGAGTTAAACATTCATCTCCAAGCTTCCCTTCAGTTGAAATATTTAGAAGCTGGAAATATTCTGATAAAATTTAACTTATCAAGACTAATACCTTTGTGTGAGCTATTTGGTTACAACTAGTTTTCTTTGTGAATTCCACAAGAGTGGAGCTGAACTGAGAGCCACTTAAGAAGGTTGATAATAAAGACAGACCCAGAGTAGGGATGCTGAAGTTATATTTGGTTCTTTCACTATTCTTTAGAAAGTGTGCCTTCTTTTTAGAAGTGGTTTTATGCTGTAACATTAACTCTGGAATTTGCCTCCTACTGACAATGAAAATTAGAGAATTGCTTTTTACTTCTTGGTAGCAGTCATACTTTATTCAGGCTTGCATTTTCAGTGCTTTTGCACAATGACTGGTTTATATTGGGTGCACAGTATATCTTTATGATTGAAGGACTAAATAAATACAAATAATATGTGCATCAGACTCAGATATCTGTTCTCTAACACTTCACTAAGCAGTCTCTTTACAAATTATCAGTCTCTACTAGCATTTCTTATGTGAAATCTCCTAATTTCCATATTCTTATAGTTTGTTATGCTAAGTCAGAGAGTAGGGAACAGTGTGACTATTATAGTATCTTTGAGAATTTGAGCATTACAGGGAGTAGTGATGTAGCACTATTTGACTCAGTATGTAGCTGTTTTTCTTTTATAATAGAGCTGTGACCAAGGGAACAATAAAAAATATTAACTCTGTAATGCACCAAATAACAGCATGAAGTGTGAAAGGGCAGTTATACAAGCAAAGAAATGAGGAGTGAAAAGAATGCTCTCAGGTTCACTTATTAAGCATTATTCTAACTATGCTTTTACCCAAATTTACAAAAAAAAATAGTCACAGAATTTGATGTGATATTGTGATTTTTTTACTCAGGTTTTTAGTTTCCTACAACTCACAGAAAAATACACTTAAACCGTTTAGAGATTCAAATGTGAATGAGTAACAGGAGAAAATTGTGATGGTTGGGGAATGAGCAAGTGAGGTAGAACTTTTTCTCCTATATTTCAACCTACTTTCAATTTTGGTCTGTCTCTGGATTGTGAGCAGAGATCTAAGAAATAAAGAGATGGCACAAAAATGATGGAAATCTTGTAACTTGAACTCAATATCAACAAATTTTGTGACTTGTACCTTTTCTTTGTTTTCTTCACTTAAAAAATTATGGAACTGCATGAAATGCTCTCTAGTGTCCTTCATGGCTTGACTAACCTATGTTTATACTATTCATCAGGTAAGTTAGTACCCTGAAAATGAATAGACTCATAAAACAATAAGGGAAAAGGTTGAAGTTCCCTTATAACACTGTGAAATACCTGGCTAGACTATGAAGCCAAACTGAAAAATAGTTCAAAAATTGTACCTTAAGATTTTAAGAAAAGGAAGGGAAAGGGAGTGTGTACTTCATGCAAAGCTTCAGTTGCAAAATATTTTAAATCTTCAAGCTTGGTATGCATTACCTACTAAATTATAATTGTCTACAAAAATACATTTGAGATGAGTAAATGAAATATTTGTATTTATAATACTGAATAATAATACAGGGGCAAAAACATTTTAGTATTCTAGAAGTCAGGATCCAATCATTGAAGATAAGAAATTCTTGGGTCTTGTTGTAGGCAAGCAAATTATTTTAGCCTAACTTCTCGTGTTTCATGAGCAAGTCCCTGAAAATGTAGAGAAAAATACATTATTTCAAACTTTTTTACTTAGAACCATCCCCCTACCTCCCAACAAATACGAGGTCAAAATTGCCATAAATTTCTAAACTGGTGAAATTCCAATTAATGCTGTTTTATTTTTCAGTAGGCAGGTTCTAAATGATAAATGTTTCTGAGCTTAGGCCTAATACTGGAAAAAATCTGTTATAATAAGCAGTCCAATGTGTGCCAGAAACTTACAAGGAAAAATAATTAAGTCAATGAAGTGAAAAAGAAAAACGAATTAGTAGAAAATAGGGGATACATAATGCATCAAAACATTCCCATATAGAAATGGATCATACATTACCTTGTCATATTTAAGCAGTTGTAAATATTTTTAAGGAGATCTCCCCTAGAATTTGTATAGGAACTTGTACACTCTATAACAAAAGAAAACAACTGAACACAAGAGATATAATTTTATGTTTATCTCTGTCTTTGTCCTCACTTAAAACAAATCACAGTTGAAAGAGAGGCAGCAAAGAAAAACCTCCTAAAATGCAGAAGGCCTAAAGTTGGAAGCTAGGAAAAATAGCAGGAAAGGTTACTACAAAAATATAATTAAAAAAATAAATGTAAGACTTTGTACTGTTAAGAATTCAAAGGAATTTCTGGACAACAAGAATGAGAGCTTGTTACTACTGGAATGGGGTTTGGGTGACTTTCAATTCAATGTCACATGGTAGAACAATGGCACCAGCAGCTGATGTGTTTGGTCCTTTGGATGTTGGTAATCCATACTTCTTTTCTCAGGAAAAAAGCACTTGATATTGGGAAAGGTTAATAATTTCCAATGTCTTCTGAAGATAGTTTGGCTTGTTAAGCAGTTATGTGGACATTAAAAGAGAAGGTTAATGCTTACTGTTCCAGTTTCATTCTGAAGAAACAAGAGCCAACTCTGGGTTAGGCAGGGGAACTTTACAAGGATTCTCTCATTTATTCCTGTCAACAATGGTTTGATGTAGACTTTATCATTATTCCCATTTTATGGATAAGAAAATTAAAACTTGGTGAGGTTAAATAACTTATCTGATACAAATGCTATAGTTGGATCTGAACCCAGTGAAATTATTCCAGATCCTCAACATACTATCCTGTGTCAGATGCTGTGGGGAAAAAAAAAAAAACTCCAAAAAAAACAACCTGCACTGGACATTTGTTAAAAATGGCAGAGAAAACTGTTTAAGACTATTGCATTAAAGCTTAAGACTATCGCAATAGGGGAGAAAGATTGAACTCAGCTCTGAATACAATAGGGACATGTAAGGATTTATACCCAATGGGAAGAGTAAGAGAGTGAATGGAAAACTACTAATAGGAGCTTGGTTAAGTATAAAGGGTAGGTGAGGAGAGGAACTTAATTAGGCATCAAGGTGGAGGGAAGAGTTTGCCTGGAATATCAATTGTAGGTGAGATAATTGACAAACTATTTTATCAGGATTCTTTGCTGAAGTTGAGCTCAGCAGTTGAAGGAAGGGGAACAAGGATGAGGCCTGGTGAAAAAAAAAAAAAAATTAAAGGAGCTTGGTTTGGTCAAGGAGAGAGTTTTTGTCAGAATTAGAGTTCAGAATGGGAAAACCACAAATATATAATTGTGGGGTTATTTTGAAGGAAAATTTGTTAAATTTGTACTTTCTGGTGTATGATAACAGGCTTTAGAAAACTCTGGGTCCTCATTTCCCCAGTGGTCCTTCTTGTCCTGATAAATTACTCATACTTGCAGGAAACTCTAAGTCAGTACTCATTTTGATATGCAAGAGGGACGTAAGGAGAAATAATGTGAAAATATTCTATTTTTTTCATTGCATAGTTTAATATTTATTTAAGTACAACCTAATTCTCTGGATTTTGTGTCTCTTTCACGCTTTCTACTCTCCTCCCCATGTAACTCAGTTTGTTTTGGTTTTAGGCTGTTTTCATTTTCAAAATAGAGAAAAAAGAAAATTTACTCTTGTTTTTTCTAAATGTAGAGTTATATTTTCAACTTTTAAAAATTATAATTAGGTTCTTAAAATGTTTAGTTATCCTGCTTTCTTAAAATGCAAGTGCTATAGCAAAAGATAAACATATTCAACTATTTTAGGATATATACAACCTTAAGTTATCTGTGAAAACCAGATGAGTTCTGGAGACATTGGTATGCAAGAGCATGCCCCTGAGACTATTTGTTTTCTAAAGCTCCTTCACAGCATCCAGTCCTCAAACAACAAACATTCTTTTGCTATTGAAACTGGTTCAGAACAGAACTGAAAGAACAAGGCCTGCTGGTTGAAGCATTGGAGGTAAGCCGACCATTTGCTTCACAAAGCAAAGCTTCATCCTACCTCTTCAAGGCGCTTTCATCTGAAAACTGAGTTTGGAACCAAGTAGAAACAAGCTCTCTCCAGTGGGATTCATCACTTCCTGATTTCAGATGGGCGCAAACAATAGACTCTTGTATTTTCCTGCTATTCACATTTTTAGTCAGGTCTGAAACTGAAGGTGTACTTAAATAATGATGGCTTGCACACATTTCTTTTTCTCCAACTTGGGATTCAGATCCATACTTTCCCAGAGAAAGGTGATACTGTTTTTCAGGTCAGTTCACTCAAAGATGGTGCAAAATAATATGAGGAAAAAGTCCTTCATAATGAGACAGATAATTGGAAGCATACAGTCTCTGCTGCTCCTTTCAATGCCCTGTAATTTTTTTTTCTTGATTTCTAAAAGATGTGGATTTCTTTTCTGTGGGTAGAGAGCTCTTTGGTTGTCCAGATGCTATTAAAATCAGATAATTTCATCTATGTGACTTTCAGCAAGTCGTTTGTTTCCCATATTCTCATTTGGGTGTAATTAACAAAGACTGCAATGGTTTACACCTACACACACTAGAAGTTTGAAAGTAGTGCTAATCATCAGTGTGACACTTTCATCTCTATTGCCTTTTAAGAATAGTCAGATTCTTTTGAAATGGAAATAAAAAATACAAACTAAAACCAAAGCTACAGACAAGTGCTGTTTTTGCCTCCAAATCTTCATAAATGTAAAACTCTATTATTGATCTGACTTATCATTTCAACAAATCCTGGGATGCTACAACCACAAATGTACATTGCTCTTGCTCACAAGAGAGTCTGTTCAACTTTCCCTTCCTTAGCCACCTACTCATATGTGAAAGATATCTGTGGACAAAACACTAAAAACATCGAACTGATAATGTTTTGGGCCAGCTCTTGCCAGAACACTCTTAAAGACCAATTTTCTTTTCTTTTTTTTTTTTTTTTTTTTATTATACTTTAAGTTCTAGGGTACATGTGCATAAC
>NW_012116555.1:551039-559979 GCF_000951035.1 Colobus angolensis palliatus
AAGATGTGGATTTCTTTTCTGTGGGTAGAGAGCTCTTTGGTTGTCCAGATGCTATTAAAATCAGATAATTTCATCTATGTGACTTTCAGCAAGTCATTTGTTTCCCATATTCTCATTTGGGTGTAATTAACAAAGACTGCAATGGTTTACACCTACACACACTAGAAGTTTAAAAGTAGTGCTAATCATCAGTGTGACACTTTCATCTCTATTGCCTTTTAAGAATAGTCAGTCTCTTTTGAAATGGAAATAAAAAATACAAACTAAAACCACAGCTACAGACAAGTACTGTTTTTGCGTCCAAATCTTGGTAAATATAAAACTCCATTATTGATCTGACTTATCATTTCAACAAATCCTGGGATGCTACAACCACAAATGTACATTGCCCTTGCTCACAAGAGAGTCTGTTCAACTTTCCCTTCCTTAGCCACCTACTCATATGTGAAAGATATCTGTGGACAAAACACTAAAAGCATCGAACTGATAATATTTATGGGTCAGCTCATGCCAGAACACTCTTAAAGACCAATTTTATTTTCTTTGTAATGTAAGATCATGTAGGAACAATATTCTCTTATCTTTGAAAAAAGTTTTCTTAAAAGACAATAGTTAAAGAAGCACTAATATTACAGGTGGGTATTTACTTTTTTTTTTTTTATCACAGCCTATTAGAAATAAGAATTTAAAGACTGGGTCTAAAGCAGAAAGCAACCAGAGACAAAAAGAATGAAAATTATGAAGGACTGAGGTACCAATTGTATAGGCAGGTAGAAATCTAAATATTTAGTAAGCATTTTATTAAATACTGTATACAGTAGTACCTAAGTAAAAGACATATTTAATATCTTTGCAGACCTCTTATATTCCAGTCACTTATACAAGACAGAGAAAGTAAAAGCATAGTTTCATTTGTTGTTAGTCCTGAGAAGCAGGTGAACAGTAAACTAGAAATATTCATTCTCTTTCTCCTTCTGTCTTAGCATCTATGCTACAACACTTTCTATCCCTATCTTTACACTGTGTAGAAAGCTTATAAAGACCTATATTGACCCAGCAACAACTAGAAGACATAAAAAGGCTTTTTCTTTTTATAAGCAAAATGTTGATACAAAAACTTTATAGAAGAAAGAGAACAAATACACATTCTATTCTATAAGGCCTTCTTTATGACAAGGCTGAACATCGTGTTGATGTTTGAATGCTATAAATCATTAATAACGACCAATTCAAAACTACTTATGGTGAGTAGGGGTAAGAAAATAGTGTCCACATCTTCATAATTTTCCATCAGATGCCTCAAGCTTGAGAGATCTGTTATATTTGGAAGAAGACTGGCCTGGCAATTTAAAAATCTAAATCCAAAATTTAACAAAACAAAACAAAAACTTCACCATTAAGCAGGCAGTGCCTCAGTTTTAGTGGTTAAATAAATCACAACCCAAGAAGTGTCTTAGTTCTTGTATGAGGACATTTTTTAAAATGAGCATCATTGTTAATGATAAGTATCTTATAACATGCTATATTTGTTGAATAAATAAATCCTGAAATTGAGTTTTGTTTGGTATCTTTTAATTGCACAAATAATATATTTTGTTTGTGGCTGCTATAGAGAAATATTGAGTTTAACTCTAGTAATTTTTAATTTTTGTGGATATATAGTATGTGTATATATTTATTGGTTACACAAGATGTTTTCATATAGGCATGAAAATGTCAAATAAGCACATCATAAAGAATGGGGTATCCATACCATCAAGCATTTATCCATTGAGTTGCAAACAATCCAATTACACTCTAAGTTATTTCAGAATGTACAGTTAAGTTATTGACTAGAGTCACCCTGTTGTGCTATCAAATGCAAATTAATGTCTTATTAATTATTTCTATTTTTTTGTACCCATTAACCATCCCTACCTTTCCACTAGCACTCTACTACCCTTCCTAGCCTCTGGTAACTATCCTTTTACTCTCTATTACATGAGTTCAATCATTTTGATTTTTAGATCCCACCAATAAGTGAGAACATGAGATGTTTGTCTTTCTGTACCTGGTTTATTTGACTTAACATAATGATTTCCATGTCTATGTCATTGCAAATCGTTCGGTCTTATTCTTTTTTGGGGTGTGGCTGAATAGTACTCCACTGTGTATATGTACCACATGTTCTTTATCCATTCCTCTGTTGAGGGACATTTAGGTCACTTTGGAATCTTGGCTATTGTAAACAGCGCTGCAACAAACATAGGAGTGCAGATATCTCTTTGATATTCTGATTTCCTTTCTTTTCAGTATATACCCAGCAGTGGGATTGCTGGATCATATGGTAGCTCAATTTTTACTTTTTGAAGAGCCTACAAATTGTTCTCCCTAGTGGTTGTACTAATTTACACTCCTACCAACAGTGTACAAGGAGGGGTTCCCTTTTCTCCACATCCTCGCTAGCACTTGTTATTTGCCTGAGGTTTGAATAAAAGTTATTTTAAATGGGGTGAGATAATATGTCATTGTAATTTTGATTTGCATTTCTCCGATGATCACTGATGTTGAGCATCTTTTCATATACCTGTTTGCCATTTGTATGTCTTCTTTTGAGAAATGTTTATTCAAATCTTTTGCCCATCTTTTGATTGGATTTAAAAATATTTTCCTACAGAGTTGTTTGAGTTTCATAGCTAGAGATCTTAGATTTAAGTCTTTAATCCATTTTTATTTGATTCTTGTAAATGGTGAGAGATAGGGGTCTAGTTTCATTCTTCTGCATATGGATATACAGTTTTCCCAGCACCATTTACTGAAGTGGCTGTGTTTTCCACATTATATGTTCTTGGCACCTTTGTCAAAAATAAGTTCACTGTAGGTATGTGGATTTGTTTCTAGGATCTCTATTCTGTTCTATTGGTCAATGTGTCTGTTTTCATGGCAGTACCACGCTGTTTTTGTTACTATAGCTCTACAGTATAATTTAATGTCAGATAATGTGATTCTTCCAGTTTTTGTTTTTTGTTTTTTTGCTTAGGTTTGCTGTGGCTATTCTGGGTCATTTGTGGTTCCATATAAATTTTAGGACTGTTTTTTATATTTCTGTGAAGAATGTCATCAGTATTTTGATAGACATTGCATTGAATCTGTAGATTATTTTTGGTAGTATGGACATTTTAACAACATTGATTATTCCAATCCATGAACATGGAGTATTTTTCCTTTTTTTTTTTTTTTGGTGTCCTCTTCAATTTCTTTCATAAGTGTTTTCAAGTTTTCATTATAAGAAATGATTCCCTTCTTTGCTTAATTTAATTCTCAGGTATTTAATTTTATGTGTGGCTATTACAAATTGAGTTACTTTTTAATTTTTTTCTCACATTGTTTACTATTGTCATATAGAAATGCCACTGATTTTTGTATGTTGATTTTGTATCCTGAAACTTTAATTAATTTGTTTATCTGTTCTAATAGTTTTCTTGTGGAGTCTTTAGGTTTTTTCCAAATCATATCATCTGCAAACAAGAATAATTTATTTGACTTCTTCCTTTTTAAATGGATGCCCTTTATATCTTTCTCTTGTCTGATTACTCTAGTGAGGACATCTAGTACTATGTTGAATAACAGTGGTGACAGTGGGTATCCTTGTCATATTCTAGATCTTAAAGGAAAGTCTTAAAGGAAAGTCTTTCAGGTTTTCCCTATTAGGTGTGATACTAGCTGTGGGTCTGTTGTATATAGCTTTTATTATGTTGAGGTTTGTTCCTGCTATACCCAAGTTTTTTAGGGATTTTATCATAGAGGTATGTTAAACTTTATCATATGCATTTTCGATATCAATTGAAATGCTCATATGGTTTTTATCCTTCATTCTGTTGATATGATGTATCACATTGATTGATTTGCATATGTTGAACCATCTTTACATACCAGGGATACATCCCACTTGGTCATGATGAATGATCTTTCTAATGCATTCTTGAATTTGGTTTGCTAGTATTTTGTTTATGATTTTTGCATTCATATTCATCAGAGATTTTGGCCTGTAGTTTTCTTTTTTTGATGTTTGTTTGTCTGGTTTTGGTATGAGGGTAATACTGGTATCTTAGAATGAGTTTGGAAGTATTTCCTCCTCCTATATTTTTTCAGAATAGTTTGAGTAGAATTAGTATTAGTTGTTTAAATGTTCGGTAGAATAGGGCTTTGATCTTGTTACTTGTTATTGGTCTGTTCAGATTTTGAATTTTTCACGGTTCAGTCTTGGTGGGTTGTATGTATCTAAGAATTTGTTCATTTATTTTAGATTTTCCAATTTATTGACATATAGTTGCTCATAATATCCAGTAATAATCCTTTGAATTTCTGCAGTATCAGTTGTAATGTCTTCTATTTCATTTCTGATTTATTTGGATCTTCTCTTTTTCTAAATGTGACTAAAGTTTTGTCAATTTTGTGTAACTTTTCAAAAAAACAACTTTTCATTTCATATATTTTAAACTTTTATTTATTTCTGCTCTGATCTTTATTATTTGTTTTCTTCTACTAATTTTGGGTTTAGTTTGCTCTTGCTTTTCTAGTTCTTTAAGATGCATTGTTAGACTGCTTATCTGAAGTTTTTTCTCTTTTTTAATGTAGACACTTGGAGCTATAAACTTCTCTCTTAGACCTGCTTTTCTTGTGTCCCATAGGTTTTGATATGTTGTGTTTCCATTATTAGTTGTTTCAATAAATTTTTCAATTTCATTCTTAATTTCTTCATTGGCCCACTGATCATTCAGGAGCATATTGTTTATTTCCATATATTTGTATACTTTTCAAAATTCCTCATTATTAACTTCTTGTTTTGTTCCATTGCAGTCAGAGAAGATGCAGGATATTACTTTATTTTAAAAAATATATTACGATGTGTTTTGTGACCTAAGATACATTCTATCCTTGAGAATGATCCCGTGCAGAGGAAAAGAATGTGTATTCTGAAGCTCTTGGGTGAAATGTTCTGTAAATATCTATTAGATCCATTTGGTCTATAGTGCAGAATAGATCTGATGTTTCTTTGTTGATTTTCTGTGTAGAAGACCCGCCTATGCTGAAAGCAGGGTGTTGATGTCTCCAGCTATTATTGTATTGGGACCTATCTCTCTCTTTAGCTCTAATAATATTTGCTTTATACATTAGGGTGCTCCAGTGTTGGTGGCATATATATTTAAAATTGTTATATCCTCTTGCTGAATTAGCCCCTTTATGATTATATAGTGACCTACTTTGTCTCTTCTTATAGTTTTTGTCTTAAAATCTATTTTGCCTGATTTAAGTACTGTGATTGTTGCTTTTTTTGGTTTACATTTGTATGGAATATCTTTTTCAATCTCTTTATTTTCAATCTATGTGTGTCTTTATAGGTGAAGTGTGTTTCTTGTAGGCAACAGATCAAGGGTTCTCATTTTTTTCATCCATTCAGCCATTCTATGTCTTTTGAGTGGGGGGTTTAGTCCATTTACATTCAATGTTGTTATTCATAGGTAAGAACTTACTCCTGCATTTTATTAGTTGTTTTCTGGTTGTTTTATAATCTTTCCTTCCTTCTTCCTTTCTTTCATCTCTTCCTCTAGTTAAGGTGATATTTTCTGGTGATATGATTTAGTTTTTTTTTTTTTAATTGTTTGTGTATTCAGTGTATGTTTTTTATTTTGAGGTTACCATGAGGCTTGTAAACACTATCTTACAGCCCATCATTTTAACCTGATAACGACACTATTTTCATAAACAAACAATAAAAATAACTAACAAAAACTCACCCTAACTTTCTCCTTCTGCTTTTTAATTTTTTGTTTTCTATTTCTATCTTATTGTACTATGTCTTGAAAAATTGTAGTTATTATTTTTAATTGGTTCATCATGTAGTCTTTCTACTTAGGATAAGAGTAGTTGACACACTACAGTTGCAGTATTATAATATTCTGTGTTTTTCTTTTTTTTTTTTTGAGACGGAGTCTCGCTCTGTCGCCCGGGCTGGAGTGCAGTGGCCGGATCTCAGCTCACCGCAAACTCCGCCTCCCGGGTTTATGCCATTCTCCTGCCTCAGCCTCCCGAGTAGCTGGGACCACAGGCGCCCGCCACCTCGCCTGGCTAGTTTTTTGTATTTTTTAGTAGAGACGGGGTTTCACCGTGTTAGCCAGGATGGTCTCGATCTCCTGACCTCGTGATCTGCCCGTCTCGGCCTCCCAAAGTGCTGGGATTACAGGCTTGAGCCACCACGCCCGGCCATGTGTTTTTCTATGTACTTACTATTACCAGTATGTTTTGTACCTTCAGGTGATTATTTTTTGCTCATTAATGTCATTTTATTTCTGATTGAATTACTTTCTTCAGTATTTCTTGTAGGATGGGTTTGGTATTGTTGAAATCCCTCAGCTTTTATCTGGGACAGTCTTTATTTCCCTTTCATGTTTGAAGGATATTTTTGCCAGATATACTATTCTAGGATAAAAGTTTTTTTTCCTTCAGTATTTTAAATATGTCATGCCACTCTCTCCTGGCCTTTAAGGTTTTCACTGAAAAGTCTGCTTTCAGATATGTTGGAGCTCCATTGTATGTTATTTGTTTATTTTGTCTTGCTGCTTTTAGGATACTTTGCTTATCCTTGACCTCTGGGAGTTTTATTATTAAATGTCTCAAGACAGCCTTCTTTGGGTTTAATCTGTTTGGTGGTCTATAACCTTCATGTGCTTGGATATTGATATCTTTCTTTAGTTTTGGGAAGTTCTCTTTATTACCCTTTAAACAAACTTTCCATCCCTATCTCTTTCTCCATCTCCTTCTGAAGGCCAGTAACTCTTAGAGTTGCCCCTTTGAGGCTATTTTCTAGATCCTATAGGCATTCTTCATTTTTTTTAGTTTTTTTTTTTCCTTTTGTTTCCTCTGATAGTGTTTTCAAATAGCCTGTCTTCATGATCACTAATTCTTCTTCTGCTTGATTCATTAACTTCTATTAAAGGATTGTGATGCATTCTTCAGTATACCAATTGCATTATTCAGCTCCAGAACTTCTGTTTGATTCTTTTTAATGATTTCGGTCTCTTTGTTAAATTTATCTCATAAAATTCTGAACCCCTTCTCTGTGTTATCTTGAATTTCTTTGAGTTTCTTCAACACAGCTATTTTGAATTATCTGTCTGAAATGTCATATGTCTCTGCTTCTCCAGGATTAGTCCTTGGTGTCTTTCTTAGTTCATTTGGTGAGGTCATGTTTTCCTGATAGTGTGGATGCTGGTAGATGCTCTTCAGTGTCTGGATATTGAAGAGTTAGATGTTTATTTTAGTCTTCAGTGTCTGGGCTTATCTGCAGCCATCCTTCTTGGAAAGGCTTTTCAGATATATGAAAGGACTTGTGTGTTGTGGTCTAAGCTGTTTCTTCTTTAGGGGAAACCCCAAGACCAATAATGTGATTATTGCAGACTCATAGAGGTACTGCCTTGATGGTCTTGGACAAGATCTGGGAAAACTTTCTGGATTACCAGGCAGAGACTCTTGTTCTCTTCCTTTACTTTCTCCAAAACATACAGTCTCTCTGTTTTGAGTCACCTAAAGCTAGGGGCTGAGTGACACAAGCACCCCTGTGGCCACCACCACTATAACTGTGCTGGGTGAGACCTGAAGCCAGCCCAGCATTGGATCTTGCCCAAGGCCTGCTGTAACCACTCCCTGGCTACTGCCTGCGTTTATTGAAGGTCCTGGGGCTCCACAATTAGCAGGTGGCAAAGCCCGCCAAACCTGTGTCTTCCCCTTCAGGGCGGTAAGATTCCCCACTCCCCGGGTGGTCCAGAAGTGCTGTTTAGGAGTCAGGGACTAGAGTCAAAAACCTTAGAAGTCTACCTGATGTTCTATTGTATTGCAACTGAGCTAGCACTCAAACCACAAGGCACAGCCCTTCTCTTCCCTTTTCCAAAGGTAAAGGAGCCTCACCCTGTAGCCACCATCAACCCTGGCCATGAGGAGTACTGCTAGACTACCATCAATGCTTCCTTAAGGCCCAAGGTCTCTTAAGTCAGCTTTTGGTGAATGCTGCCTGGTCTGGGACTCACCCTTTAGGGCAATGGCCTCTTGTGTGGCCCAGAAAAGGTCCAGAAATGCTGTTCAAGTATCAGGTATTGTAATCAGGGACTCCAAGAGCCTGCTTGGTGCTCTGTCTGCCTGTGGTGGCATTGGTACCTAAGGCGCAAAGCAAAGTCCTTTTTACTTTTCCCTCTGCTTTTCTCAGGCAGAAGTAGTTTTGCCCTATAGCCACCATCGCTGGTAATGTGCTGAATCTCACCTGATGTCAGGAAGTCTCAGTGATTTACCGAGGCCCTTGATATAGCACCTGGGTGTCGCTGCTGGTTATTCAGGGCCCAAGGGCTTTTTAGTTAGCAGGTGATGAATGTTGGCAAAATTAGGTCCTTTCCTTCAAGGCAGTAGGTTTCCTTCTGGTCCAGAGTGTGTCTAGAAATGTCATCTGGGAGCTAGGGTCTAGGACAGGGCCTCATGACTCGGATCATTTTCCTATCCTGCTGTGGCATCCAAGATGCATGACAAAGCCATCCCACTGTTCCCTCTCCTCTACTCAAGAGGAAGTCTTGTTTTCCTGACCCAACTCAGCTGAGTTCAATGCCTTACAGTTGCTGTATTCTCCTCCCCTCAGCACCAGGATATGCTGTCCACACATTGTGGTGTCCCTGATTCAAGATTGTTTTTTCTATCTCTTCAGTGGCTTTTTAGTGATATAAAGTTAAAACCAGGTACTATGAGTGCTCATCTGATTTTTGGTTCTTATGAAGGTGCTATTTTTCTGTGTAGATAGTTGTTAACTTAGTGTCTTTGTGGGGGGCTGATCCATGGAACTTTCTATTATGCCATCTTGCTCTGCCTCTGACAGTCTAATTCTAATAATTTACCTAAATTATCTTTTTTTAATTTTTCTTT
>NW_012116555.1:560380-629389 GCF_000951035.1 Colobus angolensis palliatus
CCAGGTTGGTCTTGAACTCCTGGCCTCAATTGGTCCTTTCACCTCAGCATCCCAAAGTGCTGGGATTACAGGCATGAGTCACTGCATCCAGCCCTTCTTCCATTCTTCCATATTTTTTGCATACATAATTTGTGTGTGTGTGTGTGTGTGTGTGTGTGAATGATGGCAGTTTTTTTCTCCCCTATCTTTTCTCTTTCTTTTATTTTTATCTGCTGTATTACTAGGGCCTCCTGTACAATTTGAATAAGGAGTGTGGCAGAAAGATATCCTTATCTCTCTTTTCTTTTCTTTTCTTTTCTTTTCTTCTCCCTTCCCTTTCCCTCCCCTCCCCTCCCCTCCTCTCTTCTCTTTAGATGGAGTCTCATGCTTGTCATCCAGGCTGGAGTGCAGTGATTCTATCTTGGCTCAAATTACAACCTCTGCTTCCCAGGTTCAAGCAATTCTCCTGCTTCAGCCTCCTGAGTAACTGGGATTACAGGCATCTGCAACCATGCCCAGATAATTTTTGTATTTTTAGTGGGGACAAGGTTTTGCCATGTTGGTCATGCTGGTCATGAACTCCTGACCTCAGGTGATCCACCTTCCTCAGCCTCCCAAAGTGCTGGAATTATAGTCATGAGACACCATGCCTGGCCATCTCATTTCTTATGTTAGAAAGAAAGCCTTCAATATTTCACAATTAAGTATGATAATTGCTGTAGGGTTTTCCTCCTTTATCAGAATGAGAAAAAACCCTTATACTGTTAATTGCTTAGAGCTTTTATCATGAATAAATATTGAATTAAATAAAATATCATTTCTTCACTGAAATGATCATAAGATTTTTCTTGTTTAGTCTGTGTACTGCAAAGTTATTGTTGCTGTAGTACTGCATAACAAATCACCCCCAAACTCAGTGAGTTATAACAACAATCATCTCTGTTCAGTGTATTGATATCTCATGGGACAAAGCAAATAAGATGGGTTAGTTCAAGGTCAAAAGGAGAGAGGAATACACTCTACCATCAGTGGGAAGAACTTCAAAGTTAGTTCCATGACAAAGGGCATGGATAGAGCGAGGGGCCAGTAAAAATGTCCTCTCCGTGGCCACAATTATTCACAATCTTTCCTATGCAAAATACACTTATACCCCTCCTCCGATCCCCAGAATCTCACAATGCACACCACAGAGCTTGAATCCCAGATCAGATCAAGAGGCTGCTCCTTTTGACCTAGAGACTTATAAACCCCAAAAACCAAGTTATCACCCCCATTTATAGGCAACATTAACCCATGGATGGGGTAACTACAATAAACGCTCTCATTAGAAAAGTGGAGAAGGGAGGCATATAGAAGTCACTAGTCCATGACAATTCTGAAATTCTGCTGGAAAAATGTTAACATCTCCCTCTATATGAAGACAGATAATATTCCTTGATTAAACTACTTTACTATTTGAAAATGGTTTCCTATCAATAGTTTTCCATGACTCTTGCCTCTACCTTCTGCAATATCATTCCTTTTCCATTTTGCTGTTTGGCCTCTTTTGAAGAAGTCATTAGGAAATATGCTTTCTAAGGGAGCAGATAAGCGGTTTTATGGGCATATTTCCTGACTGTAGAAAGTTGGAGATTATCAGGATTTTTAAAATCTCATGGTATCCACCACTGTTGTTAGCTTAGGGTAGTCACACTTTTGCTAATGGTGACCTCTTAAAAATTTAGTTAATTTTCTATATATTTTATTCCACTTACCTCTTTATGTCAAAAGCTGCCCCTACAGTTTTTTAAAAAGATACTTCTTGCTTTCTCTAGGCTTAATTATGGATAGTTTGGATCCATCAAGTTTCTTAGTGACAAGGTCTTTAGGCTTTCTAGGAATCTTTTTATCCAGTTGGAAGGATATAGTAGATGCCACATTAATTACATTAATTTTTCCATATCTCTTAAAGAAAGATGTAAGTACTACATGCTTGATTTTGTTTTTACTGCTGTCTTAGTTTATTTTGTGTTGCTACAACAGAATACTTAAGACTAGCCAATTTATAGTCTTATTTATCTCAATTCTGCAGGCTGGGAAGTTCAAAGACATGGCTCTAGCTTCTGGCAAGGACTTTTATGCTGTAGAATCGTAACATGGCAGAGAAAGTCAAAGGGGAAGGGTAGACACATGTGAAAGGATAAAGTCCAAGGGGTATCCTAGCTTTAACTCACTCTCAAAGAAACTAATTTATTCCCATGAGAACTAATTTAATCTTGCCAGAGGGAGCACTCACTACCAGGACAACAGCACCAAGATGTTCATGAAGGATCTGCTCCCGTGACCCCAACACTTCCCACTAGATTCAATCTCATGACACTGCCACAATGGTAATCAGATTTCAGCATGAACTTTTTCTGGGGGAAAGTAAACCATATCCTCCCCATCAAAATAAATCGTATCCAATCCATAGCAACCACCAAATTTAATCAAATAGCCACCATTTTTTTAAAAAAAATTTCTCCAAGGCTATATAATAATTTGACAATATTTGACTCTTGGGAGATGGATAGATTAGAAGTAGTTTTATTTTTCAACCTAGCAGGTTGTGGGCCATTTGCATGCCTTCTAAAATCTGCTTGTAAACTGGCCAATTATCTTCTGAATTTATCTTTACTTTGCAGTATCTCATTATACAAAGCAAAAATTATCAGCTGAAGCTTTGAACTTTCTGCCTGGAAAATATCTTTTCAAGAGGATAAATTCATTAGCTACCTAGTGAATTTTCCATCTTCCACATTATAGTTGGTGACAGTCTTGTGACTATATAACATAGGACATTTATTTTAGTGTCTGGTATTAGTTCTCTTGCTGTTTTTAAAGACCAAAACATTTTCTCACCTTCTATCATCTGGCCCCATATTAGTTCTTTGTTAAAAAATTATCTAGCTCCATTTTGCTTAGTTTTTATCACAATAGTGCTGGAAGCAAGCCATCCTGAAATTCAATGCCTGAAAACGTTCTTAGAGATCTGTAGATCAGCTGGAATGATTCTGCTCATATATTTGTCACACTCATCTTGAAACCAGTGGAGTAGTGAAAGCAGGTTTTTCTAATGGTGACGGCGGAGAGGTAGGTATCAAGCCCACCTGTGAGAGCAATTGCAAGTCTCTGCTTACCTCCCGTCTACGAATATCCTATCGGCTAGAGAAAATCACATGGCTGAGCTCAAAGTCAAAGGGAAGGGCAATATATTTCAAATATAGCAGGATAAAATACAAATTCAAATGACAAAGGCACGGATATGAGAGGTGAAGAGTCGAGGCAATAATACACTCTACTACATTCTGTTCATGTGGTGAATTACAATTAATTCATATTAAATCACGCTTGCATTACTATAATATACCTGATTTTATCCTGACACGTTATACTTTTTATATTTTGCTGGTTTCAATTTGTTAATATTTTAAAACTTCCAGTTTATGTTACTGAGAGATTTACTGATTTTTTTTCTTTCATGTCAGTTTCTGGTATTAATATGTTTCTGGCCTAATAAAAATGAGTTGGAAAGCTTTTCCTAGCTTTCTATTTTCTGAGTCCATGTAAAATTGGTATTGTTTCTTTCGTAAATGATTGGTAGAATTTATTGATAAAGGCATGCATACCTGGAGATTTTTTGGTTGCTGGAAGGCTTTTAAATTATGAATTGGATTTCTTTAATGCTTATAGGTCATATACTAAACTCTTCCATTTTGCCTTTTATTGTGCTCGCTTAAGCCCACTCGCCCAGTTCTTGAGATCTTATTGGGAAACGGCTAATTACCAGTTTCAGGTGTTTTCTATCTATTAGGAGATGGCCTTTCCCTGGTGCCAGATGTGATCCATTACTACTTTAGAGCGATAATTAACAATCAAATGACTATCACCTGATGGTAGCCCAGCACTCCTGATGTGTGTAGGGCGGGGGGAGGAGCAGGAGAAGCCTTCTCCTGCCCTGCTCATACCCAACTAGTTACCCACAGTAAGATTTCCCCTCTCAAGAGTCTAAGACCTGAATTCTTTGGGAAGAATGGATGAAGGTGAGTCTTCCATAACTGCTTTCTTTTGACATAGGGATGGTGGTGGTAGTTTGGTGGGGCTTGCTCTCAGGGCAGGAGGGTGGCTCCATGGACTGGTGAAAGCAGTATCCAGCCAGGTCCAAGGAAGAGAGGGGCAGGATTTCCCCTCTGTCATATCCCACTTATGGGCAGTCTAGGGGTCCCCTGTAGAAGGGTAATTCTTGACTATTGAGAGTATGGTATCCCTCACTGAGAATCATCTGGAACTTTATGGCCTGAAGTCAAGAGGAGATAAATTGGGTTATTAGATTTAGAAGAATGTCAAAATGAAATAAGGGGGTGAAAACACCTCTAAAAATTCCCAAAGCTGCCGACACACCTAGGTAGCTGGTAGCTATAGTCATGCCTGCTAAGACTGGGGTTGCTAGCCAATTCCATTATGCACCCAGGATTAGAATACTGATCCAGATTTTAATATTACCCATCTCTCTTGTTTCTTCTGAGATGCAGCAAGAGATCACTAGTTGGTTCATAGGAATAAGCAGGGTTAGTCTAAATTGAAGCCTGTGAAAGGGGAGCAGATAAGGAGGTTATCTACATATTGTAGAAGTTATACTCCCTAAACAGATTGCTCAGTTAGATTTAGTAATTATTTCAGCCAGATCTTTACATTCTAGTTGATATATTTTGTCACATCTGTCTATGGCAATATTTTTGTGGTATTTTTTAATTATTTGCTTTGTCTTATTCTTTTCTTCCTTTATTTTTGCAGTGCTTTTAAAAAAGATTTTCTATTGGTTTTGTTTTGATCACTCATCTTTGAATGTGTTGAGATTTCCTATACCAATGATTTGAAGGGTAGGGCCCAGAGCAATATTTCAAGTTTGTAGGCATTTTCCTTATGTTGCTGAATTTTGATGAATAAATATTATTAACCTTTACTTTTACCCAAGTGATAGACATTACATGCTAGTCTGCCTACCATTCAGTTTCCTTTCTTTTTTGTTTTTAGAAAAAAAATCAGCTACTTCTTGCAAGTATGGCTTATCTGTATGATTTCATATATAATTTTTTCTTCTGCTTATGAGACCAAACTGGGATAACAGAAGCTCTCATCTCTAGCCTACCTGCAGTTTTATTAACTTCAGTTTGGTACCTGAGGGAGTACATATGAGTACATATCAAGGTGCACTCTGGAGATGTGTACCTTCATCCTTTTCCTACAAAAATTCAATTTGTGTTTTAACCCTTCATCATAACCCTGCCATAGCCACAACTGCTTTTTACAACTTCCATCTTTTTAATCTTTTTAAATTTTGGGGGAGATTCATTATTCTAATTTTTCAATGATGTATTTTGTTTGTGTTTCCTTTATTTTCTTTGTTGCATTTACTTTTTTTTTTCTTTTGCAAAAGAGGAAGGTGAAAAATGCCATGCTTATAATATTAATCATGATTGTGGACTGTAATAATATATTTTTGATTTTGCTTAAAGTAACCTCTTGTTGGTGTGTTCTTGAGGTCAAATCTTGTGCTCTATTCTTATTAATGTGCATTTGGCCTCAGGTGAATTGGGATCAATTACTTGGTTGTATCTGAAGAAATCCAAATCTAATTTTGAAAAACACAATTCAAAATGAGTGTTTCAATGACAAATAAAATTCTTCTTGCATATGAATTATCCTTTTAATATCTAAATAGCTATAAATAGAATACAAATCTTTTGTAACAATACACTAATAAGGAAAATGAGTGTTTGTAAATAAATGATTAAATATACATTAGTTAAGTTTCCATAGTATCCCAAAAATTATACATTGTAATGCTGATAAGGAGAAAATGTGTATAGATGGTACCCAACTGATATAATGATATGATACAATAGATCTCGGCATTCAGACTAGTTTAACTGGGTTCTTGTCTCATCTTTTCCCTATGTAAGCTGTGTCGCTTGAGCAAGTCACTTAACGTTTCTGTGCTCTCATTTTTAAGAATGGAGAAATAATAGTACTTCTCTGATATAGTTGTTAAAATTATTAAATGAATTAATGTATGTGAAGAGCTTACAAGAGTATCTGACATATACTGAGCTTTCAATAGTTGCTTATTGTTTTGTGAAAGTTGACTTTATATAAAGCTTTCTACAAGTCAAAATAAAATTGTCTGTGGTGTGTATACATTTTTGTATCCATTTTCCTCAGCTAGATAGTATTTTTGTATGCATGGAACAGAGAATATCTTGGCAGCCATATTTTCATAATTTTTTCCTTTTATTAAACTTTTGTTTTATGTTATTACTCTACAGATATTTGCTCAATTTATCACAACTTAAGTAATTCTGACTCATATTAAAGTGCACTTTTCTCAAAAGCAGAGATCTTATGCCGGTCAATCCCTGTATATGAGGAGTTGATTCTCTAGAAGATGAAAGGACCTTTTTCTTATTCTGGATGTATCTCTCTTGCACATATCTGCTAACAACTGCTACCACACCGGGGGACTCAGCTCTGTTTCCTCTTCTTCAAGAAAATTTCCCTAATTCCTGAGGGATTGTGAGAGTTTTAGAATGCTTATCACACTAGCATACTGCCCTCTGCTAGCTTTCAGCTACAAATAAAAGAATCTCCTGATAAAGTGGCATAAACAATGAAGTTATAATATATTGCACGAGTCTAAAAACCATGTTGAAAACTGCTAAATGCAAGCTCAAGATCTTTCCTCCTGTATACTTTTATTTTTTACTAACAATTTTATTTCCAGAGTCTGTAATTTCAATTTCTTAAATGCCTGTTTAAGAATTCCATTGGATACTACTGACATCGAAATGAATTTTGTAAAATAGCACTCCTATATTTTTAATGTTCAAGGATATTCCTTGAAATATTTTGGGAGCTTTGCTTTCATTATAAAAGTTACTCATGCATAGAATTAAAAATTATTGGGATGAAAGGGCTTAAAGTAAAAGTTAAAGATTATCTCGCCTCATCCACACCCACACTCCCAATTTTCACTCATCAGAAAGGCAACTTTTGTTAGTAACTTCTTGTATATCCTTTTAAACGGCATCAGTTAAAATCTTTTATTTATTGCATTATTTCCTTTCCAGCCTTTTATTTTCCCGTATCTATCACCCCAGTTCCATTGCTCATTTATATATTCTGAAGTAAGCAGACTAGAAATCACTTTTGCTACCTCACAGAGAAATTGGCTTTCTTTATTAGAATATGCTTACTGAAGAAAAGAGTGTGAATTAGCAAGACTCCCTTCTGAAGTGCTAAGCCATGTTACATTAGAGTTTTAATAATGATGGTTAACAATAATGTGTGTTTGTGCATTTTCGTGACTACATCCCTGTCATTTCACCCCAGTACTCTTCAATATTAATAACTGTGACAGTGACAAGATGTGCTAAAGATCCACGGATTTTATAAATGGTCAGCTGTCTTCAGTGGCAAGTGGCATTTTATTTCGTTTTAGCGCAAAGGGTATGAAGGATATTTATTCACTAAGACATGTAGAGCAAGATGCAAATTTTTTAAAATGCTAGTCATATGATAGATACATATGCTGGAAGATTATGGGAGAGAAAAAATTACCAAGGCTAATGTATTTGAAGCTACTATAATATAATCATAAAGTATAATACTTTTTAAGGTAGGACTATTTTGGATTTCTTCCAAAGCCATTTATTTCTAAAGAACTATAAGAACCTTATTAAGGGGGACCTATCTTGGGCAACATAATAATGTCCTTTTAATTCTCTCTAGCCTACTTTTTCCACATAGTTTTCCCCAGAATATTTTATCCAGTCTTAAGGAACTCTCATACTATGTCTCCTTCCTACTACACCCAAGGTTTTAGTAATTATTTACATCTTGAGTTACTATGTTAGGATTCCATCTTTAACTCCAAAGAAACAACGTGTCTTTCACCGTAATTAAGGTGAGTTGAATGAGTTGGGAGTTTTGAGCCCCTTAAATCTCACTTCATAGGCTGAGAAGGAGGATGATCCTAGTTTAATATTATATCACTTCAAAGATAATCTCACAGGTAGCATTTTAGTGATGTCTTTGATTGATTTTTAGTTCTAAGAGATTTTTTGTTGTAAACAAGGAGTTTGGCAAAGAATTATAAGTAAAAACATCTTCATTTTTGTAATGATAGGATGGACTTTGCTTTTGAAGAGTCCCACACACCCAAGTTCTGTGTTTGACTGCGTAACTTTCTGCTTTGGAAGGATGAAGTCTCCTCTGCCATTATTTGACCCTTAGGTTTGTAAACATGCTATATTAGTGGCATGGTAGTAAAGTCACATCACAAGATGGCAAAGCCAAGTGTTCTGATGACTCCCAATCCTGACACCTGGATATTTCTTGAGAATTTACATTTCTATTTTATAACTCATCTTATTGTATATAATCAGTCAACTAGTGTCAGAAATTTACTTAAAAGCTCATGATATTAAAAAGGGAGAAAGATAGCTGAGTGACTCCACTCCCTTTTAACTTTAAGGATAATACCCCATACTCAGTGTTAGTAGTTCTCTCTGTGAGCACTTACTGTATCCTGTCACAGCAAGTTTACTTATTAATTCTGTCTCCTTATCTTGAACACTATATACAGAGATTCTAGACACAAGTAGTCTGGAATTCGCTATTCTTTTAGGTAACAAAAATGTTGTTAGGAAAATGTATTTATATGTTGACCCACTTTTATGTTTCTTTATTCAGAAGTTTGCTTTAAAAAAAATATCAAGAGCAGCTTTAGGTTCACAAATTAAGAGGAATGTACAGAGGTTTTTCCAGAGCACCTCTACCCCTACACATGTAAAGCCTCTGCCATGATCAAAATCCCCCACTAGAGTGGTAAATTTGTTACTTGAAGAACTACATTGACACATATTAATGTCCTACAATGACACATCATCCAAAGTCCATGTTTACAATAGAGTTCATTCTTGCTGTTGTACATTCTATGGCTTGGAAACAATGTGTAATGACATGTACCGATCATTATAGTATCATACAGAGTAATTTTATTGTCCTAAAGAATCCTCTATGTTCTATATATTCATTTCTCCCCCACTCAAACCCCAGGCAACCACTGATCTTTTTACTGTTTACATAGTTTTGCATTTTCTAGAATGTCATATAGTTGGAATTATACAGTTTGTAGCCTTTTCAGATTGGCTGATTTCACTTAGTAATATACATTGAAGTATCCTACATGTTAATTCATGACTTGATAGCTTGTTTCTTTGTAGCACTCAATAGTATTTCATTGTTTGTATATACTACAGTTTATTAATCCATTCACCTATTGGAGGATATCTGGGTTCCTTCCAAGTTTTTGAAAATAAAGCTGCTACAGGCTTCCATGTGCAGTTTCTGTATGAACATAAATCTTCATTTTCTTTGGGTGAATACCAAGGAGCACAATTGCTTTGGTTTTGTGAGAAACTGACAAACTGTTTTCCAAAGTGACTGTAACATTTTGCATTCTCAACAGCAATGAGTGAGTTCCTACTGCTCCACATCCTCATCAGCATTTGCTACTATCACTGTTCTAGATTTTGGCCATTCTCGGAGATGTATAACAGTATCTACACATACTCATTGGTGTATAGCATCTCATTTTAGTTTATGTTTCCTTGGTTACATATGTGGAATATCTTTTCATATGCTTATTTGGCATCTGTATACCTTCATTGGTGAGGTGTCTATTAAGGCAGGGGTGTCTAATCTTTTGGCTTACCTGGGCCACATAGGAAGAAGCAGAACTGTCTTGGGCCATACATAAAATACACTAACACAATTGCTGATGAGCTAAAAAAACATACACACAAAAAATCTCATAACGTTTTAAGAAAGTTTATGAATTTGTGTGATGCTACATTCAAACCTATCCTGGGCCATGGGCTGAACAAGCTTGTATTAAGTTGGTGCAAAAGTTATTGTGCTTTTTTTCCATTAAAAGTAAGTAATGGCAAAAACTGCGATTACTATTTCACCAACCTAATATTAAGATATTTGGCCATTTTCCAATTCAGTTTTTTTTTTAATTGTTGAGTTTTCCTTTAGTAAGATATGCCTTTTGCAAATGTTTTCTCCCAGTCTGTGACTTGTTTTCTCATTATCTTGATGTTTTCTTTTGCAGAGCAGTTTTAAAAATTGTATTCTAGTCCAGCTTATCAATTATTGCTTTCATGGATCATGCATTTGGTGTTGTTTCTAAAAGTTATCACCACACCAAGGTCATCTAGGTTTTTCCCTCTGTTATCTTCTAGGAGTTTCATAGTTTTGCATTTTATATTTAAATTGATGATACATTTTCAGTTAATTTTTGCAAGGAGTGTAAAATCTGTATCTAGATTCATTTTGTTTCCTGTGGATGCCCAGTTGTTTCAGCACCATATGCTGAAAAGTCTTTCTTTGCTCCAGTGTATTGCTTTTGGTCTTTGTTAAAGATCAGTTTACTGTGTTTAATGCGGATCTATTCCTGGACTCTCAATTCGGTCCCGTTTATCTGCCTGTTCTTTCACCAATGCCATACTGTCTTGATTATTGTTTCATAGTAAGTGTTGAAGTCAGGTTGTGCTTCCTTACTTTTAGAACAATAATCACTCATTTGTGAAACCAAGCTGCCAAGTTGCTGTCATGGAGATAAAGAACTTCTCTCCTAATATCAATAGTGGCTAGAGTATCACTTTTTTATTATTCCCCCCTTACTGTGTCTTACTTTCTATTTGGGAGGAGGCCTATAGCTAAGTAGTTGTTACAATAAACAGAAGTTTGCTTAAATAACATTAACAAGGAAGATTTGAGTATGACAGTTATGAACACAGGGACTTTTATGAGACCAAACTGCAAGAAGTACTGTGTCTCACACGAATGGGAAAGGGAAAAGTCATCAAGCTTCTCTCTGTTTTTCTGTTTCTCTGACACACACACACATATACATACACACATACACACATCCTTCATCCCAGATGTACATCTGCTTTATTCTTTTCTTTTTATAGACTGGCTACACATGCTTAATCCTCAAGTCCAAGTCCATCTGGTCCTTTGGTTGAAGTTTTCATGCTTGCTAATGCAATCTCTGTGACACTACTTCTAGATTCCAAGAAGAAAGAATCATCTGGTACTGGATCTGAGATATATGCTGAATCCAGAGACCATGAGTCTATAGCGAAAAGCAGTCTGAATTCTGACACAGGTGACCAGTGTAAGGTCTTGAATATGTCACTTCATGTCCCTGGGTTGCAGTTTCAAGATCAAGTCAGAGAGGGAGACAGCAAAATTATTGGTAGAGTCCTGAATCTGACAGGCCAGAGTGTAGGAGCAGGCAGGGATCAACAGGAAGGTGATTCTCTATCTCTATCCCTGCTGAGAACTTTTTGGAGCTTCATTTTTGGCATCATCTTCAGAGACTGTACAAGACACACACGAGAAATAATTTGATTTTTGTATGTGTACTTTTTCCCCGCTCCCTATCCTTTTAAATTTCACTCAGTTTGTTTTCTTTTCCTATCTCCTTCATCTGCCCTTTAAACAACAGTCTGAGGAGTTACAAAGATAGAGCCTGGTGCATGCATCAGAGACCATAAGGAAAGGCTGGAGGGCAGGAAGAGGAGTCATAAGGTGGTTCCAATCCTGGAAGTCTGACTCACAGTACATGGGAGTCAGCCTCATTGTTCATTTCTATATTAGCTATTATTAGGCTTTTGGAAATTGGCAAATGCCAGTTTTGACAAACTCTGTTTTGTCATTGCTGTGATAATATAACTCTACCTCATTTCTAAACTATGAAAATGGAGTTTTCTAAAATAACTGATATGAGTTATTAATCAAAATGAATAATATAAGAAATACTTCCTACTAATTTTAAAGGTATAGGAATGGTACTTTGGACCGAGTACTGTTAATAACAATTATTAGAATTCAAGTTGCTAAGAAGTAAAGGCTGGCCATAGTCTCAAGGACCAGCCCATCTGTATATATTCTTTGATATGCTTGTTAAAAAATCCATCTCCTTCATTTATGATCATGCTCTATACTTATTGCTCTGAGATAGAATCAACCTCAAAGATCCAAGCTTTGTGGGAAGAAGTGATTTCAAAAGCAGAACTTACCAAAGGGTCAGGGAATAACAGAAGCATTTGCATTTGTGTCTTGGCTCTTGAATGCCTAAGTCCACAAATTTAAGGCCCCTTCAAAATCTGGCTTATGCGAATCTTTTTAGAACATATGCCCACTTGAGTTCAACTCCATTGAACTGTACTTTCTGTACTGTTCTTTCTGTTCTGTTCTATTGATGTTCTCATGTTTATATTTCCAATGAAGAGTGTCTGGGAGGGAAGGGAAATTAAATGGTAGGGATTTTTAAAGAGGAGTATGCAGTCTTTGTCCATATCCCTTTGTAACATGTAGACAAGGCCAAAGGAGCCCAGTAAAAATCCCTTTGATTAAATAAAGAAGACAAGAGCCCTAGGCTTGACTTCTCTTCAAACTCCCTGGATCTGTCCTGTGCCTGGGTCTGTTTTTCTTTCCAGTTCATTTCAGTTGGACCCTGCTTGGCTCCACTTGTGCTGTATGTAGCTCCCCCATTTTTCTTATTATGTTGTGGTTATTTCTAAGTTCCATACCTCTTGCTTGATTCTATACCTCCAGCTTAAGCTCCTTCTTCCAGAGTGTTCTCCTGGGTCCCTTGCCTGGGTATGATAAGTTTGGGACTGAAGCTAACAGAACCTTGCTGTATTTAATAAATGCACATTTTCTTTCTTTCATTTTAATTTTTTAATTTTTTTTTATTTGTGATTTTGCCTTTATTTGCCAAGTAGCTAGATGTTCTAATTTAATCCAATTTAGGTCTACATTTTTAAATGTTTACTTTAAAGGCACATATACTACAGAACAGAAATGTGTGCTTAATGTCTATGAACCTTCTGAAAATGTTTCTTCTAAAAAAAATCCTGACTGGGCATAGTGGCTCATGTTTGCAATCACAGAATGTTGGGAGGCCAAAGTGGGAGGATCACTTGAGCCCAGGAGTTTGAAACCAGCCTGGGCAACATAGTGAGACCATGTCTCAAAAAACAAAAAATATCCTGTGGAATTTAATGTTATCACATAAACATGTGTTTTGTTTTTGTTTCTGAGAATAAATATCGATACTACCTCTCCCAAACTCATAGCTTGACAATTTAGTACCCAATTAATGATGCAAAGAAGCTCATGTCCATGTTCTCATTATAGTACACTAAAGTAGACTCAATTACGCTGCATTCTATGTTAAATTATGTGATAATGAGACTTCTATACTTTATCCTATCAAGTATTTATAAGATATTTATATTTAGATATTAGCATTTATATACCATAGGAGTTCACGTACAGTGCTAACATTCAAAATCTAGATGGCAATGTAATTATTGTTTTCGTATTTTGATTTTAAAGTAGGTTATGCTAATTAATAGATGATGTTATCTGATGCTTTGTGAGTAAAAAGCAGAGAGAACTGGATCATGCATCCTTTTTGCTATTGCATTTATCCATGTAGAATGTGAAATCAGCTTTACTATTTCATATTTATTCATTTATTTCAAATGCTTTTTTAAAAAAACTAGCAATCTAGCCAAAGAAATTGAAGCAAGTTTCTTCCTGACAAGGACTGGATTACAGTAAATAGAGCTTATGCTGTTCAGTCTGCCCATGGCCATATCATTCACAGCATTGACTTTCCAAGAGTTAAAATGATTTGAACTTTTCTCTAGTGAGAATGCAAATTGCCTCTTTGAGACACTAGAGGGTGGTATTTGTAAAGTCATTTAGGGCTGTAGTGGTACTGACTTGAATTTATTCTATGAGATTATTTGTTCAAATTGTCTTTGAATGAGGACAGTGCAAATATATGTTTTTTAAAATTCCTATGAGATGAAGGACTGTAAACTGTCATTTAAGTGCAATTAGTTTGACTTTCAAAAAGGTGAATCTATCTGTATTAATCTAGTACTTTTTTCAGCACAGAAAAAAAGGATTGCTTTCTGTTTTTCCTTTGCTTGGCACTTTGATGTGATAGGCTTTGGCTTACAGCAAGGCAAACTTGTTTTTCACTAGAGAACTTTGTAGAAACATTTGCTTCCATTAGTGTTTCAATACAGCAGCATGAGTATCATCAGATTATTAAATAAATAAAGGCCCTTTTGTAAGGGGGCTGCCATCTGTTTTGTCTACCTGTCCTGGAGAGTTGAATAAGTAAAACCATATATGCGTAAAACCAAAGAAATGAATCATGAAATAGCTGTTCATAGGATACAGGCCATTGACTTTATATTCAAAGCACTTAAATATATTTAAAGCTTTTTGCTTCTAAACCTTTACAAATAATTCAAAAAGTATTAACTATAATAAACAAAGTTTTTGTGTTTTATTTTTAACTACCCAAGATATAAATTTCAGATTTTGTTAGCACAGAAAAAATAATGTAAAACCATTTTTGACTATAGTTTCTCTCCCCTGGCTTATGAGCCTTCTTTAAGTCTAGGGGATACAGTTTTCTCTCAATATTGTAAGTAGTTTTCCAGGGCCGCCCCTGAAAATAAGTATAAAATGACTACAAAGCACTTTGTGAATATGGATGCTCTCCAAAGGCTAAACAAAAATCTATAGCAGAAAAACATAATAAAGATTATGCTGCAAATGGTAGGCACATTATTTTAATAATTTAATAAAACCATAACAAATAAATAAACATATTATTTCTCTAATTTATTGATAGTCAGATAATAGCTACAATATGAATGGATGATTTAGGAATTCATGAATTATTCTTCTGTCAAGCCTGTAATTCTTGAAACTAAATATTTAAGTCATGCTTTAGGCTTTCACTCTCGGTGTTATCTGAAAAGACTCTTCCTTCTGGCCTAAACACTTAATTAGAATATATTTGTACAATCCAAACACACTTTTCATGATTAATGGCCTCAGTTTGCCAGTAATACTGTAAAAATTGCTATTTAAATACACAATTAAATGTGCTTAGTTTGTTCTTTGGGTTGGAGAGTTGTGTTACTATGAGAGAACTACCGTTGGATTCTAATTCTTCCAAACTACGTCTTTCGTGGAAGTATGCTTTAGTGTATTTGTCTTATATGATTGTTTTGCAGTATATCTCCAGTATACAGTGATTATACAGTGATTTAAATTATTCACTCACATGGCACATGGAAGTCACAGACCCTGTACTGTCCCTTTAGTAGAGGGAAACACATTGCAAACTGCTTCTTTGTTACTATGAAATAAATGAGTGGTTATAGTAGTCTCTATTACGGACTAAATTTTGTCCCCCACCTACAATTCGTATGTTGAAGTTCTAACCCCTCAGCGTGGCTGTATTTGGAGAGAGGGCCTTTAAGGAGATAATTAAGGTTAAATGGGATCATAAGTGTGAGCTGTTAATCAGATAGGACTGGAGATCGTATAAGAAAAGAAGAGACACCAGAGGGCTCTCTTTTTCTTTCTCTGCATGTTGACAGAGAAAAGCCCCTGTGATGACACAATGAGAAGGTAGAGAGGCTTCACTAGAAACAGAATTTTTCAGCACCTTGATCTTGGACTTCTGGACTCCAGAACTGCAAGGAAATAATTTTCTGTTGTTTAAGCCACTCAATCTGTGGTATTTTCTTATGGCAGCCCTTGCACACCCATATGTTCTCACTTTCCATGATCACCTAGGATTTCACACAGTCCCTGATAGAAGAGGGGCTTAAGATTTTTCTTGAATGAATGAAAGAACAAATGACAAAAGTTTAAATACTCTATAAAATGGATGATAATTTTTCTAATGGCAAGTACTTTTTTTCTCCCAACTGAGTCTGGCTACTTGGCTGGTGTTCTTAGCGGGCGCTCTCCCTGTTAGGAAGACACTTTTTGCTTTCATCGGGGATTCTTGTCTCTCTTTTTCCCCAGTGATACCAAATTAAATGTTGGTAAGTTCTTTGTTGATCAGAAACTTCATGAGCTAAATTGATGTGTATCATATGTTACTCAATGACGGAGATACATTCTAGGAAATGCATCATTAGGATATTCTAAGACATTCATCATTAGGTAATTTTATCATTGTGTGAACATCATCGCAGGTACTTACACAAACCTAGCCTACTGAACACCTAATATATGGTATAGCCTATCGCTCCTAGGCTACAAACGTGGACGATGTATTACTGTGCTCAATACTGTAGGCAGTTGTAACAACATGTTAAGTATTTGTGTCTCTAAACATTTCTAAGCATAGAAAAGATACAGTAAAAATATGGTATAAAACATACCAAAGATCTACCTGTATAGGGCAATTACCATGAAAGGAGCTTGCAGGACTGGTAGTTGCCCTGGGTGACTCAGTGAATGAGTGGTGAGTGAATGTGAAGGCCTGGGATATTACTGTAAACTACTGTAGACTTTTAAAACACTATACACTTAGGCTACATTAAATTTGTAAACAATATTTTTTAATAATAGATGTTGGTAAGGTTGTGGAGAAAAGGGAAGACTTACATACTGCTGGCAGGAATGTAAATTAGTTTAGTCACTGTGAAAAGCAATTTAGTGATTTCTCAAAGAACTTAAAACAGAGCTACCATTTGATACAGCACTCCCAGTACTGGGCATAAACACAAAAGAACATAAATCATTCTCCGAAAAGACACATGTGCTTGTATGTTAATCAAAGCACTATTCACAATAGCAAACAAGTGAAATCAACCTAGATGCCCATCAATGGTGGACTGGCAAAGAAAATGTGGTACGTATGCACCATGGATACTATATGCCTATCGAAAATGAAATTATGTCCTTTGCAGCAACATGGATGCATTGCTGGAGGCCATTATCTTAAGTGAATTAACATGGCATCAGAAAACCAAATATGGCACGTTCTCAATTGTAAGTGGGAGCTAAACACTGCAGACACCTAGACACAAAGAGGTGAACAATAGACACTGGGGCCTATGCTCACTACCTAGGTGACAAAATCATTTGTATACCAAACCCTAGCAACACAAAATTTACCCATGTAAGAAACCCACACATGCATCTCTGAACCTAAAATAAAAGTTGCGAAAGAAAAATACTCTTCTTTCTCCACTAGTAAACTAACTTTAGCTTATCATAGCTTTTATACTTTATAAATTTAATTTTTTTAAACTTTTGACTTTTTTGTAGTAACACTTAGCTTAAAACACACATTGTACAGCTGTATAAAAATATTTTCTTCATATCCTTATTCTACATGAATTATTCCATTTAATATTCTTAATTTTTATTTTTTACTTTTAAAATTATTTTGTTAAAAAACAAGACACAAACACACACGATCTAGGCCTACACAGAGTCAGGTTAATCGATATTGCTGCTTTCCATCTCCACATCCTGTCCCACTGGAAGGTCTTCAAGGACAGTAACACCCATGGAGCTTTCATCTCCTATGATAGCAGTGCCTTCTTCTTCAGGAATACTGCCTGAAAGACCTGAAGGCTGTTTTACAGTTAACCTTTTTTATACATAGGAGGAGCACACTCTAAAATAACAATAAAAGTATAGTATAGTAAATAAGCCTGTAACATAGTCATTTATTATCAAGTATGATATACTGCACATAATTTTATGTGCTATACTTTTATAACTTTTATATGACCATTGCAGTAGGTTTGTTTTAATTCATTGCACTATGATGTTATGATGGTTATGATGTCATAAGGTGATAGCAATTTTTCAGCTCCATTATAATTTTATGACCATTAATAATGGTCATATTAATTATTGTCTTCAACAACCACATCATGCCGTATGACGCCATGATCATTTTATATGTGATCTATTCTTGACCAAAGCATAGTTATCTGATGCATACTCTATATGCTAAACTTCAGATAGAATTAGCGTCACTATGACAGGTGATTTTTAGCTACTTGCATCACAAGGTGATTTCTTCTCAATTAAAAGTTGACTTTAAGTGGTCTTGTCCACCGAAATACAACTATTATAATGAGCCTAAATGTGATGCATCACTGCAATAGTACAATAGTTTGCTAGGGCTGCCATAACAAATACTCCAGATTGGAGGGCTTAAAGAATAGAAATTTATTTTCTCACAATTCTGGAGGCTAGAAGTCTGAGATCAGAGTGTTGGAAGAGTTGATTTTGTTCCAAAGCCTCCCTCATTGGCTTATCGATGCCGTTCTCCTCCATTTGTCTACATGTGTTCTCTCTTCATGTGTATTGTCTGTGTCCCAGTTGTTTTGTCTAAGGACACAAGTCATACTGGATTAGAGCTCATCCATATAACTTTAATTTAATTACGCCTTCAAAGGCCCTCCAAGTACTGTAACATTCTAAGGTACCGAAATTAAGACTTCAACATATAGATTTTTGAGGAACACCTTTTGACTTATAACAAATGGTAATAACTATAACAATTCTACAACAGAGACTGATAACGCCTTTTTATAACATCCTCCAAGGTTAATATTGTCAGGAAATTTGGGAAAATGGTAGTGGTATTTTCAATGCTAAATTTTCACTACAGTTTAGCTTCTCTGGGAGGAATATATGGTCCGAATTGATCAGCCTTGTTTTATAAACAGAGTTTGGTTGTTCTGTCTTGCAGAACTCTCCCTTGATTTCTATACTTTCTAGAATTTTCTGGGCAGTATTTGTTAGAAACGGCCTTAACATTCTCGTCTTCTTAATGACTAGTTGTAGAGTTTTTTGTAATAAATGCTATTCACAGTTGGTGATTGTAAACACCATGTGTCTTGTTTTATTTCGTTCTTCAATCCACACTTTCACTTTAAAGAAAGCAGTTAGCGCTATGACATTTATGTTTGCTTAATAAACATGATGCTTTTGAGAGTCCAGGCTCTTTAGCCAAATGTTCTAGGTTTGAAATCAGAAAGGTTTGTTTTCTGATCACACATTCTAAAAACCATAACCATTCCTTCCAACCTCAGCACCTGTTATCCCTTATCTTTTATTCTCTTTTCACTATTTTTCTTACCACCTGATACATATCCATTTATCCATTTGTGTATATCTATTAGCTCAGTGTTGTATCCCCAGTGCTTAGAGGAGTACTGGGCACATAGTCATTCAATAGGTATTAGTTGAGTGAATAAATAAATAAATAAAAGATTTTAGAAAGATATACAATTAAGCTGTATTTAGGCATATATTTAAGGTATCATCACTGCGAATAATTAAAAGTGTATTACACCATGACATGGTTGTTGAAGACAATAAACTGAAACCATGGGGATCTGAGTGTAAATCCTGATGAAACAATTTACTAGCTCAGCCTTATTAATCTTTTTTTAAAATGAGACTTAAACCCTAGAGGAACTTGGGTTCTCATGGAAAGGGTAGGTGGGGTGTTTCTCTGCTCCCCCTTCTCCCCTCTAGCATTATGCTGACTGTCAAACTGTTGGGGAACACTTCTGCCTCTGCAGCCCAGGGAAATGCTATTGGTAGTGATTTTGCTACTTCCTGGGGACAGAGAACTGAGAGGCCGCTTTCCCTCCAGACCCTAACTGAGATGATGATTGTGCACCCATACACTGCCTTACCTGGAGACTCTCTGCCCTTAAGTCATCTCATCAAACATGCCAACCTTCACTGCAAATATACCTACAACTGCTCTGATACTGGTAAGCACAGGGAAGCAGCAGGTCCCTGGGGAGCTGTGAGACACCTGGAGATCTAACCCTCAGCATGGGCCACCCATCAGGGAGGTGGAATGCAGTCCATTAAAGCCCCCTGTGGACAAAGGAAATATGGGTGCAGTGCCAATAACTGAAAGGGGTAGGACCAATGCCCAGGAACAGGCATGGAGAGGGAGTCACCTCCCCCACATGACACTGTTGCAGATGCAGCAGTTGTTCTTCCAATTGGAGGCCAGAGGATGCACTCTGAGAAAGGAGTTTTCCACATTTTGCTGAAACTCCATCCCTGCTGTAAGTGAACCTGTGCCACTGGACTTGCATAAAGGATGGGGCCCAACCTACTCTCCCTACACAATATAGCAACATCCTGGCAAGGGAGAACAGATACATCATGGAGTCGCCTGCCCTAGATTGGGGGAAGAGACTCTGCCTGAGCCCATTTTGGTGGCAGCCCTCAGAGGAGTATATCCCACAACCACACTGCAGCTGGAAACCAAAGGACAAGGTCTTTATGAACTTAAAGTCTTGAGCCACCATGCCCTACAACAGCAGCATGACAGGAAAGCAGATCATATTCCTATGGCTCAGGATGAGAAGTTAGTGCAGAAGATCCCCCCACACCTTCTGCCCCTTCCCCTGAGACCCCTGCATACCTCAACAAGATCTCTTCCCACCGCCATAAATGCAGGTGCCTTCACTTGAGATCAGCCTGAGAGTCAGTCAACTCTTACTCCTGAGTGCTGTCTACTGGACTTCAGCCTAAACTGCACCACAAAATAGAAAACCTGCTACCAGAAGGGCTTAATGTTAGTCCATGAGTTATTGTGTTAGCTTATATGTCTAATACACTGTTACAACAAGCAACATCTGAGAAAGCCAGTGCACAGAAGCTATTTCCAACAGAGGAACCCATACAGAGCTTTGGGCCCCTGAAGGCACCCAACAACAAAGCCAAATGATCATACACAACATACGCCATAGTCATATCCTCAAGGAGAAAAAGAATAAAAGAATAAAAAGTCCCACCCAAACAATAGTAAATTCAAAATCAAGAAGCAACAGCTCCCTCAGATGGCACAAGAACTCTGGCAGTACAAAAAGCCAGAGTGTGTTGACACTTCCAAAATAACACACCAGCTCTCTAGCAATGGATCCCAAACAAATGGAAAAGTCTGAAATGATAAATAAAGAATCCAAAATTTAACAAATTGCAAGAAAACTAAACAAGTCCACACTTCCCTCAGACCCTAAATGAAATGATTGATAGTTGTGCACCCATGGTGACTTCCCTCAGACCCTAAATGAAATGATAGTTGTGCACCCATGGTGACTTCCCTCAGACCCTAAATGAAATGATAGTTGTGCACCCATGGTGGGCTACTGCCTTGCCCAGAGACTCTTTGCTCTTAAGTCATCTCATCAAACATTCCCACATACCCACAAGTGCTCTGGCTTTGGCAAGCACAGGAAACCAGTAGGTCCCTGGGGAGCTGTGGAACCCTTTGGAGATCTAACCAAATGAATGGATTGCAAGACAACAAGGTCCACGGGAAAGTTAAGATCCAATACAAAGAAACCAGATAAATGAATCAGGATATGAAAAATGAGATCACTATATTAAGAAAAAACAAATAAAACTTATGGAATTCAAAAACCCACTACAGAATTTTTAAAAAACAGTTATAAGCTTTAACAATAGATTAGACTAGGCAGAAGAAAGGGATTTCAGAGCTTGAAGACCAGTCTTTTGAATTTTTTTTAAAAAAGGAATTTTGAAAAAGCTTCAAGAAATATGGGATTATGTAAACTGTTGAACCTACAACTTATTGGCATTCGAGAGAGAGAGAAGAAAAAGCAAGCAACTTGGAAAACATTTTATAGAATAATTCAGGACAATTTCCCTAATCTTGCTAGAGAAGTAGACAACCAGATATAAGAAATTCAGAGAACATATATGAGATACCACACAGGATGACCATCCCCAAGGAACACAGTCATCAGACTATCCAAGAAAAGGTGAAATAAAAAATATCAAAGGCTTATAGAGAAAAGAACCAAATTACCTATAAAGAAGATCCTATCAGACTAACAGTAAAGTTTTCAGCAGAAACCTTATAAGACAAAGAGATTGGAGCCTGTTTTTAGCCTAAGTGAGAAATCATATGCCAGCCAAGAATGCCATATTCTGCCAAAGTAAGCTTCATAAATGAAGGAGAAATAAAGGCTTTCCCAGACAAGCAAATCTAGGAGAATTCCACCAGACTGGCCCTATAAGAAATGCACAAAGAAGTTCTAAACATTGAAACAAGAGAATAATACTTGCTACATAAAAGCACACATAGGTACAAAGCTCACAGATCCTATAAAGCAATTACACAATTGAAACTACGAAGGAACTAGCTAACAACATGACAGGAATAAAACCTTACATTTCAATATTAATCATGAATATAAACAGCCTAAATGCTCCACTGAAAAGACATAGAATGGCAAATTGCATTGAAAAAATAAGACCCAAACTTATGCTGCCTTCAACAACACCCACAAGCTTAAAGTAAAGGGATGGAGAAAGATCTATCATGTAAATAGAAAACAAAAAAGGACAAGGGTTGCTATTCTTGTATCAGATTAAATAGACTTTAAGCCAAAATTAATTACGCTTTACCAAAGCAGTGAAAAAAGACAAAGGAGGGCATTATATAGTGATAAAGAGTTCGATTTAACAAGATTTAACTATGCTAAATGTATATTCACCCAATATCAGAGCACTTAGATTTATAAAACAACTACCACTAGACTTACTAAAAGAGATAGATGGTCATACAATAGACAGTCTGTCAATAGAGATAGTCATACAATTATAGTAAGGAACTTTAATGCCCCACTTACAGCATTAGACAAATCACTGAGGCAGAAAACTAACAAAGAAACTTTTAGTGTAAGTTAGACTCTTGACAAAATGGACCTAATAAACATCTACAGAAGACTTCACCCAGCAACCACAGAATATATATTTTTTCTCATCTGTGCATAAAACATTCTCTACAATTGATCACGTGCTCTGTTATAAAGCAAGTATCAATAAATTGAAAAAAAAAAACTGAAATCATGTCAAGCATGTTCTTGGACCACAGTAGAATAAAACTAGAAATCAATACCAAGAGGAAACCACATAGCACATGGGAACTAAACAACTTGCTCCTGAATGACTTTTGGGTAAGCAACAAAATTAACCAGAAGCCGAAAAAATTTTGAAACAAATGAAAATAGAGATAAAACATACCCAGACCTCTGGGATCCAGAAAAAAGCAGCATTAACAGGAAAGTATATCATGCTAAATGCCTACATAAAAAGACAGAAATATCTCAAAGTAATAGCACTAACATCACACCTAAAGGAATTAGAAAAACAAGAACAAACCAAATCCAAGGCCAGTAGAAGAAAATACATAATGAAGATTAGAGCAGAACCAGCCGGGCGCGGTGGCTCAAGCTTGTAATCCCAGCACTTTGGGAGGCCGAGAGGGGCGGATCACGAGGTCAGGAGATCAAGACCATCCTGGCTAACACGGTGAAACCCCGTCTCTACTAAAAAATACAAAAATCTAGCCGGGCGAGGTGGCAGGTGCCTGTAGTCCCAGCTACTCCAGAGGCTGAGGCAGGAGAATGGTGGGAACCTGGGAGGTGGAGCTTGCAGTGAGCTGAGATCCAGCCACTGCACTCCAGCCTGGGCAACAGAGCGAGACTCTGTCTTAAAAAAAAAAAAAAAGAGCAGAACCAAATGAAATTGAGACCAAAAAAGCCATACAAAAGATTAATGAAACAAAAAGTCACCTCTTCAAAAAGATAAATAAAATTGACTGATAGCCAGATTAACTAAGAAAAACAGAGAAAAGATTCAAATAAGTACAATCAGTGAGCTGAGATCCAGCCACTGCATCCAGCCTGGGCAACAGAGCGAGACTCTGTCTTAAAAAAAAAAAAAAAAGAGCAGAACCAAATGAAATTGAGACCAAAAAAGCCATACAAAAGATTAATGAAACAAAAAGTCACCTATTCAAAAAGATAAATAAAATTGACTGATAGCCAGATTAACTAAGAAAAAAAGAGAAAAGATTCAAATAAGTACAATCAGAAGTGACAATACAACTGATACCAGAGAAATATAAAAGATCTTCAGAAACTACTGACGTATATACACAAAACCTAGAAAATCTAGAGGAAATGGATAAATTACTGAAAACACTCAACTCCCTACTTTGAACATCTGTACACACAAACTAGAAAATTTAGAGGGAGTAGATAAATTCCTGAAAACACTCAACTCTCAAGCTTGAACCAAAGAAATAAAAATCCTGAACAGACTAATGAGTTATGAAAACGAATCAAAAATAAATCCACCAACCAAAAAAAGCAATGAACCAAATAGATTCATAGCTGAATTCTATCAGATGTTCAAAGAAGAACCGGTATCAATCTTACTGAAACTATTCCAAAAAACCAAGGAGGAGGAATTCCTACCTAACTTATTCTACAAAACCAGTATGATCTTGATACCAAAATCTGGCCAGGACACAACAAAAAAAGAACACAACAGGCCAATTCTGACTAACACAGATGCAAAATCCTCAACAAAATATTACCAAACCAAATCCAACAGTATGTCAAAAAGATAATTCATCATGATCAATTGGGTTTTATTCCTGGAATGCAAGGATGGTTCAACACATGCAAAACAATAAATGTGGTTAGCCACATAAGCAGAATCAAAACCAAAAACCATATGATCATTTCAATAGATTCAGAAAAAGCATTTGATAAAATTCAATATCTTTTCATCCCAAACAAACTAGGCATTGAATGAACATATCTCAAAATAACAAAAGCCATTTATGACAAACCCACAACCAACATCATACAGAATGGACAAAAGTTGAAAGAATTCCTCACAAGAAATAGTAAAAGACAAGGGTGTCCACTCTTACTACTCCTATTTCACATAGTACTGGTAGTCCTAGCCAGAGCAATCAGATGAGATAAAGAATTACAAGGTATCCAAATAGGAAAAGAGGAAGTAAAATTATCTCTATTTGCTGACAACATAATTCTATACCTAGGAATTCCTGGAGATTCTTTCAAAAGACTTCTAGACCTGATAAACAAATTCAGTAAAGTTTTGGGATACGAAATAAGTGAACAAAAATTAGCAGGATTTCTATATACCAATAATTTTCAAATTAAGAAAAAATCAAGAACCCAATTTCATTTACAATAGCCACACACAGAAAATGCAATACTTAGGAATACATTTAACCAAGGAGGTGAAAGACCTCTAGACAGAAAACCACAGAACATTGATGAAAGAAATTACAGATGACACAAACAAATGGAAAAACATTCCATGCTCATGGATAGAAAGGATCAATATAGTTAAAATGAACATAATGCCCAAAGCTGACTACAGGTTCAATGCAATTATTATCAAATTACTGGTGTGTTTTTTCACAGAATTAGAAAAAACAATCCCAAAGTTCTTATGGAACCAAAAAGAGTCTGAATAGCTAACACAATTCTAAGCAAGCAGAGAAACAAACAAAAAACCCCCACCATCCGAAAAAAAGCAAAAGCAAAAGCAAAGCCAAAAACAAACCAAAACCAAAACCAAAAACAAAGCTGAAGCCATCTCTTTACCAGACCTCAGACTATAGTACAAGGCTATAGTAACCAGAACATCATAGCACTGCTACAAAAATAGACACACTGATCAATGGAACAGAATAAAAAACCCAGAAATAAAGCCACACACTTACAACTAACTGATCTTCAAAAATGTTGACAAAAATAAGCAATGAGGAAAGGACTCCCTATTCAATAAATGGTGCTGGGAAACTGGCTAGCGATATGCAGAAGAATGAAATTGGACCCCTAGTTATTACCGTGTACAAAAGTTAACTCAAGAGGGATTTAAGACTTAAATGTAAGACTTAACTGTAAAAATCTTAGAAGTAAACCTAGGAAAAACTCTTCTGGAAATTGGCCTATGCAAATAATTTATTGCTAAGACCTCAAAAGAAAATAGAACAAAAAACTAAAATAGACAAATGGGACTTAATTAAACTAAAAACATTCTGCACAGCAAAAGAAACAACAGATAGACAGCCTACAGAATGAGAGAATATAGCAAAGTATTCATCAAACAGACTAATATCCAGAATCTATAATGAACTTAAATAAATAAGAAAGGAAAAAAGTAGCCTCATTGAAAAGTGACAATGAACATGAACAGACATTTCTCAAAAGAAGACAAGCAGCCAACAAACATGTAAAAAGATGCTCAAAATCTCAAATTAGCAGAGAAATACAAAACTGCAATGAAATGTTTATCTTACTCTAGTCAAAATGGCATTATCGAAAAATAAAAAAATAACAGATGTTGGTGAGGATGCAGAGAAAAGGGGTCATTTATACACTTGTGGGAATGTAAAGGAGTTCAACCCTTATGGGAAACAGAATGGCGATTTTGCAAAGAACTGAAAATAGAACTACCATTTGACCCAACAATCCCACAACTGGGTATCTTCCCAAGGAAAATAAATCATGCTATCAAAAAGACACTTGCACTTGTATGTTTATTGCAGTGCTATTCATAATGGCAAAGTCATGGAACGAATCTAAGTGACCAACTCAGTGGATTAGATTTAAAAAATGTGGCACATATATACCATGGAATACTACTCAGCCATATAAAGCATGAAATTTTGCAGCAACATGGACATAGTTGGAGGCCACTGTGCTAAGTGAATTAACATATAAACAGAAAATCAAATACTACACTATCTCACCTATAAGTGAGAGCCAAGCAATAAGCACACAGGGTGATACAGATGAAAATGGTAGACACTGGAAACTCCAAAACTGGGGAGAGAAGCTTGGGGGAAAGGGCTGAAAAACTGCCTATTGGTACTATGTTAAATATTTGGGTGATAGGTTCACTAGAAGCCAAAAATGCAGCATTATACAATACACCCATGCAATAAACCTGCACGTGTATCCCCTGAAAGTAAAAACAAAAAGAGAACCTAAATAAGCAAAGCATAAAAATGGGACCAATAATATCTTCTTTTTATTAGTTTTAATTGTTCTAAAGGTAAGAAGTGATGCACATAGAGTGCCTATCAAATATTCCATGGTTCATAATAAGAACAGTAATAATGGTAGTCACAAAAAGAGTCATAACTTCAACAACAATGATGATGACAACTAGAACAATTAAGATATTATAGCTACGAGAAGGTTTTAGAATTTTATGAAGTCATTTTTCATGTAGCATAAGCTTTCTGTTTGGCAAAAGGTTTTGCTTCCTGTATGTTATAATAATGGATCTTTTGCCAGGCATGGTAGCTCATGACTGTATATCCAGCTACTTGGGAGACTGAAGTGGGAGGATTGCTTGAGTCTGGCAGTTCAAGACCAGACTAGACAACACAGTGTTGTCTAATTCTGACCAATGGGCTATGATTGGAAGTGGTGACATATATACTTCTATATATATAAAAAAAGCTTTTTCAATTCAAAAGTTAATGTTACTAAACATATCAACAATTCTTTAGGCTTATACTCTGTGTGGACATGGAAAGTAAGATGAATAGTGAATTTGTTTTCTTTTTTTAAAAGTTGTAGAGACATCAAGACACTCCCACCCTTTTTTGAGTAGCTGTGTCACTTTTGAGATTCTGCACGTATATTGAGAAGCTCAAAATAAAATTCTGAATTTTTAGTGGTGAGGACCAAGTGAGAGCTGGCTAGAAGGTTCCCTGCCAAGGGAACTGCAGATGAGCGATTGCCTAGATTAGCACTGAAGTGGGAATAGGGGAGTGTTTCCAACTGCCTGAGATACAAAAGCTCAAGCTTAAACATTTTTAATGTTCAGAAAGCTGACACAAGATTACCAGTGCTATACAAATTAAATAATTTTCTTATTTTCTTACTCCTGTGCTTGCCCCCGACTTCTACTCCAAAGAACCAGCAAAAATCTTTCAATCTGGGACAGAAGGAGTAGAAGCTAAAAGGGAAAAAGAGTAATCTGATTACTCCCACCCTTCCTGACTCCTACATATCCCATCTAGGATTTTAAAGCAAGATTAAAGTTTTTCAATTATATGGTCCTGGGCATTTTAATCATTAAACAAGTCTTTATTTTGGGGTGTGGAATGACTGGATACAGTTTGGTTTGCCTACCAGGGAAGAGAAAAGTCAGGGCATCTGCCTGAGTTTTCATTTAGAAAGGTGAGAGAAGAATTGGTTCTACGCCTAAACATATCTTTATTCTCTTTCCAAATAATACGAGGATTTTAGAAAATTGAATTCCCCAGTGGACAAGTCTTTGTTATGAATATTTTAATTTTATTATATTGCCTGCTCTTTTGTAGTCGGATGTGACTAATTCTGACCAATGGGCTATGATTGGAAGTGGTGACATATATACTTCTATGTATATTCCCATGTGTTTTCTTTCCCAACCATGGCATCTTAAGGGACTATGTGTTTCAGATGTCTAGCTGCATGAAGATGGAACTCTAATAGCCTTGGTACCATAGTGACTTTTTGGAGCTGATTCTCTTAGTGACTGTTTTTGGTTATGTAGTTTGAGTGAGAAAAAGACCTTGTTATGTTGAGCTTTCAGCGTTGTTGTGTTGCCATAATATAACCTAGCCTGTTCTAAATAAAAAATACACAAATATATCCTTTTTACACTCTTTGTTCTTTCTTGCGTCTCAGACTTTCCATCTAGGGTTACTTTCCTTTCCTCTGAAGTACATTTGTTACCTCCTTTGGTATCTGTTTACAGGTAGTAGAGTAATTCCCCTTTATTCACAGGGCATGTTCCAAAACCTCTAATGGATGCCTGAAACCACAAATAGTACTGAGTCCTAGATATGCTATGTTTTTCCCTATACTTGCATATTTAGAATATAGCTTAATTTATAAATTAGACACAGTAAAATGTTAAAAACAATAAATAGAACAATTATAGCAATTTATTGTCATAAAAGTTTTCTGAATGTGGCCTCTGTCTCTCAAAATGTGTTATTGTACTGTCTGTACTCACCCTTCTTATTGTAATGATGTGAGATGAAATGACTATGTGATTGAGATGAACTGATGAAGCAGGATGGCAAGAGGTTTCATCACACCACCTAGAATAGCATGCAATTAAAAAGTTATAAATAGTTTGTTTCTGTAATTTTCCATTTAATATTTTCTGACCATGGTTCACTGTGGGTGATGGAAGCCGTGTAAAGTGAAACACTGGATAAGAAAGGACTACTCTACATATTTTGTTGATCTTTGTATATATAAAACCTAGTTGACAAAACTGAGAGTGCTTAAATTTCCACAGTGTTTGCGTTTGCTTTTGCTGAAGCCAGGTGACGTTCCCCATCTGATGCTACTACAGCCCCTTCTATCATCACTGATTCAAACCTAAAATTTGAGGTTCTGTGTTTTCAACTAATTAACACTTTTATATCAGCATTTGTTTCAGGATAACTCCACCTGTTATGTGTTCTCAAAGTTTACCGAGAGTTTACGAAATCTCTCAGCCCTGTGCCTTCGTCACATTAGTGGAGTAAAGTATGAGGTACCAGCCCTTCTCCCTAACCACTTTATCTTTTTGCCCTGTATATTTGAGGAACATTACACATGACTTCTCTCTGGGTCTCACTGGAGAACACACTGTCTCAAAAATTTATAAAGCTTATGACGTTCTAAAATTTTAGAATGGAAAGATTAGAAATGTTTACTACCTTGTGTAATTTTATTTTGATATGTTAAGTTTCTTGATTACTTCCTTCTTGAAAAATATATAACCTCCTACATGGAGGATAACTCAGAGATCATTGATCATTTTGTAAAATAATTTCAATTTAAAGATGAGAAGTGTGAGCTTGTTGTGTTAATGTGGCTTGCTAAGATCCCACAGAGAGAAACGCAGGCTTGCTATGTTTTACCTGAGAGAAAGTTGGAGAGACTGATTACATTTAGGCTTTAGACTATTTACCACTGAGTAGCAGTCTCTTTACCTCAATACTTAGTTGATTAAAACCTAAAAGTTGGACCAGGCGCGGCGGCTCACACCTGTAATCCCAGCACTTTGGGAGGCTGAGGCGGGAGGATCACGAGGTCAGGAGATCGAGGCCATCCTGGCTAACATGGTGAAACCGTCTCTACTAAAAACACAAAGACAAAATCAGCCGGGCGCGGTGGCGGGCACCTGTAGTCCCAGCTGCTCCGGAGGCTGAGGTGGAGAAGGGCGTGAACCCAGGAGGCAAGGCTTGCAGAGAGCCGAGATCGCACCACTGTACTCCAGCCTTGGGACAGCGTGAGACTGTCTCCAAAACAAAAAACAAAAAACAAAAAACAAAACAAAAAAACCTAAAAGTTTCCAGCAGACTTTAAATATCCAGGAATGGACTACTGAGTTAAACAAATGCTGGAAACAAGTTTCAGAGTTTCCATTTTATATAATTAGTTGTTTCAAAAACTAAGGGAATCAACTTTTAGACTCCCATACTAATAGTGTACGACAGCGTCAGCAGGGGGCACCCAGTTCCTAAAATTTGGAAACATGCTTCCTTCTTGTCTTTTCTATTTGTCTTTAAGTTTCCAAATCAGGTTTTATAAAATGAAGTTTCATAAAATACTTTATGAAATAGTGATACTGTTTGGTTAAATATAATAAGCATATTCTACTTTAACTTCAGCTATTCCAAGGCCAACTGGTACACTGAAAGTCAATTCTGACATCACCCAGAGTTAGTCAAACTAGACAAGTTTAAGGGCAGGGTCCCCAACAAGACCACCCCCACTTTAGATGCCAGATACAAGTTAAGGGGGTTCTCAGGCTACCTACACTTCTGATTAACTGGGTGTAAAGTTGGAGGTTCCAATGACACCCTTCAGATGTAATAATTCACTAGAATGACTCAGAGAACTCAGGAAAGCACTGTATTTCTTTTTTTAAAATTATACTTCAAGTTCTAGGGTACATGTGCACAACGTGCAGGTTTGTTACATAGGTATACATGTGCCATGTTGGCTTGCTCCACCCATCAACTGGTCATTTACATTAGGTATTTCTTCTAATGCTATCCCTCCCCTAGTCCCCCACCTGCCGACAGGCCCCAGTTTGTTATGTTCCCCTCCTTGTGTCCATGTGTTCTCGTTGTTCAACTCCCACTTATGAGTAAGAACATGCGGTGTTTGGTTTTCTCTTCTTGCGTCACTTTACTGAGAATGATGGTTTCCAGCTTCATCCATGTCCCTGCAAAGGACATGAACTCATCCTTTTATATGGCTGCATAGTATTCCATGGTGTATACATGCCACATTTTTATCCAGTCTATCATTGATGGGCATTTGGCTTGGTTCCAAAACTTTGCTATTGTGAACAGTGCTGCATTAAACATACATGTGCATGTGTCTTTATAGTAGAATGATTCATAAACCTTTGGGTATATACCCAGTAATGGGATTGCTGGGTCAAATGGTATTTCTAGTTCTAGATCCTTGAGGAATCGCCACACTGTCTGCCACAGTGGTTGAACTAATTTACACTCCCACCAACAGTGTAAAAATGTTCCTATTTCTCCACATCTTCTCCAGCATCTGTTGTTTCCTGACTTTTTAATGATTGACATTATAACTGGCATGAGATGGTATCTCACTGTGATTTTGATTTGCATTTCTCTGTCAATCTCCAGCCATCCTACCCTGTCCAGAAGTTGGGCTGATATCACATAGCTCATAGTTCCAACCCTCTAATTACATGATTAGGTTTTCCAACATGACCTGTCCCTACTAAGAAGTTATCCAGGGGCCGACCATGTGGTGCCTCCTTGGGACAACAAAGATACTAATAAAACTCTGAAAATGTTAAGGATTTAGAGATTCACTCCTAGGAATCACCAACACAGTTCAGTAAAATTCCTTATTTTACAAAAGAATCATACAAACATACACATACTCACTCTCGCCAAAGAACATTACTGCTTAATAATAATATTCTAGTTATCATTATTATTATTATCTGTTGCTGTCTGTCATTAAAGGACTAAATCTCCTATGTCTGTGATACACTAGACATTTTTTATATTGAAAATATATATAGAGAGAGGCTGGGCATGGTGGCTCACGCCTGTAATCCCAGCACTTTGGGAGGCCCTGGCAGGCGGATCACGAGGTCAGGAGATTGAGACCATTTTGGCTAACATGGTGAAACCCTGTCTCTACTAAAAAATACAAAAAAAATTAGCTGGGCATGGTGGTGGGCGCCTGTAGTCCCAGCTGCTCGGGAGGCTGAGGCAGGAGAATGGCATGAACCCAGGAGGCGGAGCTTGCAGTGAGCTGAGATCGGGCCACTGCACTCCAGCCTGGGTGACAGAGCAAGACTCCGTCTAAAAATATATACATATATACACACACACATATATACACACACACATATATATGTGTATATATATATACACATCCATATATATGTATATATACATACATATGTATATACACACACACATATATACATATATACATGTATATATGTGTGTGTGTATATATATGCACACATACACACAAATTCTCAAGGAAAATATTTTGCTATTTGGACAATATACAAAAGACTCTGTTCTTGATCAAATATTTGGATCATATATATATGATATATATATATATGGTTGATATACACACACACACACACACAGAAATTCTCAAGGAAAATGTTTTGCTATTTGGACAATATACAAAGACTTTGTTCTTGATCAAATATTTTTAAAGTTTGTAAATTATGAAAGTATATTCTAAAGCCTGGGATTATATTCAGCTCATGTTGATGGTGGACATCGGGGAAAAATGAGCATCTTATAGATAAACCAATAGAGACTATAAAACTGCTGAGTGATTAGTAATGCAGTGTGTTTAATTAGGCATAAGGAAATTATATTCATGTTTTTTTGACTCTGTCCCTAGCTGGCTATGCTATCTTGAAGACCTGGCTGCTCTTGATTTCTCTCTTCCATTTCCTACATGTATAAATCATATACAATTATTGCTATAATAATTAAAAATACATATTCTTATTTTAAAAGTGTAAAAGTCTTTACATTTGATACATAGTATCAAAATGGGGCTAAGGCCGTAACCTCATGGGGTACTGGTACCTTAAGATGGCAATGGAGCTCCAGATTTCAGTGCCTCAGAGAAACGTAGTCTGAATATATTCCATAAGAGGCAAGGGACTGGAGACCATATCTGATATGGTTTGGCTCTGTGTTTTTGCTCAAGTCTCATGTTGAATTGTAATCCATAGTGTTGGGGAAGGGTCTGGTGGGAGGTGATTGAATTGTAGAGGCGGACTTCCTCCTTGCTGGTCTCATGATAGTGAGTGAGTTCTCATGAAATCCGATTGTTTAAGTGTTTGACACCCCCCCACCCCCACCCTCCGGCTGCCATGTAAGACATACCTTGCTTCCTCTTCACCTTCTGCCATGATTGTAAGCTTCCTGAGGCCTCCAGAGCCATGTGGAATGGTTAGTGAATTACATCTCTTTTCTTCATAAATTACTCAGTCTCAGGGAGTTCTTTATAGCAGTGTGGAAATGGACTAGTACACTGTGAGTCAATTAAACCTCTTTTCTTCACAGATTATCCAGTCTTAGGTAGCTCTCTGTAGCAGTGTGAGACTGGAATAATACAATATTCCCCTATGTATAAATGAAACCTGTAAAACCTCCATTTTTGTGTCTAATTTTGCATTAAGAAACATCATTCTTATGAATGTGAAAGGAGAAAGCAAAACACTCTAAATGATTAATAATTAATCAAATACTGGGCATTGACTTCAGTTCTAAAAAGTGAAATCCCTGAAGAGATATAAAACATGCTTCTGAATTGTGAACCCTTAAAAACTGAGCTGAAACTACTTAAACATTGCCCAAGAAGAAAGAAGACGTGGAAGAGAGAAAGAAAAAATAAATTAATGGAAAATAAACACATCAACAAAAATTACAAAGCATATGAGCAAATCTAACTCCGTGATACAGATTCTCTGCCATTGCCAATTAACACACAAACATCAACACAACAACAAAAAGCAACAAAAGAAAATATTTACTCACAAAGATAGAAAACTAATCTAGAAAATGCTTCAAGTAAACATGTTTAAAATTCTTGAAGAAATAAAGGAGAAAATAATATCCATAAAACAAAAGTAGGGGTTGCGGAAACATCTTTGTGAATCATGAATCAATTAGATTCTTTGTAATGAAAAAGTTAATGGAAAAAACAATAAACATTATACTTGAGACAGTTAAGGAGAAAATTTGTAATAGAGAACTTTGAAAATTACTATGACTACAGCCTGAAAGGAGATAAGGAGATATATGTTTGTGTGTGTGTGTGTATAAAATGTGTGTGTCTGTGTGTGTTTGAAATTCAGAGAAATAAAGCATAGATTTAGATTCTCTAGTAAAATCTACTTCCAGAGAGAAAGAGAAGCTAGCAGTTTCCAAAATTGAAGAGCAATGTAAGTCTTTATGCAGAAAGAATACTCTAAATGCTATGTATAATAAGCAAACAAAATATCAGATAGATTGGACCTTATGTCATTAGGATTGCAAACTGTTAAACAGTAGTAAAAAAAAACATATTTTTGAACATCTAAAGACAAAAATTTATTATTTTCCCTTGAGAATGTAATTGAAATTTCTGTAAAGGGTATATTTTAGCAACAAGAAAAAATAAATCATGAAGAAAAAATCATGATTCAAGAAAAAATGTTTAGCAAAGGCATTGATAAAAATATATTGGAAAAATAAAAAGTAATGACTACAAATAAAATTTTTTGAATATTTAAAATAAAGAAGAACTAACACTGTAGTCAACAGTTAGATGAAATGTAGAATAAATAGCTCATACTTGCCATGTCTTACCTGAGAGAAGGTTAGAGGTACAGATTAAGTCTGAAGTTTTATTAATATATATAAAATTAAATAGGCATGTTAACAAATTGTAAGGGGAAATGCCAATAAAGAATAAAAATAGAAACTGTTACAATCTCATAGTAGACAGGAAAGAAAAAAACAGGCAAAGATATAATATGATAAAAGAAAATATAAAATAAGATGATTGAAACTTGTTCAATTATAAGTATTCACAGTAAATATAAACTTTATTACAAGAAAGAAACTCTAGAAACAAACAACTATAACTTATTTATAGTTGGCACAACCAAAATAAAGTGGCACAAAGCTGTGAACAGAATGTTTATCACTCTGTGCTCCCCCCAGTCCCTCCCAGTGCCAATTCATACGTTGAAGTCTAAATCTCCAATATGATAGTATTTGGAGATGGAGCCTTTAGGAGATGTCTTAGTCTGTTTGGCTTGTTGTAACAAAATTCTATAGACTGAGTGAATTATAAATAACTAAAATTTATCTCTCATAGTTCTGGAGGCTGGGAAGTCTAAGATCAAAGCATCAGCAGATTTGGTGTCTGGTGAGGGTCTGGTGTCTGGTGAGGGTCTGTTGTCTGGTTCATAGGTGATGCCTCCCTGCTCTGTCCTCACACGGTAGAAGAAGCAGGACAGCTCTCTGGGGCTTCATTTATAAGGGCACTAATCCCATTCATGAAGGTTCTGCCTTCATCTAATGACCCCTCAAAGGTCTTACCTCCTAATTTGATCATATTGGTGATTAGATTTCAACATATGAATTTTGGAGGGACAAAAACATTCAGCCTATAGCAGGAGGTAATTAGGTCATAAAGTTGTATTCAACCCTCATGAATAAGATTATTGCTCTTATAAAAGACACGAGAGAGATGATTGTTCTCTGCTCTCTACCGTGTGAGGATCCAAGAAGATGACCATCTGCAAACCAGGAATCAGGCCATCAACAGACATTGGATCTGCTGGCAGCTTGACCTTGGACTTTCCAACTTGCAAAACAGTGAGAGATAAATGTTTCTTATTTAGGCTACCCAGTACATGCCAGTCTGTTACAGCAGCCTGAATGCATTAAAACACATGCAAAGATTAAAAAGAAGAGAATGGAAAATAATCACTACTGCCACCTCCATGCTACTCTTGCTACTTTCACAATTATAAGCAACATTTATGGAGTGCTCCCTTTGTTCTAGACATTATTCTAGTATCTTTACACATTTTATCTTATTAATTCTTGCTGAAAGCTTAAAGTAAAAAGTAATGTAATAGTGCTAATATCAGGTGAACAGAGTTTATGAAAATAACATTTCCTCCTTAAGCTATTTTAACCCCATACTAGCTATGCTACTGATAAATATCAAAAGGATTTTTCTGAGATGCAAATCTGATCATGTCAGTGATTTTCTTCAAGGCTTTCATTTTCTACATCATAAATAATACAGGCAATTAAACTTCCACAGCACTAACTACATCTCAGGAACTCTCTGACTACTTTATACGTGTATGCAGCTCATTTAACCATCACACAACATTATGAGGTTGTTAATTAATCCCATTCTTCAGATGATTAAATGAGGCACTGAGGCATAATTTTCCCAAGCTTACACAGCCATTAAGTGGCAGAGCCGTGAGTTGAATTCAGTTTTGACTTCTAAAACTTTATTTTTGAACTCTTCCATATTTTGTCACCACATTTCTCATCAACTTTCAACACACATTGTAATTTATCCATAACAAACTAGTAAACTTACCATTTCTGCAATTTCAAGCCTTAGTACCTTTACTAGTGCTACTTTCTTGGGCTGAAATAGCCTTTCTACCTGGTATGCTTACAAACACATTTCAAAATTCAGCTCAGGAATATTATCTTCTCTGAAGCCTTCTCTGGTACTATGGGTGAGAATCGAAATATTTAATAACAAGTGGGAAGAGGTACCAAGCAAATAGAATAAATGCTTTGATCAATTAGAAACAATGCTGGGCACAATCATTGCAGCAGTTTCGTCCCTGAGTTCTTGGCTCTCACATAAATGGAAAATAACACCAGGCCAAACAGAAATTGTTCTCAGGCCAAGTTTGAGGCTTGTGGCTCAAGCAAAGCAAGTGGGCAGTGTATGAGAAAGGGATCCTGGTGTTAGCTCCTGCAGGGGCTTAGCTCTTGTCATTTCAAGGAAGCTGAGGTGTAAAAAGGAGCAACATGCAGGCTTGAAGAGGCAGGGAACTTTTAGCACCTGTGCAGTTTGACAACATGCCTCTTCATGCATTTCACCTCTCATGTTAAATTTCCACCTCTGGGTTCAATGAGGCTATAGTGAGGAAAAACTCAGTGAAAGGTCAGCGCTAGAGGCCATCTTGTCTTTAGCTGGCTGGATCTGATTAGGTTTTTATCAGGAATGCTAGAGTCCCGCTTTAACAACCTTAGGAGAAGTAACTCCAGGAGATAAATGGATAGGTTCTTTCGTGGTTGGGAATTCAGCTTGGTCAGCTAAGTTAGGAGGAGGCATCTTTTTGCTACATGACTTGGGTCAGCTTGCTAAGGGAGGCAAGAAGGTAAGAGAGGGAATATGCCTGGACATGAGAGGCCCATGTGGCCTGTTCCCTTGTCCCCCTAGCTGGGTGTGCAGAGGGGGCTGGGGCTTGCTTCAGTGCCCCAACACTCAAACCTTATTGGAGCATACAGATGGGCAGACTGTGGGGCTGTGACCCGACGGCAATGTCTAGATGTCAATGATTACAGCTCCTGAAGCCCCAGTGAGCATGTGTTACAGGGTGCTCTTATTAGTTTGCAGTCTATAGGCGGCTTGGGTTAACCAGCTCAATCAGACCTTCTACCTTGTCACAAGGACAGAGGGCTTTCTGTATCCCAGGTTCTTGCCTTGGTGTACAGGAAGAATCTTATCACACGTGGGCTTGGAGAACGAGCGCAACGTTTTATGTAGTGGAAGTAGCTCTTCGATGATCAGGGAGCCAGAAGAGAGATGGTTTTTCCCTGGAGTAGGGCTGCTCCGCGGCCCCAGTTCTCCTCTGATTGCCGCGGCAAAACTCGGCCTCATCCCACTGATCACATGGGCTATGGTCTGTCAGTGTGCTCCTACTCCCTCCATGTCCTTTTCGCCCTCTAGCCACTTGTGTCTTATTCCGCTGAGGTACTCCTCTCAAAGTCGGCCCACTTGTGTCTGCCTGCTAGGGTATCAGAGTTTTTTTTTTTAAATAAGCACAGGATGGGGGTGTGGCAAGCCAGGGTGGTCTTGGGAAATGCAACATTTGTGCAGGAAATGATTGTCCTCACCTAGGTCCATGGGGGTGGAGCCTAGCCAGGGACCATAGCCTGCTCTACCTAGTACTTCCCTTCCCCTTTTCTGCATCATTTAAAGGGAACATGTTCTTCCCTTCCCAGCACTTCCCTTCTGTGTCAGTCTTGGTTACCATGTCTCTTGTCTGTCAGGACTGAGTCTCTTTCCTACCTTGTCTCACAACTAGTATGCTCTGGAGTGGGCAGAATATTGGACCAGCCGGCACCCTTCATCTCCCTTTGAGCAGAAGTGGCTCATCAGTCGGCTGTGCCCTCTATCGCTTCATACATGAGTGTTATAATAGTGCTGGAGGTCCATCTTCCCCTGGAGGTGATCAGCTTCTTCAGGACAAGAACACTGTCTTTTTCATACTTATATTGCCAGCAAGAAACACAGAAGTTGGCATGTACTTAGTGCCAAATATTTGTTGACAGTGTGGAAGAAGAAACGAAATCACTTATCCTTTCTAGGGTCTTGATTTCCTTATTTGAATACATTAAGAGACTTGGAGTAATTGAACTATAAGGTCCTTCCAAAAAAACCTATAAAGGAAATGAATTTTATAGATTATGTCAGCTGATAAATAGTGATTAGATGGTTTCCCCAGAATAGTTCACAAAGAAAATGCTCTTTAGTTAGATATTCTGAAGTATTTGATATTTTCAGCAGAATCATTTGAATCTTATCAAATCTGCATTAGACACTTTGGAAAAGGCATACACTAAGCCTCCTATCAGCTTATATATTACTTCTTGAAAGAAAAAGGTGGTAGAAAATGTACCTAAAAAAAATTTGGTTGACATTTCATACAATGAATTTATTCTACTTCAGTAGACTTTGAAAAATTGTTGGTTAATTAAGATATCAAGAAGAGTGGAATAGAAAGCGCTTATAATTGAGCTATTCAGATCCATAGCAGCTTGAATAAATTGAAGGGGTCATGAAAACTGTTTTGCCCTTTTCTTTTTTTGAGATTCATTCATTTGTCATTTTAATGAGAATATCATCTAAAAATTTAATTTTCAGGAATGTTAAGAGTCAGAATTTAACCAGGGAAGACAAGATGCAAGTAGAGAAAGTAATGGTAAACAGAAGAAAGCGAGATAGACCAGAGAGAAGTGGGTGGGTAAAGAAGAGGAAGAATGTGTCTATGATTGGATCCAAATATAAGGAAAGATTTTTAAAGTTAAGTCCTACTGGAATAATGCAGAAGAGATATTTTTACCATAATGTGAGTTGACATGCAAGGGCAGCAGGTGAAAAGAAGGGCACAGCCTTTACTGCAGGAATATTCTATCTCATGTATGTGTAGAAACAATAGTCTAGCTTTTTCACATAAGCACATTGGCAAATATGTCAGAGGAATTAAGTATTGCATATTTTAAAACAAAGAGTTGGATGCAGAAAATATTTGCCTATATACCTTGATTTGCTTGAAAATTTAATAACACAAAATCTCTCTCAAGACACTATGGCTTACCACTACCCACATTATATTCTTTTTGTCATCATACACAAAGGAAGTTAATTTCAAAATCCTGAAAATAAACTAAAACAGAATGGAGAATCATTATCGTTGAACTTTTACACAGCAGTCTGATTTTGCAAAGTGAAATTTTTAGGCCCATGACATTTTTGTTTTCAGGTATTTTATAATTATTGCATTTAGAATTCTCTTTTAGATGCCAAATTATTAATAACTCTTAATTGCCTGAACCAAAATTTAATGGCCAAATTGGCTTTGGCAATTAAGTGTTAGATTAATAATTTGATTCTTAGATTATTATGTTGAACCTCAATTTGATCATTAGAGTACTATGTTGAAACTGTTAGGCTCTATGTCTTTTAAAAATTGTTAACTGGTAGTTATTTAATACATTCTGCGGAATGATATTCTACCTTGAAAAAGATTTAATTTACATTGTCCAGCTGTCTTCTCTTCTAATTCATAGCTTTTCACATTTAGAATACAATAGAACGAAGTTGAAAGTTGAGTACCACTTCTCAGAATTTGGTACCTTTAACCGCTACACAGTTAAAAAGAGAAATTGAATTTATACAAATAATTTTTCTCTTTTCCCTTTCCCATAATTTGTTCCTTGTCACATTAATATTTTTGAACTAGTTATATAAAACATATATTGAGAACAAGAGAGACCATCGAGCCATATATGTTCACTTGTAACTTGAATGTCCCCAAATCTGAGATGTGGATTTAACAGGTCACAGAACATATTTACATTTGACAAAGTCATTATTTTTTTTTGTATAAGTGTTTAAAGGGCATAACTAGTCTGTCCAATTAGAATATTATTTTGACAGAATCTAGTGAATGCTGTATATCTTTTAAAACAATCTTAGCATATAAATGCTTCTTCAATGAAAAATCAAAATCTAGACAAACTAATGATGAATTTCAGTGCTAATCAACCAAATGAACCACTTTTCCATTATGTGAATTGGTTGCCAGGCTGTCATAAAACTCTGAACAGAACCCTTCTAGTATTCATTACCCTATTCCACAGAGGAATGTCATAACACTATTTAATTTATATTGGGCTGTAGAATGCAATTCCAAGAATGGGTACTGGTTGTAGCTTTCTTTGTGATATTTCTAGGTGTGAAGTGATGATATCTTTGTAGCTGTCAGTGGTGAAAGAGTGGAAGCTATTTGCTTCCTAGATGTTCCTGTTTTTCTTTTATTTTAAACAGCAATCTATTTCTAATTAAGATGCCTCAGCCAGGGCAATTTGTGAAGAACGAATTGTGTTCTTGTGAGCTGTCTTGTGCAATGGCTGCAGTGTAAATAAAAGTGAAACAGCTTTCTTTTTTTATTATTTGTTTCAAGTATAACAACTCAGTGGAGTAAAATACAGACAGTTTTTCTTTTGCCAAGACAGAACAGGCTTTGCTCTCATAATACATATGACACTGAGATAGTTTTCTTGTGTTCAGATTTCAGGAAAAAATATATTGAATAAATCATATGTAAAATCAGTTGCAAGCACAAAACAAAACTCACCAGAAAATGCCCGAATTGTAGAATTCCTTAATATTATAGCATGAATGAATGAAAGTAAAACTGCTATATTATAGGATAAGGTGATTAAAGAAAATTTTAGGGATATTAATTTGGAATGGGGTGAATAGGACAAATTGGAAATGGACAGACTGGAGTCAGAGAGATAAATTAGGAAACTAAGAAGTTTAAATGTTTAGGCTGAGAAAATAACTTTAGTAATACTCTAGTGGGGCTTGTATTTTGCAGGTGAGAAGTGAGGCTCTAGAGAAGTTGACTTGACCAAAATTAATCAGTCATAGTGTGATTTATCAATCTAAATTTCCTAACACCACCTCTGTCCAGTAGGTATTTTTATTATCAAATGCTACTTCTAAGATGGATTTCTGAAAATAACCAATTCAAAATCTCTGATATTTCACTAACTTAGGTCTGGTAGAAGAGAAAAAGACTCTTGTATTGAAGAAATTGCCTACTTTTTTCTTTCTTTTTTTTTTTTTTTAAACAGGATTAAGAAAGAAATTGTGGATTAGGAGTTAGGCCACTTGAATTGAGTCTCGGTTTTTTACCAAAATCGTGCTGATATCTGATGAAAGCTTCACTATTATTTATCATGAAGTTAAAAAAGAAAAACCTTAATCTTCAGGAATTTCAGGTCCACAGGCCATTTCCTGAGAATCATTGGCAGAGTTTGTAAAATTTATAAAAGTAAATATTTGAACACAGTCAATTAATACCACAATCTCTATTTTCTGACCTCCATTTGGCCTCATGGCCCCTTATGTGGGTGGCATTGGAGTGACCACAAGCATTTTTGACTTCACTCTAAGGAAAAGTTAAGTTGATAGTTAATTTAAGTTTGCATTTAATGGAATTGCATTTCTTTGGTTTGTTGCCACATTGTGAACAGGTGTTTTCTAGCTATCCAAGTGAAGGAATGGCTTCCAAAAGTTCTTCTACACCCCTTTGAAAAAACAGACTCAATGACATTAACACCAAAGTGATAATGAGCACTGTCAATTCAAAGAGTATTACAGAGTGGTTACAACACAACAGAACTTGAAATGCCCTAACATATTACAGGTCATGCAAATTTTTAAGTCTTATTACTCATCTACAAAAGAAACTCCATAGATAATTCCCCCAATTTAACAACAATTTAAAGAATTTATGTGACAATGATTTGGGAAGCTAAATTGTCAATAACAGATAACAAATAACTTGTCATCAACCATGCTAGAGAAAATACTAAATGCATTTCCTACTATCTTTATAGAAAATATTAATGTATATGAAGAGGTAATCAGAGTATATTCCAAAATATAACCAATAAGTATGTAAGACAGTTAACTAATAAAAATACTATATTACTTTTTCTGGATTTTGTGATGTTTGTCAATTTTTAGGAAACAAGATAAAAAGAGCTAAGGAAAAGGGAGACAAGAAATCCTGGACATTTTTCCTCATTCCTTTGAGGGTTGTTCTCAGACAAGGGTATGTGTGTACATACATATAAGATTTTTCGTTGAGATATAGGCAAAAATACTTTGACATCTCTCTATATATTTTCTTAAAAACCTTTAATCTCTTTATATACTTATATTCACACACAATTTTACATAAATTTAATGTTATACGTTTTCTGTAATCATTGTTTTTACCTGTTTTTTCTTAATGGGAGTTGTATCACAGTTTGATCTGGGAAGCAGAACGACTTTAAATGATATAGAAAAGGAATTATTGGCCAGGCGCGGTGGCTCATGTCTGTAATCCCAGCACTTTGGGAGGCCAAGGTGGGTGGATCATTTGAGGTCAGGAGTTCAAGACCCAGCCTGGCCAACATGGTGAAACCCTGTCTCTACTAAAAATAAAAAAGTTTTCTGGGCATGATGGCGCATGCCTGTAATCCCAGGTACTTGGGCGGCTGAAGCAGGAGAATCGCTTGAGTCTGGGAGGCAGAGGTTGTGGTGAGACGAGACTGCGCCACTGCACTCCAGCCTGGGTGATAGAGTGAGACCCTGTCTCAGAAAAAAAAAAAAAAAAAAAGAAAAGAAAAGAGAAGAAAAAGGGATTTATTATAGAGATTAGACCCAATGCATCTGTGGAAGCTGGAGAAGAAGTCAATGGAGGGCCGTTGCCACTGCATATGGTGTGAGACTGACAATTTCGTAGGCTAGAAGGGCCGGTAGTTAGGAAGAAAAGTTGGAAATGAAGCAGGGAATAGTAAGAAAATAGTAGCAAATGATGAAGCCTAACTAGAATCTGTGAAGTCAAACTGGAATCCACATCTGTGTTTTACTGCCTCTAGTTTGCCTATATATTTGACCTAGAAGAAAAAGCTGATGATCTTCACCATGGGGTTGCACAAGTGAGTGTCCCAGAAGTCAAAGAAGCTGAAGAGAAGATTCCTTGGGAGTTGAAGTAGATGTGGGTCTGGCAGCTGCCCCAGACCAACAAGGTGAACTCCTAGATTAGCTACAGTGCACGCAAGCTATGATAACATCCCCAGACCAACGGAGGTGAACCACTAGATTAGCTACACTGTACACAAGCTGTAATAACATAGTGAATTGTAGTGGGTCCCGGCACCTATGGTCACCTTCATAATGTGATGGCTACTGCCTCACTTTTGCCTTTCAAGTCTTGGGCAAATTTGTCTTGTGACTAACCCTAAAATGCAACCATACCAGAAGGGAATTCTGGGAAATGTCTTTCCAGCTTGTGCAAATTGACATATTTCTCTATTTACTAAAGATTGTTGGATATGTTTTTGTGATTGCTGAATATTCAGACATACTGCATAAAAATTAATATTTTTCTTTTCCTTCTTTTTTGCCACTAAGAATAATGCAGCAATAAACACCAATAACATATGTCCTTATGTACTGATAGTTTTCTTTCTGTGGGATAGAGTTCATAAGTGGCTAAACCAAATAGTAGACATTTATTTTAATTTTAATAAATGTTGAAATGTTTTTAAAAGGCTGTATAAGTCAACATTTTTATCTGAAGGCTTTTTTTCTTTTTTCTTTTTTTCTTTCTTTCTTTCTTTTTTTTTTTTACTATACTGATTTTCCTGTAGCTCTGCCAGTAAGAGATATGATAATCTTTTTTAATGTATACCAATTCAATGGGCAAAGCGTTATCTCATTTTTAATTTTTATTTCTCCATTTATGAGATTTTGATTATGTTTTTATATTTGAGATTTTGGTTGTATTTTTATAATTGCTGGCCATTTAGATATGTTATTTTGTTAATTGTTAATTTGTATTTTTTTATATTTCTATTTTTTGTCTTTCTGTTAATTTATACATGTTATTTTTTCTTGTGTAGATACTTGTCATTGCAAAATTGTTTGTAGAAATAATCCAAGGTCTTTTATGGTGTTTTGTGTCTCCAGAGAAGATTTGTGTTTTCGTCTTCCAGGCTGGTACTTCATGGTGTCTCTAGCAATGCAGAATTATTCAATTCTACTTCAAGAATTGAAATGGTTCAAATCTCAGCTTCAGTTTACACTAAGGCATAACTACTGCTTTATATTTATAAGATTTAGTATTTTTCCCTTTCTTGAATTCTTACAGCTTTCTACTCTAATTTTGAAATCCCTATCCTGAGAAGGCCTTCAAAAGGCACTATTCAATTTTTATCCTTTCTGACATTTCTTCTGGAAACTGCAAGAAAAAAGCAACACCAAATTTCTGGGCTCATCTTCCTAAGCCTCCAGGTAAATATTTACTGTTTTGTTAACTCTCTTAGCTTTTCATGGAGATTTAAAAAAATATGGCAATGAGCTTTTCTACTCAGAGTTTAGGCCAGACTACTCAATCCCAGAACTTGATAACCTAGATCTGAAATCTTAATGGCACTTATGCTTAGAATGATAGCATTATTTCAGAGTTAGGGTTTTTGAGTTGGTCCTCAATAAATATCATCCCTCTTCTCCATTTGAGATAGCGACATCTTGGGAAATAAGATGAAGAGTAAAAATATTATCTAAGATATTTCTTTGTTACTAATGGCATGAAAGTTGCAGAGATAGCTTAGCATGAGAGTAGACTCTGCGTGTTAACTGAAACCCAGAACAAGGCAGATGTACTCAGCTAGTTACAGGCCATGCTGTACACAGGAGCCTCCTGTAGTTGTAGCCTCTTCTGACTGTACAGCTGAACAGACAACAACTACAGTCTTGTATATATTGGCCTGCTTTTTAGTCAGAAACCTGTCACCTGCTAAACTGAACAGGGATGACAGAGGCTCGATGGTGTTTAGGGAAAATCCTTCCTCATGGACCCTAGAGAAAGGGAATTCCTCCTAAAGACAGTATTACAGCAACTTAATATCATTAATTGAGAAAGGATCCTCAGGAAGGCTAGTATTTGATATTCATACTTAGCTTAGTACAAAGAGCTTTGTACTTTTGAACTGTTGGATATTCTTAAATACTTAACACACCAATACTCTGCTTCAACTTTATAAATTGTGTGACTTTGAACAAAACATTTAACTCCCTTGAATCAATGTTTCTTTATGGGTATACAAGAGATCAAAACCTCTTTTTATCTTTTTTTTTTAAAAGCTCAAATGAGGTGATGTGTTTAAAATATTATACCCATATTAGAAAATGCTCTTAACATAATTTTTGTGTGTATGCACGCATGTGTGCACATGTGTGTGTGTGTTTATTTTTCAAGCTTTCCTAGTGTGGCCTCCTGGGGTGCTTCTTCTCATTAGGATGCTTGTTTGTCTGCCTTCTGCCCTCCTGCCAATGCTGGAGGGGACTCCTTCAGCTATTTTTAGTGGAGCCACATCACCATCTGCATGTAACACAGGTTCTCCCACCTTTATTATCTAGCTTTTATTTTTTCCCCAAGCACAGATGAATGGCAGGTGTTACAGATCTTTTCTAACTCAATATTATGTTTCTGGTGAAAAACAGTTTTCCATCTCAAAACTTCTCTCAGACCTTGAAGGTTACTTCCTTCTATCAAATACATCCTTTAGTTCTCTGACATGCTAGCTTATTAAATCGCTGCTCCACTCCAAGTGCTTCAATGGGGAGCTATCTGCAGCTTTCATTTTCTCTGTTGATATGATATGTCTTAGATTTTAACCAAAATAAAAGCAGAGGAGTGTCTAGATTTTTATATATTGTATATAGTTGCACTATCCTCTCTACCCCAACCACATCAGACATTTTCTCGTCATGCTTCTGTGAATGTCACAGGGAATTTTGAAATGTGATTGAAATTACTACTAGGTTAAGCCTAGCAGACTTGTGGTTGTTTTTTGTTTTGTTTTTGTTCTTTTTTGTTTGTTTGTTTGTTTGTTTGTTTCCCCGTGAGAAACAGTCATTACAATGTAAGATTTTAAAAGAAAGCTTTTGTATGTTAGGTTTCCTTGCTTATAAAGTATGGAGAGAAAACATTGAAAATGCAAGCACATGTTTAAAAATTATATTGCTTCAAGTTAAAAGGGTTTCTCTTAAAATCCTAATTTTAAATTCACTTCTATTGTCTTGTGAGATATTTTATAAAGCTAGCCTATGAAATGGATATGTGAAATGTTTGATTTTTCCTTTAATCCTGTTAAGTATCCTCTAAAGATCATCTCAATTTTGGCAAGTACTTGTTCTTCCTGCCCTTCCATGGCCACTGCCAGTTTTACACCCTCTTTTATCAGTGGCTGCCCAAGACCCCTGGCCTTTTGTACCCAACAGGTATCTCTTGTTTCATGCTAGGATTGATGCCATCATGTCATTTTGTTCTACACTACCATCTGTATCTACTCAGCAGCTAAGAATGTCTTCCCTACCTTAACTGGAGGTACAGTGTAGGTTAGCTTCTCTCCGAGCATCTCCCAGAATTCTTTAAAATGCTGTAGTGATGAAAGGAACTCTGGCCTTGGGTTTAAGAAACGTCCTCCATTTATAATTATTCTCCTGAAAGGAAACATTCTGTTGTAAGTTTTTTAGATTGGGGTTTGCTAGTTCATTTTGCATTGCTATAAAGGAATATATGAGACTGGGTAAATTATAAAGATAAGAGGCAAATTTTGGCTCACAATTTTGCAGACTCTGTAGGAAGCATAGAGCTGGCATCTGTTTCTGATGGGGCATAAGGCAGCTTAAAATCATGCTGGAAGGCAAAGAGGGAACAAGCATGTCACATGGGGAGAGACAGAGCAAGAGAGAAGTGGGGAGGTTCCACACTCTTTTAAAAAAGCAGATCTCTAGTGAACTCATTACCCTGGGGAAGGCACCAACCCATTCATGAGGAATCCACCCCTACAACCCAACACTTCCCAATAGGCCCCACCTCTGACATTGGTGGGGAGGGATCACTTTTATTTATTTATTTATTTTTTTGAGATAGACTCTCACTCTGTTGCCCAGGCTGGAGTGCAGTGGTATGATCTCAGCTCACTGCAACCTCTGCCTCCCAGGCTCAAGTGAGCCTCCCATCTCAGCCTCCCAAGTAGCTGGGACCATAGGTGCACACACCACCACGCCCAGCTAATTTTTGTATTTTTTGTAGAGATGGGGTTTCATCATGTTGCCCAGGCTGGCCTCAAAACTCCAGAGCTCAAGCGACCCACTGGCCTAGGCCTCCCCAAGTTCTGGATCACACGCGTGAGCCACTGTGCCTGGCTGGGAGGTGGGATGGGGGGTGTGTCACTTTTTAACATGAGATTGGAGGAGACCAATATCTAAACCATATTAGTCTTGCTTGGGAGTTTTTCTACTGGCCAATATGACTTTTCTCTGCTGAATATATGAAATATCTTCTTAATTTTAGTTCTCCAAACCATTTGTTTCTCTTTGACTGAGGCTGCATGGTGCCAAAACATCATGGTTTTCTGCAGAGTAAATATTAATATCATTTGGACAAATGATTGTGTCCATTTAAAATAATTTAACCTTAACAAGAAAGGTAGAGTCATTTTTACTTCCAGGTTATACAGGCACTGATGTGGTTTCTGAAAGTCAACAAAATTTCTTTCAACCCACTGTCCCCTAAGAACACTGTGATCGCAACCATCATCTCCCTGCCCCCTCTGTCCCAACACTTCCCATTCTGCATAGCAGAGCTGGAATAATGCACTGACACAGCAGGCCGCAGCCGAGGGCACCAGCGATGACACACAGATCAGCAGCAATGACAGCAAAAACATATTTAGCCTGTCTTTTAAAAATAACATCACAGATACACCAGAGACTTAATGTCATTGATTTTCATTGTTGTTTTCTCCCCAGCCAACTTGTCTGAAGTGGAATGTGGCAGTGAGATCTCAACTAACAATGAGCTTCTCTTTTTATAATGCGGTCACTGTTCAAGATTGTTTCTCTATTAAGTGTAAAACCATTAAGCCAAGTTTTCTGTTGGCAGTCATAGATGTCCATCAGCATGAAAACCCAGGACTGCATGTTTGCAAAGTGGGTTAGCTTCAGATTATTCATTTGCCTCTTAGTTTCAGATTATTTATTTGCCTTAAAAAAAAAAAAGGGAAAGAAAAAGAAGTGCTAAAATGGGGGTTATAGTGCTGTACAGGGTTGTGTGGATAAATGAGATCACATAAAGCAAAAGGGAGACCTCAGTGGGTCAGGCAGCTCTTACTATCTGTATCTATGACATTCATTAAACTAAGTTCCCCAAATCTTAGATGCTTGAGTGTCTACAAATGTCTGATTCAATTACTTTAAAACTTTAATAAAAGTTGACATTTTAAAAAGTAAGTTCTTAAACATTTTTCACACCTTGGAAATCATCACATTAACTTGACCTGTTAGGATAACTACTTTGGGGGCTGATCTAAATAAGAAAAAAGGCTTTTTCTGCCATCATTGAATGATGAAGACTGTAGCTATATTAGAGCTCTTATAAAGTCTAGCCTCCACATCACTGCTGAGCTAAATTTGTATTAGCATATACCCAGTAGAGCACATGCACATTGAACTTCTTAAAATGCCAGACAAAGCAGAAGGGTATCTTCCATCCCATGCACTCCTTCTGCTCATGCTGCTACACTACAGACTCCAAGCAGTGTGTGGAAACTCACACAGTCACTTGGAAATGAGAAAATACAAGGACAATTATTTGCACTAGAGGTTCAAGTTTTGTTGCAAAACAGAGAAAAAACATTACCCATTTCATCAATGTATTTAATACAATGAAATGTAAAATATTTCTGTTATCCCTGCAAAGATAAAATAGCATCTTGCAACCGCACAGTAAGCATGTAAGTAAGACTCTATTTCTTTGGAAGACAAAAATCTATGGAAATAAATTAAAACCTGATAATGAAAGTGTACTTTTAGCGTAAAGTTACTACTTGGTAGGTGAGGGAGAGGATAACATCGAGAAAAATCTCATTAAAGTATATACATGTGACATTATGGCAAGGATGTTATATGAGCTTTCAGTTTTAATTATTTTTGTAGATTTAGAGGGTACAAGTGCAGTTTTGTTTTATGGATATATTGTGTCACGGTGAAGTCAGGGCTACCAGCATAACCATTACCCAAAGATTGTACATTGTACCGACTGGGTAATTTTAATCCTTCGTACCCCCACTCTCCCACCTTTCTTGAGTCTCCAGGGTCTAGTATTCCATTCTCTATGTCCATGTGTACACATTCTTTAGCTTCTACTTATAAGTGAGAACATGTGGTATTTAACTTTCTGTGTATCAGTAATTTCACTTAGGACAGTGGCCTCCAGTTCCACTCACATTGCTGCGAAGAGATGGTTTCATTCATTTTTATGGCTGAGTAGTATTCCATGGTATTTGTATGTCTGTTTATCATTTCTTTAATCATCTCTTCATGGATGTTGATGTTGATTCCATATGTTTGCTTTGGTAAATAGTGCTGAAACAAACATATGAGTGCAGATATCGTTGGTATAACGATTTGTTTTCCTTTCAGTAGATACCCAGTAGTGAGATTGCTAGATCAAATGGTAGTTCTATTTTTAGTTCTTTAAGAAATCTCATTACTGTTTTCCATAGAGGTTGTACTAATTTACATTTCCACCAAAAGAGTGTAAGTGTTCTGTCTTATCCTCATCCTTGTCATCATTTGTCATTTTTTCACATTTTGATAATAGCCATTCTGACTGTTGTGAGATGGTATCTCACTGTGGTTTTAATTTTCATTTTTCTGATGATTAGTGATGTTGTGCATTTTTTATATACTTGCTGACCATTTGTATGTTTTCTTTTGAAAGATATTGATTCAAATCTGTATTAGTCAGGGTTCTCTAAAGGGACAGAACTAATAGACTATATATATACACACACACACACATATATACACACACACCCATACATACACACATAGATATGTATATGTGTATGTGTGTATATATATTACATATATAGTATATATATGGGAGTTTAAGTAGTAACTCACATAATCACAAGACGAAGTCCCACAATAGGCTGTCTACAAACTGAGGAGCAGGGAAGCCAGTCCAAGTCCCAAAACCTCAGAAGTAGGGAAATTGACAGTGCAGCCTTCAATCTGTGGCCAAAAGCTTGAGAGCCCCTGGCAAACCACTGGTGTAAGTTCAAGAGTCCAGAAGCTAAATAACTTGCAGTCTGATGTTCAAGGGCAGGAAACATTCAGCACAGGAGAAATATGAAGGCTGGAAGACTCAGCAAGTCAAGTCTTTCCACGTTCTTCTGCCCGCTTATTCTAGCCAAGCTGGCAGCTGCTGATTAGATGGTGCTCACCCAGATTGAGGATGACTCTGCCTCTCCCAGTCCGTGGACTCAAATGTTAATCTCCTTTAGAAACACCCCCATAGACACACTCAGTAACAGTACTTTGCATCCTCCAATCCAATCAAGTTGACACTCGATATTAACCATCACAATATCTTTTGCACACTCTTAATGGTGTTATTTGTTTACTTTCTTCTTGAGTTGTTTGGGTTCCCAGTAGATTCTGGAAATTAGTGTTATGTTGATGCATAGTTTGCAAATATTTTTCTCCCATTTTGTAGGTGGTCGGTTCACTCTGTTGATTATTTCTTTTGCTGTGCAGAAGCTTTTCAGTTTAATTAAGCCCTATTTGTCTATTTTTGTTTTAGTTGCATTTGCTTTTGAGATCTTATTCATGAATTAATTGCCTAAGCCAACATCCAGAAAAGTTTTCCCAGGTTCTCCTCTAGCATTCTATAGTTTCATTCAACAATGATTACTATTGTCTTTTATAATATCCTTTTCCTCTTTCCTAAGAAAGGAAACCACGTTTTTTCACTGGGCACAGACAACCAAGAACAAATACTGCATTTTCTAGCCTTCCTTATACTGGGTGTGGTCATGTAAGCAGAAATTGTATACGGCAGATTCTGAGAGTGCCTCTGATCTTTATTGTTGCTTTTCTCCATCCCACTACCTGAAACCTAATGTGATTGCTGGAGCTCTAGCAGCGATCTTCCTCAACTGAGGCATGGTAGATCAGTGTCTCTGTTGGGCTTGAGAATCTACCTTACTAGCCCAGGACTGCCTATTATGAATTCTTTTATTCAAAAAAATACAAGCTTCTGGCCAGGCATGGTGGCTCATGCCTGTAATCCTAGCACTCTGGGAGGCCGAGGTGGGTGGATTATCTGAGATCAGGAGTTCGAGACCGGCCTCACCAACATGGTGAAACCCCATCTCTTCTAAAAATACAAAAATTAGCCAGGCATAGTGGCACATACCTATAATTCCAGATACTCGGGAGGCTGAGGCTGAGGCAGGAGAATTGCTTGAGTCCAGGAGGCGGAGGTTGCAGTGAGCCAAGATTGTGCCACCGCATTCCAGCCTGGCCGACAGAGCAAGACTCTGTCTCAAAAACAAACAAACAAACAACAGAATATAAGCTTCTGTCTTGTCTATGGAAGTATTATTTTGGTTTTCTGTCATATTCAATTGTACAAAATCCTGATTGATGTATACATCTGCTCACTTGAAGACAGAAATTACAGTCTACTGGTGACAAATCAAAAGCTGTCAATTACTATGCTTGTATTTTTTTTGTAATGTGTTTTGTTAGATGAATATGAGGAGGCTTGCTACTTTTAAAATAAGTGACATGTACCTAATAGAAGAAGAAAATATTAAATGTTTAGGATTAATATTTTATACACTCTCAAATAAATTGTCATATAGTGACATCTGTGCTGATAGAATGATTACAAAAGTAGAAAACTCTGCAGGTGAGGTATCTCCTTATATTGTAATGTTCAAGAAGTCCTCGTAAAGTAGAGCTGAATCTTGCACAAGGATTTTATTATCAAATTAGCACCTCTGGGAAAATCGCATACAGTTAGTATTATCCTTTAAGTCCTCTCAAAATTCTCATAAAATTAGAATGTATATAGCTTTGGGACACAGCCCTATTCAGATTTATGGGCACTTGAAATGTTCTTCGTTTGTATTTGTGGTAAAATTCCTAATTGGCAGTGAACTCCTGAGAAGAAAATTTTAAACCCTCCTTTTCTACAGGCTTTACTTCTGATTTATATAATAAGCCTCTGAATCCCAATATACATTACTAGATTGTTTGTTTTGATGAAGATGAAACAAGATAGAGGAGTTGCGACTTAACCTACAGCTAGGTCTTAAAGTCAGCTTACAATGTGTTATGTCTTTAGGAAACGTCAGCTTCACTTGCTACTTATACGTTCCCGGAGTTTTAGTCAGACAATATCTTTCAAACACCATTGGTTAGTTTTCATACAAAATGCAAGTTTTATCAGGGTATATTTTTATTGTAAACTTTTCAAAATTATTTTTAATTATGTGGGCATTTTTTATGTCTAACTTTATTTGCAGGGTTTTAATATGAATAATTAACCAAATATGTTACAGATAAAGAAAGCATATTGCTAACTATTTTTTAAATAAAATATGCTTGCACTGGCTTTGTATCTTGCCAATGTTTCTAAGCGACTGAACAAACTCAATTTGGCAAGACAGAAATGTTGCTGTACGCTGTGGATACAATCTCAGGCATGGATTTAAACCTTTGTTTAGACTGACATGGAAAATAAATATGATTCTTTCATTCTTTTAAAGATTTGACAGACGGGAGCACTGAAGAAACTTTTAATTTTAAAATAATTTTTAGTTGTATCAATATATTATGGAAAACAATTTAAAAACTCACATAGTGCTGAGACAAAGCATTAGTCTGCTTTTCCCTTCGAATCCCTAAGTGAGTCTTCACAGGCAAAGATGTTCAATTCTTTGGTTGTTCCTTCTAATATTTAGTTATATGTATGTAAATACCATTGATTATAGCTATTTGTTGATTCATCACTTTTAGATATTATCACTTGATTTCCTATTTTGACATATTAGAAGTTGGAATCATTTAGACTTCTTATTTCCTTATCATCATTCTTTAAATGAAAATTTGGTAAAACCCACACACATGTTTCCTATTACAATATAAATATGGGTTTCTCTGAGCAAAAATTCTCTAATTAGATTTTGTTCCCTGTACCACTTTTTGTATTTTGCTGGAGATGATAATCTGCTTATTTTTATGCTTATTTAATTATCTTTAAATAGTTAAATTTTATGCAGCCTCTGAGAAATCTGAAATTGTTTTCTATGCAGTCTAACCTTGAGATCTTTTATCAGTTGCATTTTTGTTCTGTAGGACCAGCTCCTGGAACACTTTGCCGTCTGCTGCATCAGAGGGCTTTGCTTGCCAAGCTTGGTAAAGCAGTGGTATGACTTTGCTGCTCTTCAGAGACTTCGATTTGACTCTTCTCTGTGTTGCGTTCCTGGTTGCTTGATTCTCATGTCTTCCTCTTTACTGGTTTGTTCCTGCATTTTGTTGAAGTACATGTTCTAATAGCTTTCTGAGAAATCGTGCATGGGAGATAATTTTTTTTGAAATTTTACACATTTTAAAATAGCTTTATTCCACCCTCATATTTGATCAGTTGTCCTGTGGCTCTATAATTCCTGCACAGCACTTTAAAGGGAAAGCATTGTTTAATTGTCTTCTAGCACTGCCAATGTTTGTGATAAGAAATCAAATGCTATTTTTACTTCTAATCTTTATTAGTTGTTTTGTTTTTTCTTTTCTGGAAACTTTTCTTTTTATTATTATTTTGAAGGTATTTTATTGGAACTGTGCACATTTAGAATTTTTTTTTTTAATTTCTTCTTTTTATTTTGGGGGAGTAATATGTCAGTATCTTCTGTTCTATGCAGTTTAAAGGAATTGAGATCATATAGGCCAGCTTTTATTTGTTTCTATCAAAATTGCCTGTCCAAAGAGTTAGGTAAAGGAAAGAGAATGGGAGGGCTAAGGCTGTTATGTGGAATTAAGTCACTTTCCAAACTTCACATCTTTTCTAAGTAGTTAGTGATAATTCATCCTTCTCAGTTGCATTCAAAGAAGTTCCCCATCTGTCTTGTGCCATGCAAAAATCCCTGAAAAGATGAGTTGTGACCTTGATTGCTTACTAAGGTGTTCAGGGACCAAGCAGCTACTTTTATTTTGCAATAAAGGGTTGCATGCATCTACAACAGCTAAATTTTAGTGACATTATCAAGGCAGACTGTATTCATCCTGGTTGAGATTCAGTACAGATGACAAATTTCTGGCAATGGGAAAATTTATAGGCTCTATTTTACTGTATTTTGTTTATTTTTAATTATAGTTTTTAAATTGTTAAAAGAATAGATATTAAATGCAGAAAACTAACAAAGAGAAAATTTATTCATAATTTCAGAGATGACAAATATTCACAACTTGACATATGTTATAGAGAATTTTATTTTGTTTTTCATTTAAACAGTCTATAAGGAACGTTTCCTCATATAAATAAATATTATTGCATGTATTGTACAACATTATTTTTAAATGCCTAGCATGTTTTCTTGTTAAATTTACAAATAAAAATCATTTATATTTATAGTGTACAACATGATGTTTTGATAAATGTATGCATTGTGGAATAGCTAAAGCAAGTTAATTAATGTATGCATTACCTTCCATTATTATATTTTTGTGGGAGTGAAAACAATCATCTGTCTCAGCAATTTTCAAATATGCAATACATTGTTATTAACTATAGTTACTATGTTTGTACAACATGATTTTTGATGGCTGTGTAGTGTTTCATTGTATGAATTTGTCCTAACGTATACAACCATTTTCTTAGGCCTAGGGACTTGAGGGATCTTTTTGTTTGTTTTTGCCATCCTAAATATTATGCAATACAAAATGGCTCAAGTTTTATCAGCCTATAAATGAAAATGGAGTCACACTAAAATTGCTTTTCAAATTATGATGTTTCATAGCCCCTTCTTGCATGATTCTAATATTTATTAGCTTTTTTTTTTTTTTTTTCTGGAAGGCCTTGGGGATGTCTTATTGGTTTACAGGAATAAGTCCATGTATATTTTCCCCCCTTGAGCATCTCCTAGGAAGCCCCGCCACCATCATTTGAGGAGGAGTCTTGACTCTGCTGCTATGTTGGCACCTCCTAAGTGAATGCTGCCTCTCAGCTCTGCTTTGCAGTGTTCTCAGATCCTGCTACCGTGTGTTCTTGCAGATAAGTGAGCAGAATGTGACTGATGTGGTCTGGCTCTGTGTCCCCACCCAAGTCTCACCTTGAATTGTAATCTGAATTATAATCCCCATGTTTTGGAGGATGGACCTCGTGGGAGGTGACTGAATCATGAGAGCACTTCTCCCAGGCTGTTCTTATAATAGTGAGTGAGTTCTCACGAGATCTGATGGTTTTATAAGGGGCCCTTCCCCCTTCACTCTGCACTTCTCTCTCCTGCTGCCTTGTGAAGAAGGATTTGTTTGCCTCCCCTTCTGTCATGATTGTAAGTTTCCTACAGTTCACCGGGCCATGCAGAACTGCGAGTCAATTAAACCTCTTGTCTTTATAATTTGCCCGGTCTTGATATTTCTTTATAGTAGAGTGAAAATGGACTGATACAGCACCTTTCCTCATTTTGAGCTAGATTTTGTTTTTTATGCTCAAAGACAGCAATGCTTATGCCCAATCTCGACAAACATTTCCTGAAAATAGTCCTTCAGTTTCTGGCTCTAACTCCTACTTCTTAAAGGTAGAGGTTCTCTGTCTGCACCTCTTCAAAACTTATATGTGGAACTTTTAGAAGATTTAGATGCCCAGGTCATACTTCAGACCTATTGACATAATCTTTCATGTAGAACTCCAGTACGTGCATTTCAAAAGTTCATCAGGTGGTTTTGTTATATGTAGTAGATTCTCTTTGTTGACTATGCAGACCCCTTCCACTGTAGTATCCCCTTCTCTCAGCTCCTCTAAATGCTGTGGTTAATAGTTTACACTTGTAGTATTTTCAAGAGGATTGCCACTTTACCTAGAAATGTCAGGGAAGTTACCAACACCATACAGGTTTTATTGTAGAGCATACTCTCATTAAAACTTATGCACCTGTCATGTTGGTGGGAATGTAAATTAGTGCAGTTATTATGAAAAACAGTATGGAGGTTTCTTGAAAAATTAAAAATAGAATTACAATCACATATGATCTAGATCTAGAAACTCTAGACCACATATGATCTAGAAATTCTACTTCTGGGTACATATCTAAAGCATATAAAATCAGGATGCCAAAGAATATTTGCACTCCCATGTTCATTGCAGTGTTATTCATAATGCCAAGATATGGAAATAAGTGCTTATTAATAGATTAATGGATAAAGGAATTGTGATATAGGGGTGTGTGTGTGTGTGTGTGTGAGAGAGAGAGAGAGAGAGAGAATCTTGTTCAGCCATAAAAAAGAAGAAAATTCTGTCATTTGGGATAACATGGATGAGCCTGGAAGACATTATGTTAAGTAAAATAAAACGAGAATGGAAAGACAAATAGCATGTGATCTCACTCATATGTAGAATCTAAAAAAGTTGATCTTGTAGAAAGAGAGAGGAAAATGGTGGTTACCAGAGGCTGGGGTAGTTGGGGAAAGATGTTGGTCAAATAATATAAAATTGCAGTTACATAGTAGAAATAAGTTCAAGAGGTCTATTATACAGTATGGTGAATAAGTTAATGATAATATGTTGTATTCTTGAAAAATGCTGAGAGTGAATATGTATTCTTACCAGAAAAATGATAAATATGTTACCTAATGCTTACGTTAACTAACTAGATTTAACTATTCCATGATGTATATGTACTTCAAAACATCATGTTGTACATGATAAATATTGTACATAGAATTTTATTTATCAGTAAAAAATTTATATTCACCTGAATCCCTGTTATGAGCTCTGGGTCAATGAAATTGGATCTAAAACAATGTGGAATCAGGTTACCATTCGTGAACCTCATGCACAGTCCATGGAACTGGATAAGGGACAGGCATCATGTTATTAATATTTTGACCATTAATCTGATTTCTCTTCTACCCTTTGGAGACCCCTGTTCATGAACATACATGCACATGCACATGTGTGCACACACAAACTCTCTACACAGAGAGAGGGCTGTTCCTTTCTTGGCAACAGAACAACCTTTGGTCACATGCAGGCTAACTCATTTACTACTTCCTGCTGCTACATTTCTTGATCTGTTTTGGGGTACATCTGTTTTTCTTCCCTAAGTATCAATGACTATGGTTGGAATTTCTGGGCTGATCATAAGGCTTTTGCTTCATCTTGTCAATAGTTTCTTTGAGAAATAAAAGGTTTTTTATTCCTCAAAACCCTTACAAGGCTGCCCAGTGTTCTGCCATAGTTTGTCTGAGAAGGAGACATAAATGGTGATGATGTTTTATGGTTAGCAAAAGTGACAATGAGTACAGATAAGTATCAACCTAGAAGTATGGGGTGAAGAGGATTTGGAATGAGGGCACTTTGAAGCAAGGGTAATACCATATAAAATAACAGATTCTTAGCTTGAGAAGGAAAGACTTGGATATTATCTAAGACAAGATGAAGAATGTGTGCTCTTTGAGAGATTTTGCCTAGATTTCTTTCAATTGCCATGTTCTGACTATACAAGGTGCAAAAGGCTTGATGCAGTTGAATTCTGTCCAAGGACATAAACTTGAAATCAAGCTCTTATGAAAATGCAGTGATAAAAAGAGAAGACTAAATAGCCTTTGGATGGAGTAAAAACTCTTTTATTCTCCTTCCTTGGAATATTTTTTTCTGTATTTTTCTTTGGTATTGTGCTATAAGGATAGCTGTAAGTATGTGTTTGTGATCTGGTAAAATTTGGGTGTGGATATAGAGAATTTATATATCTATATTATTTTTCTCCAGAGGGATTCAATTTTTCCTATAATAGTGTTCTGCTTCTTTCATCAATAAATTGATAAAATATCTCTGAACACTTGTATCTGCTAATTACAGGAATCTTCAAGGAAGGTCAGGAGGTAAAGTGGTTTTTCTGATATTAGGGGCTTTGTATTCTGTAACATTCTGATTATCCCAGGATTTACAGACAGGTTTTTAAGAAGAGGGAAAGCATAACTGGAAAAACCAAACTTTTTGTTGTCTTCAACAACAATTATTGTTGTTGGAAACAACATTAAACAGTTTTTTTGGGGGGGAAATTATACTAATCCTAACCATCATTGTTTCATTTCTTGTAAGGGAGTAAATCTGGGAGGACCTACATGTGAGTTACTATCTTTTTAGGTTCTTGCTTTGAAGGTACCGGAATCAACTTATTAAAGTTTATCCTGGAAGTAGGTTAGCATAAAACATCTTTGGTTATTTGCGTATTGTTCCTCTATGATGTCTTCTTTCAAAATATCTTTTTAAAAGATTTAACATGACCTGGCTAAGAATCAGAGGGGACCTAGATGCATTTACCCAGGTAACACACCCTGCTCAGAAGTAGCCACAATTAGGGCATTGTGTATAGCAGAGACCATGGATTCTGGTGCACAAATATCCTCACAGAAGCACTGAATTGTCCTGGAAATGCAGACAAGAACTTTGTGTCAGCGACTCCCCTAAGCTCTTCTTTGAAACTAACCTTATTAAGTTTCTGCTGGGGTAATTTGTTCTGGGGATCTCCTGAGTTACTTGAATGAATAAAATAAGATGCCAGTCTGCCTGATTTTAGTTAGTAGAACAGGGTTCATGAGGGGTTAGCAGGGCTTCTGTTTCAGGCTACAACGAAGCTTGAATAGGGTTTACTCAATGTTATAGGCTCTAGTTCCTTCTGCCTGAGCTATAGATTACTTATCTGTTCCTGTTATCTCCTGTTTTCATTTGAAAACACAAAAGTATGTTAATATAAATAAGAAAAAAGTGACTAACATATTTTTCTCTCTTTCCCCAGGGAACACATGTTGTGCTGGGGCAGGACTGGGTACAACTTCTTGCCAAACCTTAGGGCTTGTGGCTGGGTTGCTGGGTTTTCTCTTTGGATTTGACCCCAGCATCACACTTTTCAGGTTACACTATTCAGACTGGTGTCTGGATTTACACAGGATATTTCTGAACCTCAGTCACTAATATAAGTTTAATTTATATTCCCAGAATAATCTTTTCACTCTATGCATGTCAATAGCTGTTGATAGATACTTGTAGAAGCAGGTGCTTTGGATTCATACACAAAATCTGCAATTAGATTTAGCCAAAAGAAAATTAACTAATTAAAAAGAGAGAATAATTAATGATAAAAATGTGCCTAGGAGGATGCTGACTATGAGTAAAATGATGAAACCATGTGTGAGTACATAACCCCTGCGATGACATCCTCCTCAAGGTCAGATGAAAGACGATGTGGCAGCCATGAGTGTCCATGCCCTCTAAAGACTGAGCTTCCCTACGGTGCTCCCAGTGGGGACACCTGGAAGGAAGACCAGGTAGAGAGTCCAAGGTCAGGCAGGCTGCCCACTCTCAGCTCTTAGGTATCTGTTACATAGGAACATATGCAGCTCAGCAAGAACTTGCAAGAGCTGACCCAAAGTCAGTGCAGATCCTGTAAACCTCTGCCTGAGCACATAACTACAGTGTTGAGGCAAGGCAAGCATCTCTCCTCTCCTGAGCTGCTCACTGACAGGAGTCTAGAAATACATCAAAATCAACCATGAGGCACAGAAGTTTGGGGAACGGGCCAGGCTGGTACTTACGTAGTTATTGAAAGGAGGCTTAAATGAGGGGCAAAGAAAATAGCATGGCTGCTGTTCTAATAATAATCCTGGTAAGTTTCAGGGGGTATGAAGGAAAGAAGAAAGGCAAAGCAGTAAGGAGCAAAGTTAGTAAGGAGTAACTAAAATAGCACAAGTGAGGGGCGTGGGAGATGGTTATACAGAGGCTCCTTCCTGTCAGAAGATGCAGAGTAGAGAGAAAACTATGTAGCTCTGTCATCTACACTTTTTGAATTTTTGGGAAACATTGGCACAAAATTTAATTCAATTAATAGGAAGGTGTACTATATGCTAGATACCATGTTTCATGTCCTCAGGGATAAGAAAATAAAAGAACAGTTCTGCCCTCTAGAGATATTGCAGTTTGGCAAGGGAAATGACACATACACATACACAAATAAATATTTATTCACACCCCACTGAAGAAAGAACTAAATTAAGATGCAAGCAGTTAGCAGCATGGGAACAAGAGAGAAGAGAGTCACGCTACCTTTCTTAGGAAAAGCCTCGTGGAGCAGGCGTGAGTATAAAGAACAACCAGGATTTCAACAGACACAGATGAGGGGAATGGACTTTCAGACCGAGGAGAGAGCTTGAACAGAATGAGGCAGGGAGCCTGATCAGGTTGCTGGTGTTTGGGAAAAAGTGACAGTCTCATGACCCTGGAGCTAAGGGGGAAGAGTGAGTGGCAAGTCTGCATGGAAATGCGAGGCCAAGTTGTACAGAACCTATGTGAGGCAAGGAAGCTTGATTTTAACTTTCATGGAATGGGGATACATTGATAGAAATTAAAGAAGTAATTGAAAAGGTTACAGTTGTGCTTAAGGTAGATGGATCTAGAAGTATTATGCGGGATGGATTAGAGAAAGCAGAGACTGGAGATAGAGAATGTTCTACAGTAATTCCTTATTGTCTCTTGCATTTATGCATGTATTGCAAGCAGACATTGACTACCTTTGTTTTGAAATACCTTTTTTATGGATTTTTTTATGGTGAAAAACCTTGGAGCACAGAGAGCATCTTTCTCTATAGCAAAAACAGGTGAGCCTACTGACTATTATAAAAGATTCTGTTTCCCTAAATCTCAGAGGTTCCTCTTCTGTAAGGCAGCTCACTGTATATGCAGGCATTCATCTGGGCCCATCTTCAGTGCCCCTGTGGACTTTGGGGGTAAGAGAAACTGATACAAATATATTGCTTGCTATGCTGTAATAAAGTACTTTATCTCTAACACAACAATCATGTGTGTCCTGCTGTAACTCATGAAACCATGGCAGGCTAACTTGATACCTGAAAGTACTGTAAAATCTCAAACTCTTCATAGTTTTTGATGGGTAGATACCCTTAAGAAACTATTTCAATAATCTTAATAGTACAGGTTTATTTTAGGAAAGAGATAGAATATTGCTTTGTTTATTTTTGTATCCAGAAACCTGATCTTCATATATGGTCTATTTTGTAATGTCCAGAAAACACTGTTAATACAAAGGTAATGTGGGCAACAGAAATCCTGACTCAACCCTATCCATGATCATAATTCACCTCTTACCCCCTAGAATGAGTTTCACCCTCTAGAGTCTCAGAGAAGTCTGACTCCCAGAGAAGTTGGGTTTCAGGGATTCCTATCTTATATAGAGTACTTTTACACTTCGAGTTTGCTCTTTCAATGTGCCTAAATAAAACCATAAGTTCTGTCTCAAAATGTCTTCTCTATTGTAATTATCTGGGTGTTTCTCCAGGAACCAAGCACATAGTAGATAATCAATGAATATTTACAGTCAAGAAGAACAAATGACTTAAAATAATTGAGATTTAGAAATAGAAATAGCTAAGAAATTCTTGTCTTAATTATCTACCTCAGTCCTAAAGATAGAGTCACATTTAAATTATTTATTATCTTTTTACGATATGACTAATGCTAGATATTTTTGGAAGTGCCTCTTCCACTTAGTATTTCTGCAACCCCGAATCTCAGTAGTCTTCTGTGAGATGAGAGGTTGGGCTGGTTAATCTTTTAGATTTCTTCCAGCATTAGATACTAAGAAGCCTAGTTCATTGAGCTGAGTGATAATGTTATCTCCAAATTCTTTTTCACTTGAAAGGCATAACCAGAAAAGTTATTTTAGTTGGTGGGAAGGAAAGATGAGTGTCTGAGTATGTGAATATGTTAAATAAAAATATCAGGTTTTTCTTGCCACTAATAGCCTTTTGCTCCTTTCATCACTTTGAAGCAAAGCTTAAATGAAAGGGCAGCAATGATTTAACTTTTGAGTAAGTTCATAGTATCTTTAATTTTTTCCAAAGATGACAAAAAATGAATCTGGATAAGGCATAAGAATGGTGAATTTTTGTCAACATTTAGAAACACCATCTCTGCACTGTAACCTTAGTCATTCTTATTATTTGCAACTAGTGATTAGCTTTCTGTTTGCGAGAAGTGTGAAAAATCAGATAGGAAAATTCCTTACCATTGGAAGAAATGGTTTATTAATTGTGATTGCACAGAAACAAAGACATTTTATGGTGCTGTTTCACCTGTCAAGTGTAAAGATGGGCATATGGCTGGGTGAGTGCAATTGGTCACCATTGTGTTAAAGAGGCCAAGGTCAAAGTTTGAAATCCAATATGAGCCAGTCAGCTCTGCTCTCATCTGCCCTGCCAACCACCTGACAAACAGGAACCTAAATGGAGTCAGATCCTGTTCATGGGATGTCAGTTATGACTTCACATATGATGAATGGCAAAAAGGAGGTCACCAAGTCCACTCTGTTTTGTCTGCTTTGAGTTCATGACTTCTTTATATGCAAGTGCAATTTAATTCAACCAATATAAATTGCTTTAGTGTGCTAACAACCATGTATTAAGTAAAGGGTTTATCTTGACAGTATAATATATACCTATTCTGGAGGAGTTTAAAGTCTTGAATGGAAAGAGAAACTCAGCAATAGTGAATAAATCCAATCAAAATAAACTGCAAATAGTATAAAACAGTAAATATCTACAGTATTTTACTATCGGTTAAATACCTACAGTAGTATTTTACACTCACATTTTCTTGAAATAATTTTATTCAAACTATTCATATACACGTCATCATCAGTGATTTCATTTCCAGAGCAACTTTTTGAGTCAACCTGTGTTTGTCTATAGCAGATTGTCTTTACTTCCAACTAAGCTGTTTGTTATATCAGCGTAAAAGTAGAATCTATGTATGATTCTATCCCTGGAAATGTTTCCCTGTGCATGAATACCCATTTTTGTAACATTAGTACCTTAGGTCAGTTCTCTTCCTTCTCCCTTTCATTCTGTCTGGGTACATTTTCTATCTTTGCAATGCAGTCACTTACCATATTGCTTTTTAAAATGAACTTTAGAAAATTGATTTTCAATAATATTCAGTACTTGGAAGAGTGAAATTGTATTCTTAGGAATAATGATCAGAACTTTCTCTGTGTTTTGAAAACATTCGTATTTTAATCCATATTTATCTGACCCTACTCCTTCAACTTTTCTGCTTGTTCCTTTACTTCTCTGTATCCATCTAAATTCTCTATTTGCCTGACTTACTCCAGAGAATGGTCTAAGACTTAACTAAGGCGTGTACACTTATTTTTTCCTTAACAACTTGATTATTGTGTCCTGAAAACAATGCTACTAAGTGAAAAGTTGTGAACTTTTTTAAAAAATCTTTTTTTGTGTTAATTGGAAAGATTATGATCCATTGTATCCCAATAGCAGATACTCTAGTAGTTTTTACAGGCTAAAACATTTTGCAATGTAACAATAAAGTCAAGTTCATGTAAACAAAACATAAATTTGCTAGTAAAAGAAAGTAGGTGGTTTATAAAATGAAATGCACTGAACATTTACTGTATACACTAAATGATGAAGACAAAAGGTGGTGAGTATTGGGGATGAAAGGGTTTGAGGGAAAGAGTCTTGAATGTAGATTCTTTACACTGTTTCCTTTATTAATTCTTCAAACTTAATAAGGGTGATGTGTATCTTGAATTTAACTATACTTAAAAATAGTGTAGCACAGGACAATCACCATTTAGGGAAAATAAATGCTAAACACAAGAGTGCTTTGAAGCCTATGGAAAAAGCAAATGTGCACATTTTCTATGAAGAGCCATAGAAAATTCAAACGTTTCATCCCACTCACTGTACACACCCAAAGAAAAATGTTTTGAGTTCCTCTAAATATGGCACACAATTCCTATTTGTTCCATATGATAATCTCTGGCTACAGACTTATATCTTGAGTAAACATGTGTATCTTTGCCTGAAATTATAATTTCAAACTATTATTTCTTGGACCATATTTATTTAGAGTGTTTTTGGATGAAAAAAAATTATGAGAAAAAGGAATCTGAAAAGCGGTACAGCTTCTTAGGAGGTATTATTATGAAAATTTACTAACTGTTTAGTAGTCATGTGAGGTAAATCTTTATTTCCAGTCCTAGACATCATCTTTGGACACTTGGCCTAGGTGAGGTGCTCCTTTCCTTTATTCTCCTCTGTGTAGAGCTTTTCCATCTCTTTCAGCATTGATTTTAATGATCTTTTTGGTGTATTTCCCCTACTGTATTGTAAGATTTTTGAGTTGAAAGAACATGATATTTTTGCCTCTGACAGTTAACCCTGTACCTGGTCCAGAGTTCTTGATAAACAAAAGCATTAAGTCTCCTTGTTCACTTTAACTACCTGCCTCCAGTTGAAGGCAGGTTTCTGTGTTACCTGCTCAATAGACTGCTGGAAGTGGCTGCCTGTCTTAAGTTACCTCAATAGCAATCGATAGATCATTTCATGTCTGAGAGAACATTTCTCTCTATCAAAATTATGTCTGATAACTTGGGTAGAAAAGTACTCCACTGGCCGGGTGCGGTGAGTCACGCCTGTAATCCCAGCATTTTGGGAGGCTGAGGTGGGCGGATCACTTGAGGTCAGGAGTTCAAAAATAGCCTGACCAACATGGTGAAACCCTATCTCTACTAAAAATACAAAATTAGCTGGATGTGGTGGCGCACGCCTGTAATCCCAGCTACTCGGGAGGCTGAAGAGGAGAATTGCTTAAGCCCGGGAAGCAGAGGTTGCAGTGAGCGGAGATCGTGCCATTGCACTCCAGCCTGGGCAACAAGAGAGAAACTGTGTCTCAAAAATATAAAAAAAGAAAAGCAAAGTACTCCACTGATCAACTTTTTACCCTTTTTAAAATTTGAATTTGCCTAAGTTTCAGCTGGAGTAGAATTTGGATGTCTCTTTGTAGTGATCTGAGACTATTTGCTCTGGTTACTGGATGGTTTTCTCTTCCACTTGAAAATGAAAACATCTGACAGACTCTGTTAGGCCGTGTGTCAGCAATGTTATTCATGGGGAAAGTCTTCCAAACGACACGCCTGTCTCTGAGGGCGTTTATCTGGAGTATGTGTTATGTCTTTAGATGCCTCAAGTTCACACATTAAAGGCATTAGTTCAATCATATATTGTTGCAGGTCCATAGGCTCAATGCCAGGAATAAGTCACTCTCTGGGAAACGAACATTTTCACTCTTCTTCTGTGGGTTTTACAATGCACTTACAACCAATACAAGAGAAAAAACATCCCATTTTCTTTAAAAAAAAAAAAAGATTCACCTTGCTCTGATTTCTTTATGAACTGACAGTCAATAAGTTCTCTTAGAGACTTTAATATCAGCTAAGAAATTGTGCCTGGGAAAACATCCCGACTATCTTCTGACAGGCCTCGATCCACACTCAGTAACCCCTCAGAACATCAGTTTTGATATGACAATATGTTGATGTCTAGTGTAGAGACATCACTATTAACATGTGCCATACAGTATTTTTAATAATGAAAATGGATTAAAGACACTGCTCTCTTTCCACCTTCTATGACAGCTGACAGTTATTAGAAAGACGAGTGTCTGGAGGTGGCAATCATGATCCTGGAACAGCTTGCCTCTTTACAATTCTGCTAATATAACCTTAGCTTCACTAGCAGTGTGCCCAGCCCTCAGAGAAATGAATATTTGATGGGTCATCATTTCAGTTTTAGCAAGAACACAAGGACATTTTTGGTGGAGGTAAGTGCAAATGGATACATACGCAAGGTGTTGTACTTCTGATTTGGACTTATTCCTGCATATCATACAACAAAATAATGGTGGTCAATGTGTATTGATCATTTACATATCAGGAGTTGTTCTAAGCAATATAAGGATGTGGATCCAATTCTAAAGCAATTCTATAGGGAACATACTTTATTATTATAATTGGCATTGTTCATATGAGGAAATTGATGCATAGAAAAATGAAATAAATTTGCTAAGATCCACACTTAGTGAGTAGTAAATAGGGACTTTCAGATTGCAGAGTCCACATTCTCAAAGTACTATACCACACTGTCTAGTGCAATGATATCTCACTTGAAGAGTGAGATGGCTTAGTTCTGTATTCTTTAGCATACAAGGCTGATATTTTCATAGGGAAAGCATGAACATATACCTATCCCTTAAATATTTTTCTTTTCAGATGAATAAGTTGTACACATGTGAAGTCTAACAATATCTTTTTTTGCAGCCAGTTAGTCTAGCTAACTGAGTTAGCCAGTTAGTCTGGAGATTTAGATTAAAGAAAAAAAAAATAACTCAACAGCATGTTAACAACAGGCAGAAAATCTCTCTTAATGTTTCTTCTTATAAAACTCAGTCAATGTCAAAAAAACAAAACAAAACAAAAAACATCATGCTAACTGGGGAGGAGATGAAAGCATTCTTTTAAAAAGTCAGGTAGAAGACGATGTACAGAATTACCACTTATTCAATCTTGCATTGAGTTTGTAGGCAGCCCAATAAAAAACAAGCAGGGAAGGATTGAAAAAGAAGAAATCAAACAAAATGAGATTTTAGAAAAATAGAAGAGGATAACTATATGGCTGGATATAAGATCAATGAACAGCAATTTAAAAAATAATTTTAAAAACTATTTTAAATAACAAATAGTAAAGCATATTATGTGCTGTTAATTGGCTGAACTATGTTTTTCCCCAAATTCTACACCCATGAAGTTCTGTACCCCTGTACCTCAGAATGTGCCTGCATTTGGAGATAGAGTGTTTACAGAGGTAATTAGAGTTAAATGAGGTCATATGGATAAGCAATATGACTGTGTTTTTATAAGAGAAGAAGATTAAGACGCAGAGATGCAAAGAGGAAAGACTTTGTGAAGACAAAGGGAGAAGATGACTGTCACGAGCCAAAGAATGAGGCCTCAGAATGAAACAGGCCGGGCTGACACCTTGATCTTAGAGGAAATAAATTTTTGTTGTTTAAGCCACCTGTTTTTGGTACCTTGCTATGGCAGACTTAGAAAACTAATACAAGTGCCTAGCAGTAAATCTAACAAACAATGCATACATGCAATTTTTTTTTTATATACATCAAGTCCTAGGCTACATGTGCACAATGTGCAGGTTTGTTACATAGTTATACATGTGCCATGTTGGTTTGCTGCACCTATGAACTCATCATTTACATTAGGTATTTCTCCTAATGCTATCCCTCCCCCAGCACCCCCATCTCCCAACAGGCCCTGATGTGTGACGTTCCCTTCCCTGTCTCCATGTGTTCTCATTGTTCACCTCCCACTTATGAGTGAGAACATGTGGTGTTTAGTTTTCTGTCCTTGGGATAGTTTGCTTACAATGATGGTTTCCAGCTTCATCCATGTCCCTGGAAAGGATATGAACTCATCCTTTTTAATGGCTGCATAGTATTTCATGGTGTATATTTGCCACATTTCTTAATCCAGTCTATCATTGATGGACATTTGGGTTGGTTGCAAGTCTTTGCTATTGTGAATAGTGCCACAATAGACATACATGTGCAGCATACATGCAAGTTTTTGAAAAACATTAAATTACTTCTAAGTAAGTTATGATTCCTTGTTGAATAGATAGGCTTAGTATCAATTATCAATATCCCCTAAATATCATTCTCTGTAAATAATTTAGAGATTTAGTATAACTCCAGTAAAATCCTAATACAATTGATCAGGGAAATGCAGATCAAAACCACAGTGTGATACTACCTTACTCCTGCAAGAATGGCCATAATCAAACAAACAATCAAAAAACTGTAGATGTTGGCATGGATACAGTGACAGGGGAACACTTCTACACTGTTGGTGAATGTAAACTAGTATATCCACTGTGTAAAACAGTGTGGAGATTCCTTAAAGAACTAAAAATAGAACTACCATTTGATCCAGCAATCCTACTACTCGTTATCTACCCAGAGGAAAAGAAGTCATTATACGAAAAAGATGCTTGCACACACGTGCTTATAGCAGCACAATTTGCAATTGCAAGATCATGGAATCAACCCAAATGCCCATCAATCAATGAGTGGGTAAAGAAACTGTGATATATATATATGTGTGTGTGTGTATATATACACACACACAATGAACTACTACTCAACCATAAAAATGAATGAATTAATGGCATTTGCAGCAACCTAGATGAGATTGGAGACTACTATTCTAAGTGAAGTAACTCAGAAATGGAAAACCAAATACTGTATGTTCTCACTGATATGGGGGAGCTAAGCTATGAGGACACAAAGGCATAAGAATCATACCATGGGCTTTAGAGACTTGGGAGGAAGGATGGGAGGGGGTGCGGGATAAAAGACTACAAAGAGGGTGCAGTGTATACTGCTCAAGTGAGGGGTGCACCAATATCTCACAAATCATCTCTAAAGAACTTACTCGTGTAATCAAATACCACCTGTACCCCCAATAACTTATGGAAAAATAAAAAAAAATAGAAAAGA
>NW_012116555.1:629439-689312 GCF_000951035.1 Colobus angolensis palliatus
AGTAACTCAGAAATGGAAAACCAAATACTGTATGTTCTCACTGATATGGGGGAGCTAAGCTATGAGGACACAAAGGCATAAGAATCATACCATGGACTTTAGAGACTTGGGGGGAAGGATGGGAGGGGTGCGGGATAAAAGACTACAAAGAGGGTGCAGTGTATACTGCTCAGGTGAGGGGTGCACCAATATCTCACAAATCATCTCTAAAGAACTTACTCGTGTAATCAAATACCACCTGTACCCCCAATAACTTATGGAAAAACAAAAAAAAAATAGAAAAGATCAGCCCCAGTCTTAACAAAATATCCCTTTTGAATGAGAACTCATTACTATCTTATGCCCTTAGGTGGACCTAAATATTCTTTCTATTGCTCAACACTCCACGAGCCATGAATACTTAATAGACAGTAACTGTCAGTCTCTCTACTCATCAGTGAAGTAAAAATAAAAATCATAGTGAGATAGCATTTAACAACTCTTTCAATTACCAAAAATTAAGAAATTTTATAATTATCAGGTGTTGGAGAAGTTAAAGATCAATGAAGGCCTTTTTATTTTTTTGCATTACTGGGAGGTATAAATTAGTATAGGCTGGGTGTGGTAAATCACGCCTGTAATCCCAGCACTTTGGGAGGCCAAGGCGGGCAGGTCACTTGAGGTCAGGAGTTCAAGACAAGTCTGGTCATCGCAGTGAAACCCCATCTCTACTAAAAATACAAAAATTAGCCAGGCGTGGTGGCGAGTGCCTGTAGTCCCAGCTACTTGGGAGGCTGAGGCAGGAGAATTGCTTGAACCCAGAAGGCAAAGGTTACGGTGGGCCGAGATTGTACCACTGCACTCCAGAGGGAAACTCTGTCTCAAAAAAAAAAAAAAAAAGTATAATAAATTTGGAAAACAATGCAATTTAATTTTTAAAGTTGAATCTTTGCATTCACTACAATTTTAATACTCTAGAGGTTTCCATTCTAGATACATTTCATGAGAAACCAAGGAGACAAACTGTTCTTAGCATCTATGTTCATGATAACAAACACTAGAAACAACCCAAATACTCATAAACAGGATAATCATAATTGTATTTTAGTGTATTCACACAATGAAATATTAGAATGATTAAACACAGTAGAAAATTACACAGTAGAAAATGATCGATCTGTTTTTCTACATCTGGGAAATCCCGAATGAATTTCAGTAGCTCGGTGAGAGAAAAAAATAGTGTCTCCAAAGACTCATGCAGCATGCTACGCTTTCAAAACAAAGAAAAACAAAGGTTTTAAAACTGTACCTTTAGCTAGTAATTTAGTGTTCCTTAACTTTGCTTCACGCTCTGTGGATGTTTTTTCATTTGGGAACTTACACAATGAGGTAGGTAAAAGGCAAAGCTTGGGATTTGGTAACCATGTCTTGCCAAAGTAACGCTGAGTTTAGAAATATTTGTTGGCATCATGTTCCAATCTGATTTACAGAATTATCACCCAATTTCCAGAACATGCAGTTAGCTGATTCTGCCTTCAGTCCATTCTTGATAATACTTTAGTCTCTCGTTCGTTACCTTACAGTTCAGTAATTTCTGTCTGTTTTTCCTTTCTGCTAACTCATTCTCCATCTCTGGATGCTGATGGAAGTGGGAAATATTATTATTAGTAGTATTTTGCATCTTCAAACAATACCTAACAATTTTTTGTATCTTAAAGCAATATCTAATAAAATTATTTCCATGCAGCACTGCAAAACAAATAATTGTTACAAGAATCTATTCATCAATTATCTGTGATCCAAATTTTTCAACTTTAAATATTTTAGAGCTATTTTGTGATAATAGCTACCATTTACTGAAAAATTATTATGTGTAGCTACTTTACACTTATTATTTATAATTCTTATATTAATGATGCAGAGTAGGTATTAATTTTACCATCTTACAGAGGAAGAAATTGAGGTAAGACTTCCTTGCCAAAGGTCACATAGTAAGTAACTAAAACAGCTTTCCTTGACTCTCTACACTGTTATGCTTTCTGCCTTGAAAAGCCTTTCAAAAACTCGATTTTATTTTAATTTCCTTGTCCACCATATTTTTAATGGTAATTATAGCAGAGCCAATAACCAGAGCTGTTTACAAACTGCCAGATGGTAGTGTTATGGAATTGAGAAAGGTTTGAAATTGTAGCGTTCAATTAGATTTAAATTTCTGTAGTCAACAATCCAAACATAAAAACTTTGTTCAGTTTTTATGGGAATATAAAGGGAGTCTTTGAAGCAGAATTCAACAATGTAAGGACAAATCCCCTCACTTATCTCTATGACATAGCCTCATGTCATTCAGGAGTAAACTTTCTCTTGTCTGAATTACTAAAGTTCTGATTTATTTCACCATTTTTGTACATCTTACATATTTCTGATATTATAGTTATGTCTGAAAACAATCATGAAAGACATGGGTATGTCTTACATTTCTTCATATTCCTTGTATATTGTATAAAAGAGCACTATGTATAGTGAATACTCAACATCAGCTGCATTAATGTATCCTCCACCATGATGGGCTAAGACAGAGACATCAATTCCCAGTACATAAATTTAAATGAGCTTATGCCACCTGGTATTGGGAAAGAGCATGACGATATTGGCTGATAAGGTTTAAGTCTCTTTTTTGTCATTTACTAATTTGTTTAACTCAGCACCAACCTCTTGGAGCCTTTAGTAACTTAGCATTGTTCAGAAGAATCATATTTCTTCATCTGTAAAATGATGATAATATCAGTCCTACTTATTTCATAGGATAGCTCTATGGCTCCAATTATATATAATGCATGTGGAAGCGCTGCTATGCCATTTTAAGTGATTATGCTGGGGCCGGGATGTGGGAATGGCTATTCAGTAAATTCATCTACACTGAACTTAATTAATTCCTCCTATAATCCTGATTACTGAGAGAATGACAAACCATCCTTGTGCTAATGGAGATGAAAGGTCTTGGGCAATGCCATACAGGGTGCTTCTAACAAAACTAAGGAACACATGCATGATTTCTGGCTTTGAATCATCCACTAACTTCCATCAAAATAAAATAGAGTAAAAGGGCATTAAAATAGTGTTCACTTTATAATAATTTTAGGTGTCTATAAAGAAAGATTTTTACAGTACTGACTTTTTTGCATATGACATTATCTTTTAATGTTGCTAACCTCCACATAGACATTCTTAATTACTGCTATTAAATTCACGCATTTCAAAGAAGAAAAGCTTTTTTGTTACTCACTTTACATACTTAAAATTCACAACAATGTTGGAGGACAATTTCTGCAAACCCAAACTTAAAAGCTAAGATTTCAATCTTCTAGAAGAAAGCGAGTAAATAAATATCTTTATGACCTTGGAATAGAAATAGATTTCTTAGCAGGACAGAAAAAAGTGACAAATTATACTTCATAAAGTTAAACATTTTGATCATCAAATGAAAAAACAAGCCAAAGGATATGGAAATATTAACAATATGTGTATCTGAGAAAACAATGTGCATTTAGAATATATGAAGAATACTTACGACTCATTATTAACAAGATAACATAAAAATGATTAAGAGGTGTGGATAGGCACTTTATAAGAGAGATATATAAGTGGCTAATAGGCACATGAAAATTTATTATTATCAGTGAAATGCAAACTAAAAACAAAATGAGATACCTCTTAGAATAGGTAAATTAAAAAGACCTAGAATACCAACCGTTGGTGGAGATATGATGCAACTGGCCTCTCATAAATTACTTTGGGAAACAGCTTGACAGTTTCTTGTAGTTACCCGATGCCCCAGTAATCCAAACTGATTACACTAGAGAAATAAATGCATAAATCTACACAAAGACCTTCACGAGAATATTTGTAACATCTTCAATTTTATTAGCCAAAATCTGGAACCAACACAAATATCCATGAACAGGTGAGTGAATAAACACATTGTGATACAGTCATATGATGGAATACTTCTCAGCAATAAAAATAATTAATGATTTGTGTAAAAACTTGGATAGACATTTATGATTTATGTAAAATTATGATTTATGTAGACATAATGATTTATGTAAAAACTGCACAGACATTATGCTGAACACAAATCTACCACTGTTGTGGCAAAAAAAATCAGACAAGTGATTCTGCTGGAGAATCAGAAAAATGGGAAGAGGAAAGAGTGAAATTTCTGAAATGGTGGAAATATTATGCATTGTTCTATACTCATATTATTACTAATTCCCTAAGGGCTGGATTTTAGAGTCAGTCCCAAATTTGCAATAATTGCAGCGTATACAATGAAAACAACCTATGCACAGTACTGATAAAATGCATCTACACTTCGATTAGGAAAATCTTTGTGGTCCTCACTAAATTACAATGTTCAATAGAAGATCTTCATACCATTTGAAAACACAATTTTTCCAAGGTCAATTTTATGTAGCTGATACTATTTCAAAGCTATAGCTAAAGTCTTGTTTATTTGATGAAGTTACAAGACTCTTTACAATTTGAACCATATAATCAAAATGTCTCTTGGTATTTAAGAAATATTATTCTTCACCCTTGATCAGTTGTCACCTTAATTAGTTTAAAGGTTATACTAGTATATTAATGTGGATAAATTTGATCTTAGAAAAATATACAATGTCATGGATTAGAAAATAACTCTACTCAATGATATGGTAAAATATATATAATTAAATGTCAAAATATTTTTCTAAATTGATTATTGCTTCAAGAGGAACTCATGTTACATTTTATTGCAATGGAGTTGAAGTTCTTGACTATTTTTTTCCCTTAAATATAATTAAATATTTCGGCTGGTCACAGTGGCTCATGCTGTAATCCCAGCATTTTGAGAGGCCAAGGCAGATGGATTACTTGAGGCCAGGAGTTTGAGATCAGCCTGGCCAACATACTGAAACCCCGTCTCTACTAAAAGTAAAAAAAATTGCCAGGCATGGTGGTACATGCCTGTAATCCCAGCTACTTGGGAGGCTGAGGCACAAAGATTGCTCGAACCCTAAGAGGCAGAGATTTCGTGGACCAAGATTGCACCACTGCACTCCAGCCTGGGTGGCAGAGTGAGACTCTCTCTCTCTTTCTGTGTATGTGTGTGTGTGTGTGTATGTGTGTGTATGTATAAAGTTAAATTTTCTGTTTTATCAAGGAAGTCCATTGATATAGAAACCCTGTGATTCTGGAATCAAGGGAAGAATGTATGGTTGCTTGCGAATACCACAGCTTATATACATGCACATTTACATCACCATCACTGCATATATACACATGTGTACACACAAATAAAAACATATATGTACACCACAGAAGTATACATACAACAGAGATTTCATGTTTAATTTTTGTTACTTAGATCAAAAAGATGGTCCTATTGAATGCACTGTTCAATTATTTTTATAAAAATAAACTTATAGTCTAACATGTCAAAAATGGAGTTGTAAGCTACATTCCACCTCAGTATAACTCAACAAAATTTTTATGATGTAGAAGAAGCCTTAGAGAGAGATGTCCAGTCGCTGGTAAATTTCGCAATAGCTAGGGCAGAGTTGACAAAGAAAAAGAGCAGTTGTTGTAATTAATGGTACAGAGTTGATGCTGTAGTTGGCTTGAAATGTAATACGGAGACAGTTAGGCTTAGCTTTGAAAAATTGTATGGAAGTGATGCTTTGATGTTGGTGATAGTTCACTCAGATAATTCAACAAGATTTAATCAATTTAGTTCCCAAGTGACAAGAAATTGTTGAGGTAGAGTGACATGTAAATCACATAGCAGAGGGAAAGAAATTGAGGTCCAGATTTTATCTTTCTAGAATTATGTTACTTGAATGGCTATTTCTCATGGATAACCCAAAAATCAGCAGCTTGGCAACATTTTGAGCCCCAAAGTCACAACCCACTGTGGAAGAAATAGCTTGAATATGACTCTCTTCAATCACTAGTCTAAGCATTCTTGGTGATTAAGAGCTTTATCTCCCCTTCAAGCAAGAGAAAAAGAACATGACAAGTCAGAGGAATGTGACAAGATGTCAGTTGCCATTCTGAATGCTCTGGTTTGGGTTATGACTGGTCATTAATTTTGTTGTTGCCTGAAGATATATCTGCTAGTTAAGGTGTTCTTTTCAGAAAATCACTGTTCTCATCTCCAATTCTTTATTCCTCAGGGCAATTTAAGTATTTTTAAAGAATATATTTATACCAAGAAGAGAGAAAAAAGCAACCATAGAATAGGGTCGTTGTTTCAGTTTGAGGAATCAGAGCTTCCCTAAGTGAATGGAGGTATTTAAAGGACTCTGCACATTTCCATTATCACGCTGCTGATAAAAACATACCTGAGATCGGGCAATTTACAAAAGAAAGAGGTTTAATTGTACTCACAGTTCCACGTGGCTGGGGGGGCCTCACAATCATGGTGGAGGGCAAAGAGGAGCAAGTCACATCTTAGGTGGATGGCGGCAGGCAATGAAACAGGTATGGGGCTGATGGCTGGCTGCTTTCTTAGCGCCGCTAAAGCTTTCCACCCCTCCTCCCCAGATCCTAAAATGTCGATGAGAGCTGTTTGCTTTTTCAAGAGTAACTGAATTGGGCAATAGTTCAGAACTAAAAAGAATTTCTTAAGAAAGCTGACTGTCCTGGTCCTTGTGTTTTCCTCAGAAAGCTCTGTTGTCTCCAAAGGCTCCTGGAGGCCACAACTTCTATTACATTTCCTGCTATACCCCATTGGGGCAGAAATTGCTAATAAAAACATGCTAGAATATTATTTTCAGCCCGTTTAAGGCCAGCATTTATCCTGGTCTAATAAACTGCATTTTAAAAAACCCACGGCTATTTCAGACAAAAATGAAATAAGAAAAGTAAGATAGTAATCGAACTCCATTTCTGAGTCTCTAGTCAAAATAATTTTATAATTTAGGATATTCATTCATATTTTAAGTTGTTTTGAGAGGAGAACATATTGTATTGTACCTAAACTTGTGTATTATTGGAAGGCCACTTGTTACCAGTATAGAATAAGCTCTTAATAACTTTAAAAAGTGAAACTTATGCTAAAGAAATTCTGAAATTAGAAGCTTTGACCTCCTGCTTGACAAGGCTTATTTCATGTCTGAATTGCTTATCTCACTTAGAATTCTGACTACAGGCAGAGAGGAGTCTATCTCGGATTCTGCACCTTCTCCATCAGTGAGCCCTCTGTCAGCACTGTATAAATAATTAATTATTATTAATAACCACCATCACCATCTTCTCTGTTTCTCTCCCCTGAATACACCCAGCACTTTTCTGATAAACTTCAGGAAGCAGGTTTATTATTTGGTTTCTGTGATAAATAGGAAGTGGCAAGCATGCCCAGGGTCACAGAAAATTTCCAATAATAGTGACTAGGTGGAGTGGATTCTGAACCACATAAAATCAAGTCTATTTGAAACTTAAACATTTTTCATTGACTTGAAAAATATAATTAGGCTATTTTGAGTTACAGGATTTATGAAGTAGCAAAACTTTATGTTCTGATTTTTAATCGGTCAGCAAATATTTGATGAGTTCTTCCTGCTTGTTAGGTACCTCAGGAAACCCACTTAAAAGGAATGTCCTCTTTTCCTTGCTGTGCCTGCAACTAAGTTCATGCCAAGGAATGCGCTCTCTTCTCCCTTTTATGAACTCCCCCAAAGTGTAGCTATGGTCATCATTCTATCTTTTTGTTTGATAAAAAAAAAAGATTCTTAGCATTGCTAAAGACAAAAAAATGCTAATTATATTGATGTATCTATTTTTCCTTCTATTTTTTCCAATTATATTTAGTATTTATAATTATTTGGAGAAAAGATCATTAAATACCAAGAGTTAATAAAATATCTGTTCTCCATTTGCCACCTGATATGGTCGGGCAGTGTCCCCACCCAAATCTCATCTTGAATTATGATTCCCATAATTCCCATGTGTCATGAGAGGTACCCAGTGGAAGGTAAGTGAATCATGGGAGCAGTTTCCCTTCTGCTGTTGTCATGATAGTGACTGAGCTCTCATGAGATCTGACAGTTTTATAAGCATCTGGCATTTCCTCTGCTGGCACTCATTCTCTCCCCTGCCAACCTGTGAAGAGGTGCCTTCCACCATGATTGTAAGTTTCCTGAGGCCTCCCCAAGCCATGTGGAACTGTGAGTCAATTAAACCTATTTTCTTTATAAATTACCCAGTCTCAGGTATTTCTTCATAGCAGTGTGAGATGGACTAAAATAGTAAATTGGTACCAGAGAGTGGGGTACAGAGAGTGGGGTGCTGCTATAAAGATACTTGAAAATGTGGGAGTGACTTCAGAACTGGGTAACAGGAAGAGATTGGAACAGTTTGGAGGGCTCAGAACAAGACAGGAAAATGTGGGAAAGTTTGGAACTTCCTGGAGACTTACTGAATGGCTTTGACCAAAATGCTGATAATGATATGAACAATGAAGGCCAGGCTGAGGTGGTCTGAGATGAAAATGAGAAACTTCTTGGGAACTGGAGTAAAGGTCACTCTTGCTATGCTTTAGTAAAGAGACTGGCAGCTTTTTGCCCCTTGCCCTAGAGAGCTGTGGAAGTTTGAACTTGAGAGATCTGATTTAGGGTATCTGGTTGAATAAATTTCTAAGCAACAAAGCATTGAAGAGGTTACAGAGTATAAAAGTTGGGAAAATTTGCAACCTAATGATGCAGTAGAAAAGAAAAACCTGTCTTCTGGGCAGAAATTCAACCCCTCTACAGCAATTCTCATAAATAACGAGGAGACAAATATTAATAACCAAGACAATAGGGAAAATGTCTTCAGGGCATGTCAGACATCTTCCTGGCAGCACTTCCCATAACAGATGCAGAGACCTACAAGGGAAAAATGGTTTTGTGGGCAGGGCCCAGGGCCCTCTGGCTCTGTGCAGTCTAGGAATTTGGTGCTCTGTGTCCCAGCCATTCCAGCCATGTCTAAAAGGGGCCAAGGTACAGCTCAGGCCATGGCTTCAGAGGGTGCAATCCCCAAGCCTTGGAAGATGTTGAGACTAGGGGTGCCCAGAAGTCAAGAAATGAGGTTTGAGAACCTCTGCCTAGATTTCAGAAGATGTATACAAATGGCGGGAGGTCTAGGCAGAAGTTTGCTGCAGTGGTGGAGCCCTCATGGAGAACTTCTGCTAAACAAGTACAGAAGGGACATGTGGGGTCAGATCTCCTACACAGAGTCCCCACTGGGGCACTGCCTAGTGGATCTGTGAGAAGAGGGCCACCATCATCCAGACTCCAGAATGGTAGACCAAGTAATAGCTTGCACCATGTACCTGAAGAAGTCACACTCAATGCCAGCCCATGAAAGCCCCTGGGATGGGGGTACTATATTTTGCAAAGTCAGAGGGACAGAGCTTCCCAAGGAAGCTTGCATCATGTGACACATGGAGTCCAAGGAGATCATTTTGGAACTTTAAGGTTTTATGACTGCCTTATTAAAGGCATGGAACTTGCATAGGACCTGTAGCCCCTTTGTTTTGGTCAATTTCTCCCATTTGGAATGGGTGTGTTGACCCAATTTCTGTACCCATATTGTGTCTAGGAGGTAAGTAACTTGCTTTTGATTTTACAGGCCCATAGGCAGAAGGAACTGGCCTTGTCTCAGATGAGACTTTGGACTTGGACTATTGGGTTAACGCTAAAGTGAGTTAAGACTTTGGGGGACTATTGGGAAGGCATGATTGTGTTTTGAAATGTGAGGACATGATATTTGGCAGAGACCAGGTGTAGAATGATATGGCTTTACTGTGGCCCTACCCAAATCACATCTTGAGTTGTAATTTCCATAATCCCCATGTGTAGTGGGAGGTACCCTGTGGAAGGTAATTCAATCATGGGGGCAGTATCCCTCATGCTGTTCTCATGATAGTGAGTTCTCACGAGATCTGATTGTTTTATAAGCGTCTGGCATTTCCCCTGCTGAAACTCATTCTCTCTCCTGCTGCCCTGTGAACAGGTGCCTCCCACCACAGTTGTATGTTTCCTGAAGCCTCCCCAGCCATGTGGAACGCTGAGTCAATTAAACCTCTTTTCTCTATAAATTACCCAGTCTCACGTATTTTTCACCGCCGTGTGAGAATGGGTTAAAGTACTGATATGGTTTGGCTCTGTGTCCACACCCAAATCTCATCTTGAATTATAACTCTCTCAATTCCCACAGGTCATTGCAGGAACCTGGTGGGAGGTGATTGAATTATGGGGGTGGGTCGTTCCTATGCTATTCTCATGATAGTAAATGAGTCTCACGAGATCTGATGGTTTTAAAAAAACAGGAGTTCTTTGCCTGCCGCCATCCATGTAAGATGTGACTTGCTCCTCTTTGCCTTCCGCCATGATTGTGAGGCCTCCCCAGCCACGTGGAACTGTGAATCCAATTAAACTGCTTTCTTTTGTAAACTGCCCAATCTCAGGTATGTCTTTATCAGCAGCATGAAAACAGACTAATACGAATACCAACTCATCTAAAGAAACTGTAGAAACACCTCAATTGTGTGTATATGTATGTGTGTGTGTCTGTATAGTCATTATCTAATGAAATGAAAAACACCTGAAAATAATAAAAATGAATAGAAAATTTACCAACTATTAAACTATGACAAAGCAGAAGAAGGTTCTTGTCCACACACCTTATATATCAAGAGGTGGTAACAGGGACAGAGTCTGAGGATTCAGAAGAATCTCTTAGCCCCTCTTCTACTACCACTTTCTAGAAGTAGTACTGGTGAGTTGACAACATCCTGTAAATCCTTATGAATAGCTGACATTTTCAAAAAAAAAATGTCTGAGTTGATTTTCTGTTTCCCCATTTCAGATGAGGGAGAGCAGAAACAGTTGGTGGGGAGATGTAGATGAAGCATTTGGGCTAAAGAACTGAGGCCTAAGACTATATAAAGAATTGGAAAGATTTGAACTCCAAGGGTGCCTTAGACATTTCAGCCATCTTACAGAGGACAGGGCCAAGTTCCATCAGCAAAAGGTGCATGTGCCTTTGAAAGAGCCTTTCCCCACCATCACTTCCCAGAACTATAGAACGCAAGACTCCAGTTATAGCCAATGAGGCTATGAAAGAGAATTTAAATATCCTATATCAGAAGAAATGAAAACTTTAATAAAGCATCTCATATTCAGTATGATCAGGATGAAAACCAATAGTATGATAATGTGGAAACAAAGCAAACATAAAATCAACATGCAGGAGAAGAGTGTAGAAACCTTCTGAATAAAAGGCAACCTAAGAACATGTTTCTAAAAAGCCCCATGAGACCATAAAATATTTTAATGAAAACATGAATCTAATAAAATACAAGATCAAATAAGAATATGAATATAATAAATCTTAAGATCAGAGACTAGATGATAAAACAACTACATAGATAAAAAGGAAAATAGCAGAGTCAAAGAAACAAATTGAGACCCCCCAAATAACACCAACACAGGATAATAAATTAGCAATAGCAAGGGACAGAGGAGACATGAAAGAATAAAATTGCATGCTGTGCTGGATATTTTCCATTTGGTTGTAATTGCATTGTATCCCCAGTGGCCTACCAGAATAAGATAATACAGCAAAGGTTTCTCATTCTGGGGCTTCTGATTGTGTTTAGCTAAAGGGACGTACCTGCAAAAGACTGGAGCAGGGTAAGAGAATGAGGTCTGGGTAGTTTTCCCTTTGGCCAGCTCCTCACAGGATCAGAGGATGAGAGCGGGCTGGCTGCCTGCCTTCTCCAAACCATAGGTCCCCTCCACTCTGCATATTCGCTGTCTTTGTCCTCCTCTCCCTCTACCTGCATCGCCTTCTCTCTCGCTGTATTTCTCTTTGAGTTTCTGTAACCACTTCCTTGCTTCACCACTTCAGATCTGGGGAAGTAAGAATTCTTCTTCCCACACTCCCTGTCACTGCACATCCCTTGGAGTTTTCCTATAATCTTCCCACACTTTTATCAACAGTTTATTTCTTGAGCTCTCCCTAAATTACCAAATTTGGTTGTGCTGTTTCCTGACCAATAACACTGACAGAGAAGGAAGACGAGAAAAAAAAGTAAATAAATAACAATGATATTGTAACAATAGATACGATAACAGTTAAAAATAAGATTATTAAGCAATTACTTTGTGCCAGGTACTTTTTAAGGGCTTTACATATATCTTCATCTGACACAACCCAACAATAGGAATTATTATTTTTATTTCTCTAATAAAAAGAGATTTTTAAAATTAGCTTTAAGAAGTTAAATTACTCAGCGGTCACACAAATAGGAAACGGAGAAGCTGGGACTTAAAGCTGGCCAGCATGGCTCTAGTGCCAGTACTCTTCATCGCTATATTCCATCACGTTCCTTTTTAGGTGTGGAGGGTGAAGACAGTCCTGTAAAGGCTAATTGATATTTCAGGATAACTCAGTGAATGAAGCAGAAAACGCATCAGTCAAAAATGTAACAAAGGAGTGATCCCTAAAATTAACAGTTGACTCTACAGCTTAAAAAGGCACGTTTTGTTCCAGGAAATTGGATTCAGATCAATGGATGCCAAGAATATCAGACCTTAAACATAAGAATAATTTTTTTTTTTTTTTGCCAGAGGGCCTTTTAGGAAATAATATCTCCTGCAGTGAAGAAACTTTTATGTACATTTCAGATTCTTTCAGTTTGACTTCCAGTTTTCTCCCCTTCTGTTTAATTCAGAAAGTAAAATGGTTGCGTTTTATTACAAAGTAGCATTTATAACATGATCAAAGATTCTAAAATTGCTTCTATCTTTCTATGTATCTTCTACATATACATGAATAAGAGAATTTCTGAATTTATAATTGTCCAACGTTAATGCCAGTGGTGAATTTGCATACCTTACTTTTTTCTTTACAATGAGCATGAATAATTTTTACAAGAATAGCACTATTATTCATAACATAAAAGAATATATAATACATACATTTAAGAAAAGTTTTTAGCTGCAAATAGCAAAATTTTCTCTCTGTTACATACATATTTAAGCCTTTGTCTCTGGCAGGATTAAATGGATGTTCAAGGAAAGGGGTGATTTTATGTACATAGACTTGCTAACTCAGAGCTATTAAAGCAAGTATCTTTATAATTCTAGAAAATCAGACTGCCTTTCAGTCTTTGAAACTAATCTATTAAACTTAATTTTTCTTTTAAGTCTAAGAATCTTGTAGGAGTTAAGAATTGTCATTATAGGTTCAAATTCTCAACTATGATATATTCCATATAGAATTTTGAAGTATTGATCTACTTTTGTCCTGAGTCCAAGTCATTCTTTAGTTTTAATAAAAGACAAAAGTCCTTGCTTTCTTTTTCTATATATCAATGTTTTCTTTTTAATTTTTAGCTGAATGCTGAAGAAGGAAAAACCCAAGATATGAATACAATAGATTTTATTTCATTAGTTTCCAATAGTCCATTTCTTTATTGGCCTTGTTAGGAATTATACAATATGCAACTGATTTGCTACCTGTTACACAGAGAAGGATAATGGAAAAACATATTACTTCAGTTGCTTAGTATCAGAGCTGATCCCTGTGCTCACTGAAAAAAAATGCAGAAGGGAAGTTATCATTTTGTCCACTGACTTGATATCCTTAATTTTATGCTTATTCATTCACAAACTGTGTATGCATATATATGATAAAGTGATTTATTAAAAGTTAATATTTATAAAGTTGAATGAGTCAAGTCAATTCAGTATTCTTGTATCTTATTCAAAACTATTGTGATTGCAGTTCAGCCAGAATATTCATTCAATTAATATATGTTGATTGAGCCCTTCATCCTCAGCAGGCATGCTGGGGGGATAGCGTTGAACAAGAGAACACCCTTGCTTCATGGCACTTACTTTCAGCAGGATAGAAAGCCAAACTAATTACTTGTGCTGCTTGAGAAAACTGGAAACACAAATGGAATTAAAATTATTGATCTTGTATAAATGTAACCAAATATTACGTGAAAGGGGAGATACGGGCAAAGCAGATTTAAAACCAAACCTAAATTATATTATGACACAGAACAAATACAGAATATAAAGTAAAAGAAATAAACAACAGCAGCAGTAAAACCTTGATTTTGGATGACATCCTGTGTTAGAATTTATTTTGTGAGCTATTTCTTTGAAAGGCTCAGTTACAGTTATCTTAAACATCATCATTGTGGGGACTTTTACAATAATTAGTTCCTAAATCATTTTCGATCTTAGAAATTTGGGGTCTATCTTGCAACAACTGAAGATTTTTAACTTGTTGAACATTTAGATTCAAGCTTATGAGTATCTAAAACTAAAATGTATTACAGAAGGGAGGATCTCTACTAGCCAAATTTTTCCATCTGTCATTCTATAGATAATGTCAAAGAAAATTTGTCAAACATGGAAATGGGCAAAAGAGATTCCTAGGTCCTGTTCATGGACTGTGAGACATTATCAAGTGGATCTTTCTTGATAATTTCTTGGGGAAATTATCTGATTATCTAGAGGTATGCACCTCTGTCTTTCTATTGCCTGGAGTGATTTATAGCTCTATAGGAGTAAAATATTAAGTTGTAGGAAGCTGAGAGTAATGCAAATTATTCTTGTTTGGGATTATTTATACTCTGTAGAAAAGATAATCCAAGCTTTACATTTTATTATTCTACAAGATATTAAGCTCTTTTACATTTATTAACAAATGTATTTCAGCATTTCCAATTGTCTGTATACCTATATGTCTATTCTTCCAATTACCTTTAAATCCATTCCAACATCTGACTGATTTCCACACTAATTAAGAAATTATGTAAAATCTTTTTCATGTACACATTTTATATTTGCATGAGTCTCATGGCTTACAATTTGAAATATTGTGCTTAAGTGGTATAAGTATTAGCTACTGTCTGCAGTTTTGAAGATGAAGTTTATTTCTTAAATTTCATTTTCTTTTGTTTGGCATTTTGTTTTTAAAAACAAACAGAAAACTAAACAATATTTCAGAAAAGTTTGCGTGCATGCACTAAATGTAAAATTAGCCTCCTGGTTTAAAAGATTGATTTTTTGAGTATACACGTTTAAATTTCTTTGAATCACTTTGTAACTCCTTAGAATTGGTCATACAATTGTATAAGTACTTCCAGTCTATTATTTTATTTGTAGTCTCAACACCATCAGAGGCAAAAAGGGAGAATGTATTACATTCTATATTTTAAAAAAGCACTAAGTTGTTAACTGGCTTGGATTCTCATAATTAAACAGGGAGCAGTTTGTAATACTCTGAAGAGATCTTTGGCCTTCTGTTATATGATCAGATTGTGCAGGTCTTTTTTTTTACTATAATGAATGTTGAAATTACGGATGAAATATCATTCCCTGTCTTTTCTGGTTTTGCTGAATGAGTGCAAGTTACTTTACTCAAGTTGGTGAGCAGATTCTTTTTCACTAAATAATGCAAGAGTTACTAATGTCACAGAAATGAACAAGGAGCTTTTGTTTTACCCGCATAGCTTATGCAGAATTTGGCTATTTTGTAATTTAAACCAATTTCAAAACAGCAGCTTAGTTTTAATATATTTCTCATTTTGTGAACTTGCAATCATTCTAGATGAAATTTAACTTTTAATCTTTTTAAATGAAAGAGTGAAGTAAAGACCAGGGTATTTCCAACAGTTTTGTGAAAAGGAGATTTCATTCCACAAAGCCTTGAAACCTTGGGGGAAAGGGGAAAGGCAAAGGTTAATAAATAGCTAAATCTAATAGTTTCTTCCTTCTGACAAGATGAGCAAACCTCAGAAAAAAGAAAATTTATCATTTGTTAATGCAATATATATATATTTTTTGAATGCCTTCTGTGTGTCAGCCACTGTGCTAGAGAGGTTGATTTGCGGAGGCAGGGGGTTAGTACAATGTGGAATAAGGTTTGTCTCATGAGTGTATGGAAATTCTCATAAGGGAAACAGAACAAATAGCAAATGAGAAAGAGGAGATAGTAGCTGAGAAGTGCCACCACTAGAATAGGTACCAGATGCTATGGAAGCACAAGAGCAGAGAACCAACTCAACTCCTAAAGGGCAAGAAAGATGGTGGCAAATAAACCAAGGGTTTGTAAAGTAAATAACTTACTCACATTATTTACTTTCTTTAATGTATCCATTTATGTACCTCCTCATGGATTTGGTGTGCAAAGAAAAATATTTTGTGTATAGTGTTAAGCACATAAAAGAAATGATCCATGTAATAAGTCCCATGACAGAAGCTCACCTATGTACAAACCTGAACTTGTACCCCAAACTTAAAAGTTTTAAAAAGGAACAAAAATAGTCTATGGATATTAGACATAACTGAAAAAAAGTGTTAAATGGTAACCATCATCATTACTCTTATTACAACTAATAATAAATGGAATTAGAAGGATGAGTAACATTCTTTAGAAGAGGAAAGAGGGAAAGAAGAAATTTCATATCCAAAGGCTTAGAATGAGAGCAAGCTTAAATTCCACCACATGACTGGATCTAGAGTGACTGAAAGAGGTGACAGAGGTAAGTTGGAAGATCAGGAGGAATAAAAATCATATAGGGCCTTACAAAACACCTTAGAAATTTGGAATTTATCCTAAAATCCATGAGAGGTATTAAAAGATTTTTTTTTCAAGTGGGCTGTGATATTTTCAGGTTTTCATCTTGCAAAAATCCATTTGAGTATATAGTTTGGAGAATGTGTTGAAATGGGGCAAATTTGAAGGATATGGGGAGATAATTATAGAAACATATATGGAAAATGATCCTATCTTAAACTGATCTACAGACACTGGAAATGGAAAGAAGTGGATAGATTTGCAAGTTATTTAGCAGATGGAATCAACTTTTTGAGATTAGAAGCAAAAGACAAGAGATAGGAAGGATTGAAAGAAGAACCCAGTGTCTACCTTACATAAATGAAATGTATGGCTAGTGGTAAATTTTCACTGACCTGTGGTTGCAGGAGGAGGAAGACAAAGAAGGAATGGAGGAGGAGGGAGAGGTTTTATGGGATTTAATACATTCAGATTTGGCCATGTTGGGTTCTGAGACAACTGATGAAGTGAAAGGCCTTCACAGGTTGCTGGATCCATGATCTGGAGCTTAGAAAAGATATTAGAGATGGAAACAGAGATTTGATAGTTGTTGCATCATAGATATATTCCTGGAAGGATTATATGTATGTGTATATATACATACATACCCTTGGAAAGACACCTTACTTGCAGACGCAAACTCAAACAAAAATTCCAATTTGTATTTGTATCTATCTCAAAAACAATAGTCCCAAAGCAAGTGCTCAGCAACTCCTATTAAGACCTTTTGACTTTCACTGCTGTCTAGAAAATCTTGAGTCACCTATTCTCTTATTTTTCACAGGCTGCCCCTTCATGACATTACCCACACTGTCTCATTCCCTCTGTCCTTACTGCATGCTGTGCTTCAAACTTGTCATATCCCCCCAACTTCATGGAAAGCAGTTCTTCCTTTGTGACTGCTTTTTCATGAACATCATGGACATGTACTAGGAACAATTTTGAAATTTTACTCACATAAACCAATCTACTGGCAAATGGCCTATTTACTACAATGAATGTATTTAAGCAGCAAACTTTTTATTCTGTTTCTTGATGTGTAAAGGCAGGCTAAAAATGAAACATCAGGCCGGGCGTGGTGGCTCACACCTGTAATCCCAGCACTATGGGAGGCCGAGACCATCCTGGCTAACATGGTGAAACCCTGTCTCTACTAAAAATACAAAAAATTAGCTGGGTGTGGTGGCGGGCACCTGTAGTCCCAGTTTGGGAGGCTGAGGCAGGAGAATGGCGTGAACCCAGGAGGTGGAGCTTGCAGTGAGCTGAGATCGCGCCACTGTGCTCCAGTCTGGGAGACACAGTGAGACTCCGTCTCAAAAAAAAAAAAAAAAAAAGAAATAAAACACCAAAAACCAAATACAATTAGTGCTTACATGTGATTATTTGGGTTTGGTTTTTTATTTTTTTATTTTGTTTTTATTATTTTTTTCTTTTTTGATGGAATCTCATTCTGTCACCCAGTCTGGAGTGCAGTGGAACGATCTCGGCTCTCTGCAACCTTCACCTCCCAGGTTCAGGTGATTCTCCTGCCTCAGCATCCTGAGAAGCTGGGACTACAGGCACATGCCACCACGCCCAGCTAATTCTTGTATTTTTAGTAGAGACAGGATTTTGCCATGACTACAGGCACATGCCACCAGGCCTGGCTAAATTTTGTAGTTTTAGTAGAGATGGAGTTTTGCCATGTTGGCCAGGCTGGTCTCGAACTCCTGACCTTGTGATCTGCCTGCCTTGACCTCCCAAAGTGCTGGGATTACAGACATGAACCACTGTACCTGTCCTTGGGGGTGTTTTATGGAGAGGAATAACATATTTTCTTTTGAGCCTCAGGAGGAGATTCAAATGGCAATAACAGTAATACCATCTTCTTGAATTCCAAGTATTAGGGAGTTGTACTGAACAGAAAGCTGTTTCAGGTTCTGGGACACAGAACACTATTTCATGCTTGTAAGTAACAAGCACGTCTCTATAGCCATAATCCAAGCTCTCGATCTGGGTTTATTATGTAATTATGCAAAAATAAACCAAAAATTGAAGTACATAAATACATCTATCGCCATCTATTGTTAATTTGTGGAGAAAACGTTCTGATTTTTTCCACCTGTTTTTTTCCCCCGAAACATTATAAGAAAGGCAAGTAGCAACTGCAGGTATTGAGGACCTGCCTCAGCCTCCCGAGTAACTGAGACTACAGGCATGTGCCATCATGGCTGGCTAATTTTTGTATTTTTAGTACAGACGGGAGTTTTACCATGTAGGCCAAGCTGGTCTCAAACTCCTGACCCCAGGTGATCTGCCCACCTCAGCCTCCCAAAGTGCTGGGATTGCAGGCATGAGCCACTGTGCCCAGACTAAATACTGAAATTTATTTGTAGCTTATACCATCCATTGGATCATTTAAATCCTCTTTCAACACCAATGAGGTTGTGTCAGGACCTTTTGTATGTGTGTGTATTTTGGATTTTAGATTAAAGCAGCTTCAAATGCACCCTTCCACCTACTATTTAGGAATTAATTTTTATGCCAGTCAGTTTGCCACTTGGATTGAGGGATTTGAGAGTCTTCACTTGTGGTTGCTTTTATCTGTGTCATGTGGGGAGAAGCAACAATGAAAAATGTTGCTTCATCTGTCCAACCTATTTTATGTAAATTTCCCTTAATGACATGTTATAGATATGGTCTGTAATACTGGAATTTCTACTGTGAAATTAACGTATGGAGATAAATTCTGGCATGACCACAATCTGATCTTTACATACCTGGAGTCCGCTCATTGTTACAGAGCATAACAGTCCCAACATCAAAGATGCTGAAGGACAAGCACGGATGAAGTTCGAAACTCTGGGTACAAAGTTCTGGATGTATTTATAATTTTTGTCTCTTTATGTTGTGGTCATTCAGTAGCGTTTAAGTATCTGAGTGTATTTGAGTCAATGTTTGGAGTTTCATTTATTCGTTCTCATTACTATATTCACTTTTGTTGAATACCATTACTCTTGTATAAAGTGTTTAGTTGCTGTAAGTAAAACACGTGTTCCATTGCTGTTTCAAAGGGAAATCTATAATGTCTTTTATTCCCTCTTATTCTTAACCAACAAAATGCATTTGTTTTAAGCTGTGTACTTTTTGACCTTGAACAATTCATAAATCACTCCAAAATAAGTGGTTTGTAAGCAAAAGAAGGGATTAATTTTTTCATGAAATAATCCCACTATCAAATAAGAAACTTTAGCTTTAATTTTTTTTTTAATTTTTAGAAATTTTACCAACTCGAATAGTGTCTCAAAATCTCTCATACTGATGTTTACTAGTGATATAAGTTGATTATGGACATAGACACAATTACCAGGAAATAGACACCCAAATATCCAACTTTACTGATTCATACCCCTTACTTCCATTCACTAAATGGTGCATACCAGTCAATTCATTCGGCCAATTTGAATAGGTATGAAAAATCTCCAAAGAAGAAAAATAATCACCAAGAAGAGAACACTGTGTTGGGAGTCTTCATTTCTCCTAGACACTTTGTTGAGAGAAAGGAGGAGAAGGCATTGTACAAAAGAGGGAAGAATAATTAAATAATTCCCTGCTTCTTTCCTTAGCTCATATGGTACTAAATGAAGTAGTGGATATCCACTGGTTTTCCTCTCTTGTGGTTGAGACCAGCTTACATACTGAGAATCCTGAAAGGCATAGAATAAGTTCCTGCAAACGTCAAGCTCTTCTTGAGTTGGGGTACACATTAGATTCTCAGTTTTCTAACACCCATAAAGCAGAAGAAAAGACAAAAATCCCATAATGCACAATGACTTTGACATAAATAACCCAGTTATTCAAGAACAGCGCAATGTGTTAACAAGAAAGGTCCAGTTCTTCTTATGTGACAAAGAGTATAACTTCATACTAAATGACAACTTTAGTACTATCTTAGATTAAACAAAATAAGGACCACATGGAGCATTTCTTATCAGGTCCTATGATATGACATCATTCAAAACACAGTTTTGTAAAAGCATTTTGCTGTCTGGGAGGAAGGGGGCAGAAGATGGGAGGGGTGGCGTCTCTGACACTCAGATTTCTCAAGGATGTTTATTGCTTTATGGGTCACTCAGGTCCGTGAGTCTTACTTCTCTCAACTGAGTTTCTGAAAAGAACTAGGCTGGAGTAGCTTTGATATCATATCCTTTAATTAACAAATGTATTGAGTATAGTTCCTTGCTGTTGCCAGCCAAGGAAAAACCATAAACTTATATAATCGGGATTGTCCTCCTATTGCATAAACCTTACCAGAAAGCTACATCACTTCTGCTTGGGCATAAGCTGAGAGTTATTTTTTCCACAGCACTACAGTATTCCTCAAGAGATCATGGTGGATGTTTTCTAATAACACATTTTTAAAGGCATGGTCACAGTCTCGAGTTTTTAATGCTAGAGATTGGCCATATTTTATTATATATGTAAATCAATGGACATCTAAACTATGATTTTCTGTTTTGGTAAAACCTTCATAGAATATCTAGTGCTGAACCATGTAATTTACCCTCTAGTCTCCAAGATAAACAGGTTATAATGTATAGATTTTAGCTTCAGTTACTAAATGTGATTTATTTTAATACTTGGCAGTCATTGAGCAAATAGTTACAGATAAAAGTCTCTACAATGCCTGAAAAAAAGTTTCTGAAAACGTATCTATAACTCTTCTTTAACATTTTATATGATTTTATTACAGAAATCATTTATGTTCCTGGCAGATAATATGAGTAAAATTTAAAGACACATATTCTTATCAACCAGAGAAAACCAACTAATATTTCTCTGTCTTTTCTAGGCATTTTATAAATATATACAATTTATACTTTACAGCCCATTTTTGTTCACAGAGTCAAAAGCTGAGGAAAAGAGAACAAAATGTGCCAACTAGTTTTTTTGTTTGTTACAGATAGGACATTTTAATAGAAGAAATTCTGTATTTTTAACTTGTCAGATCCCAATGTAGAACACTAATTGGAGAAGCCTAATTTTTCAATTTTTCAAGGAGGAAACAGCACACATTTTATATTAAATGTCTAGTAATCTAATGAGCTTATAGCTATGAGACAGGAAAGGATTCCATTTTAAAAACTTAAATAGACTATAGACTTTAATGTTGGGAACATCCACACAGAGTGGTCCTTCAATAATTTTGAGGTAGAAAATATCTTTCATGTATAGACAAACTGCTATATTTTGTCTAATTGTCTCTGAATAATGATTGAATGTTATCATTCAGGGGATTTAAATTCTGGCTAAAATAAGGCATTCAGTATTTAAATAAATTGTTAAAGTGAACATAAAAAGTAAAGTAAAGATGATCACAAATTCTCTTGTTATTTCACCCATGTTGTTTCAAGGTTGAATCTGATTGAGTATATTGCTTGCCAATAGGATAGAATGTGAGAGCAAATGTAAGATAAGTAGCATTCTGAGACATGCAAGACTATAAAATGCCTTGCAGCTTTTACTTTGGTCTTTTGGAACACTTAACTTTAGGGGAAGCAAACTCCATGTAAGTAGTGCAAGCCTAAGACTCCACGCTTGAGGAAGCCCAAGGTAGCTATAGGAAGAGAAGCAGATGCCTGAAGCTTCTGGCTGTTCATCTATTCAAGCCCAGGTACCAGATTTGAATGAAGAAGCTGTTAGAGGACTTCATCCTGAGCTGCTCTGTGGCTGAAACTCTATGAAGGACCCCAAGCTGAACATACACTCTGCAGAATCATGGGTGACAAAAAAGTAAGCTACTGAGTTTTGTAGTAGTTTATGATACAATAGTAAGTAGGTAACTGGATCACCCAGGTTGTAACTAAAAAGAGCCAGCCCATAGTCACCTTACCAGTTTTACAGCAGGAACATTAAAGAGCCTTGAAATATATACTTTTAGTGAAATAGAACATTTCTTGAGAGGGATCAGGAGACCCAGGATTTAGTCCTAGTTCTGCAACTGCAAAGTAGGTACAGTTGGGCAATCAGTTAACCTCTTTCAATTTTGGTTTCATCATCTATAAAATGGACGATTGGGACAAAATGAATTTTAAAGTATTGTGGAGTTCTAAAATGCTTGAGTTAATAACTTGGAATCAATAACAGGTAGTCCCTGGTTGCCTGTATTTTTTAATTCCCTTAGGCTCTTAAGTGCCATCATAACCAAGCAGGGAGGAAATAGAAAATTATGAGCCTCGTTGATGGTAACTTGACTGTTTCATATATATTCCCTCTGAGAAATTTTTGGCTATGCCAGGAATATAGCAGTCATGTAGTGGGAAGGTTTTGCTGAATCATAATACCTTAGAATTAGAAAAGTGGATTCATGCAGGATGAGCAATCCTGTGTTTCAAATTTATTTCCAGAAGGAAGCTGTGATTAGAGTCTTTGCTATAAAGGAATCAGATACCAAATGCCTTTTTGTCTTAGAATTCATGCTATTTGGATGACTCACTCTCTCTCTCTCTCTCTCTCTTTCTTTCTTTCTTCTTTCTTGATGGAGTCTCACTCTGTCGCCCAGGCTGGAGTGAGGTGGTGTGATCTTGGTTCACTGCAACCTCTGCCTCCCGGGTTCAAGCAATTCTCCTGCCTCTGTCTCCTGAGTGGCTGGGACTACAGGCACGTGCCACCACACCTGGCTAATTTTTTATTTTTAGTAGAGATGGAGTTTCACCATGTTGACCAGGCTAGTCTTGAACTCCTGACCTCAGGTGATCTGCCCACCTTGGCCTCCCAAAGTGCTGGGATTACAGGTATGAGCCACTGTGCCTGGCCACTACTTAGATGACTTTCTAAAGGAGAAAACACAAAACTCATGATTAACTCAAGTTTTAATTTGCTGTAGGGAACTTAAAATCCCCTTTTTGCTTTTAATACTGCACAAAATCCATCTAAATTTCAACCTCTATGACTTTGGATTTGTTATATGAAAAGATATTTAATGAAGACTAACTAAAGGTATTATAATCACTGAATGTGGCAGGATCAAAGTCTAGGACCCATGTTTTCCCTTCAAATGATTCATAACACCTCCAGGAAAGAACATGTGTTTAAAAAATAGAAATATTAATAATGAAATAAAGTTGTATAGGAGATATTGATAATGGTTACATAAATAACCACTTTCAGGGTTTTTAGACTGAGACTGGTATATTCTACTTGGGGCCACATTTAACTCCTCTTGACAGCAGCATATTTGACGGTCATTAGGAAACCTGGGTTTAGGGACAGGAGACAAGGTGGGAGAAAGGAAAAAAAAAAAAACAAAGATGATATATGAGATGCATTCATAAGAGGGTTGTACCTTCTTAGATGTGGTGGGAGCATGATCACACACACACACACACACACACACACACACACACACACAATCTGAACTTTCTTCCTCTTTTATTTAAAATGTTGAAGTGGTTATAGCTACTTGCAGTGTTCTGTTCCTAGCATTACTATTTCTCTGGCAAAGATGGAGTAAGGGTTGGGGAGATTATTCACCTTGACCCAAGTGATTTGAAATGCATTCAGTCTTCATATCATCATAGAACAACAAACAAGACCAGACTAAGGGTTCATATAATGGGGCAGAGTTTTCAGCTTTCTCAGCTTGAATATAATTTAGAATGAGTTCTCTCTGAACATGTCTGGAGAGCTAGGGAAGCTGACCTACAGGAAGACTAATTTGCATTAACATCAAGGTCCTCAGTGATAATTACATTAAGGTATTTCTGGAATTCCTTTTTATTTGGGCATGAGTCACTCTTTAAGCAAAACACATATGCTGCATACCTTTGTGGTGCTGCTGACTGCTATGTGTAGCTTGAGTATCTCATATTTAAGTCCTGCCTAATGTGTGTCTGAGCTCTAGCCACACATTCATTTACTTAAACACTTTGCCTATCCATAATTATTTACTTTGACTCTTTACCTATACTTTTACCTACAGCATTCCAACTTTCCCACCTCATTCACTTCCCTTTAACGTCTCCACTGATCCACTTCAAGAAATAGGTCAAGCACTATCTCCTTAAGCAAATGGCAATAGCCTTGACAAGGTACTTCATAGCACAGTGCAAACCTTTCACGTCCTTTGCTATGCTGTTTTACACTAGTTTTTATACCCCTACTTAACTATAAACTCCTTGAGGGCAAGGACTATGTTTTGTTTCTTAATTTGTAGGTTTGTTATATGGGTTTGTCACAGGAGTTTGTCACAGGAGTTTGCTGTACAGATTATTTTACCACCCAAATAATAAGCATAGTATGTGATGGGTAGATTTTGATTCTCACCCTCCTCCTTCCCTCTACGCTCTAGTAGGCCCCAGTGTCTGTGGTTCCCTTCTCTGTGTCCATATGTGCTCAATGTTTAGCTCCCACAAATATGTAAGAACATGCAATATTTGGTTTTCTGTTCCTGTGTTAGTTCACTTAGGATAATGGCCTCCAGCTCCATTCATGTTGCTGCAAAGGACATGATCTTGTTCTTTTTATGGCTGTGTAGTATTCCACAGTGTATATGTGCCACGTTTTCTTTATCTAGTCTACCGTTGATGGACATTTAGGTTGATTCCATGTCTTTGCTATTGTGAGTAGTGTTGCTGTGAACACATGCAGGCATATGTCTTTATGGCAGAACAATTTATAGTCCTTTGGGCAGATACCCAATAATGGGATTATTAGGTCAAATGGCAATTCTGCTTTGAGTTTTTTGTGAAATCACCCAACTGCTTTTCACAACAGCTGAACTAATTTACATTGCCACCAGCAGTGTGTAAGCATTTTCCTTTCTCCAAAACTTTGCCAGCATGTTATTTTTTGGCCTTTGAGTAATAGGCATTCTGATTGGTGTGAGCTGGTATCTCACTGTGGTTTTGATTTGCATTTCTCTAATGATTAGTGATGCCGAGTATTTTTTCATATGCTTTTTGGCTGTGTGTATGTATTCTTTTGAAAAGTGTCTGTTCATGTCCTTTACCCATTTTAAATGAGATTGTTTTCTGTTTGTTGATTTATTTAAGCTCCTTATAGATTCTGGATATTAGACCTTTAAAGGCCCCTGTTTTTATATCTGTGTTCTCAATGTCTAGTTCAGTTTTTTGAATCAATTAATAAATGAGTGCTAGAACAAGAGAAAAGTGGAGGGTATTTTCAAGTTGGGCAATGTTTGAGGTAATTCAATGTGTCTGTGTTAGTTTTCTACTGCTACTATAACAAATTACCACAAACTTAGTGGCTTAAATCAAAACAATATATTACTTTTCAGTTTTGGAGATTAGAAATTCTAAGAGCAAGTGTCCATAAGGCTGCATTTTTAAAAATAGAATCTCAAGGAAACAATCCATTTTCTTGCCATTTCTAGCTTCTAAAGGCTTCCTGCATTCTTTGGCTCATGGACCTTCTTCCATCCTCAAAACCAGCAGTGTAGCATCTTCAAATCTCTCTGATTATGACTTTCTTCTTCCATTAATAAGAACTCTTGTGATTACATTGAGGCCACCTGGATAAACCAAAGTAAATTTCCCCTCTTGAGATCCTTAATAATATCAGCAAACTCCCTTTTGCTATGTAGAAAACATATCCACAAGTCTTAGGTAATTGTACCTGGACATCTTTGTGGGGCCATTATTCTGTCTACTACAATATCTTTTTAGGATGTCTATTAGCAAATGTAGTTAAGTGAATGGTATTCTGGCTAAGACTGGAAGGAGGAATCTCACAATCTGACAAGATAAAGCTGCATCTTACACATCTATCTTTAAAAGTTTGTCTTCTTGGATTTAACTAGGAAATAAACGCAGTGCTTCATAGATAATAATGGAAAATTTCATGATATAGTGTCCTCTGTTCTCATATTGAAGAAGCTTTCTTCCGATAACTAAATATGACTCTCTAGACAAATGACAATAACAATAACAGTAACAACATCAAAATGTTTTATTTCCCTCCTTGAAAGTAGGAATCATTGTTACATCAAATAACAACAGTTGCACATTTATATCACCAGGGAAGCTTTCTAAAGGTATTAATACCTGGGACTCTTTCCCATCAAAGATTCTTATTTAATTGGTCTGGGGTGGGTTCCCAATATTACTATTTTAAAAGCTACCCAGGTGGTTTTAACATTTCAGAGGTTTCCTTTGGCATATATATACAAATATATATACACATATGGCATAAATATATGTATGCATGTATATATGTCATATATATGTATATATGCCATATATATACATGCATATATATATATATATATACACCAAAGGAAACCTCTGAAATATTATCAGAAATGACTCCTTATAAGTTTTTATTCTAGTAGTTGCTTTGGTGTCAAGTTGAAAAGACTAAGAGCAGTGTAAACTGTGCAAGTTTAGCATGATAAAACCGTATTAAATTCTTCCAGAAAATTTTCTCATATTTCAAAAAGAAACTGTAGTTAGAAATTTGAGACGATGTGCGTTTACCTGCAAGTTAACTTCATGACTCTCACTTTACTTTTGATATAGACACCAGAGATGTATTTCAGGAGAAATGATTTAATGTTTTCAAGGTGTGATGGAGCTTGAGAGCATATAGAGCAAGAAGAAATTGAGCACTAAGAAATTGATCTTAGTTTTCTCTGAAAGTACACAAAAAGAAAAAAAAAACTTCATTAATTGTTTCATAATAGTTTGATTCAAAAAGCAATGTAATGCAATCCACAAGGACTGGTGGACTTGGGAATACATCTGAGCAAACCAAGGTGATTACAAATAAGGAAAAGGGCTCAGACTATTTCCCCATAGAGGAAATGACAAGGCTTCCCAGGGCACCACTGCTTTGGTAATGTGGACACAATTATACTGTTCTGTAAAATTGCACTGCAAGATGCATTACCTGTCAGAATGGCGGCCACTTTATACTTCTTAAATCACAATGGGCAGCAATTGTATTATGCAGGAAAATACTCTCTCCTGAGCTAGTAACTTATAAGATGCATTTTATCTGCACCTTACCCATCCAAATCACTCTATTATAAATATAATGCCTACAGCTTTCATTATGTATCAAAATGACTTTTTTATTTTGGTGATGATGTTCTAAATATTAATCCCTGGTTGAAGATAATAGAGGAAATTCAAGAAATGTTCTAGCTCTTTGTACTGACATTTCTGCTGAATGTGACTGCTTTATGAGCTTGGATTTCTTTTTTGTCAAAGTATTGTCAGTTCAAGGAGTAACTCTTGGCATACTTTAAAAAAACAGTGGAGAGCTCCCCAGAAACTCTAGTACTGTGACATTGTCAGCTTTTGCAGGTCATAATTTTTGAATACACTCAACATATCCCCCTGAACTCTTTGTTTAAGTGCATGCTATACTGCTCATTGCTCCACAACAGAAGAAAAGTCATGGCAGTAATTTGAATCTTACAAATATAACATCCTTGGTTCACTAGGAATGGAATGTGTTCTATGTGCTAGGGGATCCATTTTTTCAAAATTTAGAAACTTTATTTAAACATTTATTATGCCCTTGTCTATTTGGATAAGTCATTTAGTTTAAGGACTATACTAAGCATCTTTGCTAATAAATTTTGACGTTTAACATCAATAGTACTTCTGTGTGTTTTCCCATAAACAAATAAACAGATAGCAGATGTGCTATTCTCTGTATTTAGCTCTGCATCGACCTTTAAGATTTTTTTTGTTTTTTTTTACTCTTAAGAATCTCATATATTTTAAAAATTGCCTTTCACTTCCTCTCTATCGAAAAACATTGCTGTATTTTTTCTCCTATTGTTCCCCACACGTACTGCAGAAGTATTACCTTATACGTAGTTACATGGAAAATAGAAAGTGTCAGACATGAATGGTCCACCCAACAGATAAGATATTCTATGTATGTTCTCTTTATATTTCCAGTTTACCAACTTCAGCCTATATTAAAGTGGAAGAAATATTATTTTTCCACAATACAGAGTTAATAAAGGGATAAAGAGGAAAATGAATTCATCTTGAAGCTGTTTTTATCCTTGTGCTTAATTGTAAGCTGTAGCAAAGTTGATAGCACACATCAGGGCAAGGGACACCTTCCATTTCTCTAATGCCTCACAATTGAGAGACACTAATGTTTGCCACTGTGGTGTCAGTGGCTTTATTGGGAAGAAAGAAAAAATGCTCTAATGGTGTCTGCTGGGCTTGAGAGTAAAGCTGGACAAAAAGACAATGCTCTGTGTTCCAAATACAAAATGTGTCTTTTTTTTTCCTTTCTGTTTTTGAAGGGTATGTATGCTTCTTTATGAATACGTTGTGTTTGTTATGTGTGCCTTTTCAGTGTACAGGTTTAAAGCTTTTCCACAAATAGCAAGCCAAACTAAAGGTAAGAGACTATCCCTTTTAACAAAGTCAGGCACAACAGGAAAATGGGACTTTCCTAGGATGAAGGAAAAATAAAATGGGAGGGGTGAAATTTCTGCAGCTCTCTACCCACACCACCATAGTAGGATCTATGTGATCTTCAATCTCCAAAATTTCTTATGGTTTAAAATTTTCTGCCTCAATTTGTTTTCACTGGGATGCTAGTCACATATTCTGGTATTGGAAAAATTAATGAATGAAGATATTCTTAAACTTGGCTGCATTACTGCTGTGCATACTGAGACAAATCCAACAGTGATCGCAAACATCGTCAAGTTCTAGTGCTTGTGTGTTTGCAGAACCATAATATTTTTGAATTGCACCAGGCCTTGGAGATCATCCAGTTATAGTACATCATTTTCCTCCTGAAAAATAAAAAGATTGAGGCCCTCTAGTGAGAATGTTTTAGTCATGCTTGTGACTTCTGAGTGAAAACATAAACCAATGTAGTTGCTGGCCTGAAGTGGCTCCCAGGGGCAATTTTGACAGGACTTACCTTGTTTATAGGCAGAAATTTACATGTGCCCTAAAAGGTCCATGGTTTAAAGCATAATGACTGGAATATACATTTGTTGATTGACTTAATAAAACAAAATGTAATCCTCTGACGGATTGTCTGAAATGACTACCCTTGCAGGGATTTTTTTATGAGTTAAGACATTATACTTCCAAGCACTCCTCTGAAAGAAGTAAAACATAAAATTAACAGATAATGTTGGGGAGTACTGTTCTGGGCCTGCTGCTGTCTGAATTCATGTAGTTTAGGGTGATGCTTCCCTAAAACTGTCTGAAAAGTGGTACTATTTCACAAGCGAGTTTTGTTTTTAATCAGTTCAAGGCTAAATGAAAATTTAAATAGAAAAAATAAAATAATTTAGAAGTATTTTAAATTCTCCCAGTTTAAAAGATGGCCCTTTTGTATGATATGAATTCCTTTCAATTTTTCTGATATTTAAATGTCTGTTGTCTTATGAAATAATTGTGCTGCTACATGATAAGATTTTTTTCTTCTGTCATCTTGAAAAATATTGCCAACACTGTATTTCATTGGTCCATGAAGTGAAATGTTTGATACTTCTTGACTTCCACACCTTGGGTGGCTTTTACCATGTCAAGGATAGGGGTTGTTGGGGATGGGTAGGGGGCCTTGTAGCCTGGCTGCTGGGTTAATAATGAGGCATTTGTGTAGATAAAAGTAGTGGACCATTATAAGGCCACAAAACAGTGACCCTTGACTGTCCATAGAAGACACAAAGTCCAGACTGTTTTTCTTTTGCCATATGTTCCGCTGTATCCTTTGTCTTCCATACCTTTTGTTCTTTTCTGGGTAGTGAAGGTAAATGTCCCAGAGGCTGATCAGTGGATGACTTTAAGCTGCCTGCTTCACCAAGGCCTCCTATGTCAAATAATAAAAATAACAAAAATGAATAGAAATTTTTGTCAGTGGTGGAAGGAATAAGGAAAACTGCATTGATTTTGAAAGACAGGTGAGCACTATGAATGCCCCAAACTCTACCAGTCTGGGAGTATATGTAAGGTTGCCTTAGCAGTTGAACTTCCAGTCCACTGATTGTGTGGCTCTTATGTGCCTGATGGGAGACATTTGGCATCTTCTCCAAGGTCCTTCTCCCCTGTGCTTGCACACTTTAGAGGAGACTACCAGATGGAATCCAAATCAGTCTGAGCTGCAGATTGTGCATTGCCTGGCTCCACGTTGCTGACCTCAGCTCCACCACATCCTTCTGTCCTGTTGCTGCACATTTCCAAATTGTCACTTTCCATTCCCTCCCTAAAACACTGCCACATCCCATCCTGTAGTTCTGGGGCTCTGGACCTCCCTGAGACTGCTGCTCTTCCAAACTGACCTCAGGGTTACTGCTCTTCCGTATATCATCTTGGCTTAAGCATGGATACAGATTGTTTCCTGCATTTCCTGCCTTACAGCTGAGGCTAAACCTCTCATCTCAGCCCCATGTCTGCCTCCTACATGGAATGTCTCTCTCTATATATTTACTGGGCTGTTTTCTTGTGACAGAGGCCTGTACACCTCAATCCTTAGGAGTATGCTTAAACACATAGACACTTTGAAATTCAGGCTAAATACTTGGGACCCTTTTTCATCTTTAAGACCCACCCCACCCTCCCCAAATTCCTAATTTGAAATCGTAAGACCTCTATTGTTTTAGGATGGCTGAGAATTTGAATGTCCAAGTCTTTCAAGGGAAGTTCTACTTTAATGTAGGTGGGTGTAGCTTTGCCTACCAGCCAAACCAAAGCTATCCCATGAGCATACAATAGTCTCACAGAAGAGCATTCTGCGTTACTCTGTGACACCATATGCATGGCATAAAGAATATGGTCTAGTTAGAGCCTGACTTCCTGAGAGTGGCTTAAATTAGATATTTTAGGTGCTTCCAAATTTCAGATTTCTCAGGAAGCTTGTGAAGTACTAAATTTACCTGGATATCCAGAATGAGTTTGTGATTTGGTGGCAAGGTTATAGAAGAGGATGTATGCTAGTTTGGAAATGGGTTAAGAGGAAGAAGTTTGTGAATTGCTTCACTTTGATAGTGGGATTTAAGGAGAATAGAAGTGATGGTCACTGTTTGTTCCACAGTACGTGATGCTCATTGAATATACCCAAAATAAGCCTTTTGGAAAAAGCCCTCAGAAGGAGAATGAGAAGCACTAAAAAAGAAAGGATTGTTTCAAAGGAATGGATTTTTTCATGGTAGCAAATGTTCAGTATTTTAAGTTAGGTTTTCTGGGAAATAGGCTCTGAGAGGAAGATTTGTATGTAGGATGTTCATTGGTGAATGACTTTGTGGGGACAGCATCTGTAACTGGGCAGAAGACAGTGATACAGTTAAAATAATCATTGGCCATTCTCATGGAAGTGCTGAAACCTAGATGACTCTTGAAAGGTGACCTGACTGCAAGAAGTGCAGGCTTTTGTATCCCATCTCAACTAGTCATTGCATGAGAACTGCCAGCAAGGAAGCATAACTTGGACAAAAAAATTCCCTTTGGCCAAGATCAATGCCTGAGAAGGGATTCAGCTGTCAGCCATCAGCAAACACTCTGTTTCTAAGGAAATAGGTGACTCCATTTTGACGGGGGAATCTGGGCAGTGAATTCAGGATCCACAGCACTCAGGAAGCCCTGAGTGTAAACTAAAGGAAACCAGGAAGTATGTAAATGCTCTGACTCTGCTGTTAAAAAGAGATCATAAAAGTATAATTAAATGAAGAGGTTTTTGCCATATATATATTATTCAAGAATATTTGTATCTTCTTGGATTGAAAGTGGTGCCTGTTGGACCCATAATAAATTTTACCTGAGAGGCTGTGAGGATGAAGTGAGAAAACATATATAAAAATTTTGGTAAATGGCACAAGAATGAAGAGAATTAGGGAGCACAGAGCACAGGAACCAAGGCCAGTAGGTATAGGAAGAAGCTGGTCTAGAAATAAAGGTGTCGGGGAAGAGAAAATAAAAGATGTTAGATAAGCTTGAGGAAAAGTTAAACTTCGTGCTATTTTGAATGGAAAACACTGCTCCTCTATAAGTCCTATTATCACTGTATTTGTATTTAAGAATTTAAAATGATGTTAATGGTTTCTTTCTGGTTTTAGATGAGGCTGAGCGGTCATTTTTTTTCTCCTGCTATTATGATTTGTCTCCCCAGGGCCTTGTAAATGGCCCAGCATTCCCTGTACTAAACTAAGAGTAAGTCTTTCATCCTTTGTAAAAATTCTGTCTATTTAGGCTCTTTCTAATACCCACTTGTTCCACCCTGCAGGATACTCTGATTTATACTTGCAAAAATTATTTTCTACATATCAAAAAATTTAAATAGAATATAGAGCAATTCTAGTCACCTTGCCAACCAATTGATAATTTGATTACATGCATTCAAGTGACAGACTCCAGCTGCCTGTTGCAGTGATAATCTTTGCAAATACTATTTTGAGGCCCAGTTTGACATAGAGGCTGACAAGCTGGAAAGCAAAAGGCTATATTAAAATTAGCATGCTGTCACCTAGGAAATTTAATTTGCTTGTATCTAAGCAAACACAAGGATATCTTCAGAGATTTTATGCTTTTATAAACATCTGTGGACTAAAAGTTTAATAAGTCTGTTGCACAAAATTATTCATTCATTTTTTTTCAAATTATACTTATCGGGTAGTGATATACCTGCTTGTTTTATAAATACGTAAGGGTTAGTGTCCTCAACGACTCTATAGTGACTACAAGTTCAGGCTTTAGATTCAGAGAGTCTGAATTTCTAATTCCAACTTCACTACTCAGTACTAATTGTGAAATTACATGAAACTTGCTTAGCTTCTTTAAATTTCAGTTGTCTGTAATGTAAACGGAAATAATGTTAATGATCAACTTACAGGGTTATTGAGAAGACTGAAAAACTATGTATTTGTTAGTGCTTGCACATAGTAACCCCTCAATAAGTGATAACTCTCTCTATATGTGTGTCTATATGAGAATATTATACATAACATACACATTGATAGGTATGTATATAATCTATATATACACTATGTAATGTGTATGTACATGTATATGCAAACATATACATGTATATATGTGTAATGTATACATACAATATAATATATTAAATGATAATACAATACAATGAAATGGTAAGAATGGTTTACAGATTCAAAGTGTGATAGATAATGGGGTGCAATCATATCAATATTTAGATAAAGCTTCATGGACTATGGACTAGTTGGGGTTCTTACTAAGGCTTGGAGGATGATAATCAGGGGAAAAAAAAATGAAGCCACTCTTCAGAGGCAGATGGGGAAATTGTAGAATAACCCTGGGAATTGAAATTGAATGCTACGTAAAATGCCAACAACAGTTGGCATTATTCTTATTTTAAAAGTTGGTACAACATGTTTGCTAACCACCTTTTCAAAACTAAAGCTTTCTCAGTTATATTAGTTAAGAGTTGAGGAGGCCAGGTACAGTGGTTCACGCCTGTAATCCCAGCACTTTGGGAGGCAGAGGTGGGCAGATGATGAGGTCAGGAGATCGAGACCATCCTGGCTAACATGGTGAAACCTCACCTCTACTAAAAATACAAAAAAATTAGCCAGGCTCGGGAAGCTGGGGCAGGAGAATGGTATGAACCCAGGAGATGGGGCTTGCAATGAGTTGGGATCGCGCCACTGCACTCCAGCCTGGACAACAGAGCGAGACTCTGTCTCAAAAAAAAAAAAAAAAAGAGTGTTATGTCGTGGAAATTTTTTTCCACTGCAAACATTGAAGTCCATAGATATTAGAATGAATCCAAAAGCTATGCTTCAAGTTTGTTTTTTAAAGAATAAATGCCATAATCATTGAAGATTTGTGGAAGTTAGTAATGTAAAAATGCATCTGTTTTGCATTTGATTGGTGACATCAAAGGTCCTTCTGTAGGGTTTTCTGATTCTTGTTTTTAGTCTTTGAAATATGAAAAGGGATTTTGAAATGAGCCTTTAGTTTTGGAATGATTTTGGCTAAAGTGGGAGGAGATATTAAAGATATTTCTTCAGAGAATTATTGGACTCTTGCTTGGACGATGCTAATTCAAGCCCGTTTCTAGAGAGACATATTATTAAACTTGATTTTGACCTCATAATGCGGTGAGAATCTTCTTGAATGTTTTCTTAACAGTTACATTTCAGTGGGTTGTGAGGATCTATCTCTTCATAATAAAACACACTGTTTAGCCTGCTTTGCTAAAGCATTATTGGCCCTGTTACTTAATCCATAGAACACATCCCACTTTTCAAGGTCATCTGTTCCTTGTTCTCACCTACATATCAGCTCAACTTACTCCCAGCCCCAAGATAGCATGCTCACACACATGAATGCCCACCTATCCAAGTCAAACCATCTTTCTGTGCATGCCACACTCAGCTTCATTTCCCTTCACTGATTTACACTCTTGACAGTCTGAAAATATCCTCCTTCTACCTTTTTCTGCATAAACATCATGACTCAGTTTGGGGCCTGTTCAGATTTTGGGCCAGTTTGTCTTCTTTGATGCAGCATCCTCAACTATTCAAGTTCATCTTTCGTCTTCCTCTTTGAAATTATTTTGCAAGGAGACAGAGTCTCACAAACTATTACTTAGTTGTATTACTTAAACTGTTATTATTACTGATGGCTTCACGTGCATGATAGAATTCTGGAGCCTGTTGTCTAACATGACACTGTGCACATAAGAAGTACCTATTTTTTTTTTTTTGAGTATTGATTATGTCTCTGATTTAGGGTTAAATATCACATTTAGATTCTTAGTAACCAAAACCCCACTCTAAAATAATTTGTATACAAAGTAGGTTTCTTTGTATACAAAGAAGTTTTTTAAAAAAACTATAAGACTAAATCAATCATTTAAGAAATAGAAGTGGCTTTTGGGTTGGGTCTAAAAATCATCACTTTCTTCAGAAAGTTATACCTAAGAAATTCTGAAGCAAATACCTTAAAGACTATATAATAAAAATCTACATTTATGCTACCACTCTTATCCACATATATCAGTGCTGAAGAGACAATACCAGAAATAGAAAAAGGCCCTCAAGGAAGCAGCTGCAGATGCTGAACAATGAATGAACAATGAAAAACAGCAAGAAAGAGACTGTGAGACCATATGCTATTATTTGAAGAATATTTTTAGTTACAGTAGAATAATTCGTGTCACAAATACTTATTGAACACTTCTATGAAGGGAATTTGCTGTCTAGGAGCTATGGGGTACAGAAAATAAAACAAGATAAAATACAATAATAGAGTCATATCTATATGTAATAAATCTATTAATATAATTACAATTTCTTAGGAACCCACCATTTGGCATGCACTGTGCTAAGTGCTTCACATGTATGAATATAATCTCATTTAATAGTCACAGCCATCCTAAAATGTAGATGTTTTTCTCCTATGTAAGAAACTTAAATTTAATTATCTTACCCAAAGTTATACAATAACTGGTGGAAATCTGATTCAGTTCCACTTGTGGCTGACTTCAAACCCCATCACACTCTGCTTTCTGACATAGCTCTGAAGGAGCTTCTAATTCTTTCTGAAAAATAAAGGTTTATTGGGGAAGGAAGCCCATGGCATGTGTTTAGAAGGGCGAGTTGTATGTTGGCAGATGGAGGCAGGAAGAGAGGAAGTACTGAGCAGTTCTAGGCTGGGGCATCAGCTTGGGGGATAAAGCACGGAAATAGAAATTAATAGAGTATATCAGTGTAACAACTGTAAATTGCTCAGTATTGTTCAGGTTAGGGGGTAGATAACAGAAGAAACAAAACTTAAGTTGCTAGAAGCCACACCACAAAACAACACTGTTCAGAGTTTGTACTTTGTCCTACAGAGAATGGTGACCCACTGAGGGTGCTAAGCAGGAAAACATAATCAGATGGCCATGTTAGGAAGGCCATTGCATTTGCAGCAGGGAAGATGGATAGGAGGAGATCAATAATAAGGATATGGAAATAATTAGAATAAGAGATGGTGGGATCCTGAATGAAAGTTGTATAAGGGCATATGAAGAAGAGTCAACAGACCTGAGAAGTATTTTTGGAGGTGGATTAATAGGGCTTAGTAATCAATTTGCTATGGTGAGAGATAGAAAAGGTAGGGATGAAGATGGCCTAACGTGGTACCATCCTTAGATCCAGGCAAGAGTGTTCCTTGCCCTAACCTCAAGCTTTAGGAAGTCTTGCTCGGGCCTCTTTCCACAGGGTGTGAAATTTACAGAACAAAAGACATATCCAAGCTGAGGTCACACTTCCCCTTCCAAATTATGCTCTGAGTACCTGGGACAGAGAATCCCCTATCTAAACTACTCTCACACTACTGCTAGGGCCTAAGTGGGCCTCTTGCTAGCCTCTTTCTCATTAGGATAAATCAGACCACTACATATATATCCTTTGGTTGAGAGATAGACAAAGACCAGATGTTTGGGAATAGGTGAGCAGAAACCAAAGAATAGGTGAACAGAAACCAAACATGAGGGATAGGGCCCCACAAATATTAGGGATACGCCTTCTCTCAGGTTACTTGTTCAGGTGATTGTAGGGGAGCAATAAACAAGCAACATTGTGAATAGAGGAGAAGCGGGTTTGAGGGAAGAGCAAATAACTTGGCTTGAGATATTCATGAGATATCTAATGATGCCCTCTAGACAGTTGGAAACAGGATATAAACTCCAGGTGAGAGATGTGAGTAAGACATTGATATGGTTTGGCTGTGTCCCTACCCATATCTCACCTTAAATTGTAGTTTCCATAATCCCCACGTGTTGTGGGAAGTAATTGAATCATGGGGGTCATTTTCCCCATGCTCTTCTTGTAATAGTGAGTGAATTCTAATGAGAGATGATGTTTTGTTAAGTGTCTGGCATTTCCCCTGCTGGCACTCATTCTCTCTCTTGCCGCCCTGTGAAGAGGTGCCTTCCATCATGACTGTGAGTTTCCTGAGGCCTCCCCAGCCATGCAAAACTGTGAGTCAATAAAACCTCTTTTCTTTATAAATTACCCAGTCTTTATAAATTACCCACTCAGAATGAGAACGGACTAATACAGACATAGAACAAGAAATCATCAGCACACAGTGGGAAGTCAAAAGTGTGAATGGATAAGTAAAGTAGATTGCCCAGCTTATCTCTCCAGGAGAGAAGATTGTCAGTGATGAAATAGAATCTTGGAAAGCAGCTATATTTTATGGGCGATCAAAAGATGAGGAAAATCAGGGAAGTGTAAAAAATTGGAATAAGGGATCTCTGGATAACCCTGCCATAGCATTGCTTCCTTCTTAAAAGCATGGAATAGCAAATTCTGAGCAAGTTCATGAGAAAATTTATATACATTCTAACAAAAAAGGGAAAAGTATTCGTCACTTTTTTTTTGAATTCTGAAATATGTAAACAGAATTTTTACTCGTAAAAATTATTTTACATATATCTGCTAGAAAGTAGAGGAAGCTCAAACCATGGTATTCATAAAAGGCACAAAGAAAAAGTTGTAATTATTTGGTTATCCCAAATATAAAAGAGATAAATGGTATTCCTGAAAGAGTGAGAATGACAAAGATTTTGTTGATGGAGAGTGACAGAAAATTAATTTCATTATACCAACTCCTTTACAAAACAGCACAGGTAGTTGGGAGTCTGATTCTGTTTGAACCTTTGACATTGAGAAACTTCAATAGCTAAATGGTGAGAACCCATTATGGTAATAGCCAATCATTATTTATTGTCACTTTCAGTAAAAAATAAACAGGCTGTTTGTTTAGAACAATTAATAACATCATAAACTATTTGAGTGATGGTTTTCTCTAAGAGTTCCGAATTGCGGCCGGGCGCGGTGGCTCAAGCCTGTAATCCCAGCACTTTGGGAGGCCGAGACGGGCGGATCACGAGGTCAGGAGATCCAGACCATCCTGGCTAACACGGTGAAACCCCGTCTCTACTAAAAAAAATACAAAAATCTAGCAGGCCGAGGTGGCGGGCGCCTGTAGTCCCAGCTACTCCGGAGGCTGAGGCAGGAGAATGGCCTGAACCCGCGAGGGGGAGCTCGCAGTGAGCCGAGATCCGGCCACTGCACTCCAGCTTGGGAGATAGAGCGAGACTCCGTCTCAACAACAACAACAACAAAAAGTTCTGAATTGCTTTATAAATGTAGCCTACTAATTAACTTAGGACTTACTAAGAAGAATGAAATATCTACTGAATTTTGGCCAAAATGTTCCTTGAAGTAGATCCCAATAAGATTCTGTTCTTTTTGAATTATTAGTGCCTAACATATGGTTGACACATAAAAGAGTTGCTCATGAAAAAGAAAAAATGAAAATTTCAGATTAATATGGGGTCTAAAAATCATTATTTGCTTTAGCACCCACCAAGGGAAACTAGATGGTTTCCACAGCTTGAATTAACTTTAGGCAGGCTTCTAGGCACTGACCTCTCTTAAAGAATTTCCTTAAAAAAAAGGTGTAATTTTTAAAGCATTTGTCTGCCTCCTAGATATGTAAATCTTGTAAAAATCTTCTTGCTAGCTTTACAACTCAAGACTGTCTTTCCCAAGGACCTAGGGTTGTTCCAATTGAAATGTAATTTTCTAGAAAGAGAAAGCTCCTACCTTCTAGTCCTTTTAGAAAGGTAGGAGCCTAACTTCAGTGGGCACCATGCTGTAGGCTGTAAAACCACCCGGTCATGAAGACAGGGGAAAATTCAGTGTTCATTTGGATAAAGCCAATTACCCAAATACAGATACCATGCAGTTTCTCAACACCAGCCTGTCAAAGCAAAGCAAAGCTCTCTGCCCTTTACTTTAGCTGAGCTGAGCGTCCAGATGTGGTTTGTGCTCCGTCCCCTATGGCTGGCAACAGTATTAGAATAAAATCAGTATCTGTTTGCTTAGGTGTAATTTTTCTTTAACAGTGCATGTGAGAATACTGACAACCTTAGTGAGAGAGCCCTTTCAGTGGAACAGAACGGATGCAGATAAATATATTGGATTGAATAGTAATTATGAAGTAAGAAACTTAGGAGAGTAAGATAAGCTATCAGTACTTCCTCTTTAGCTCTTCCTTTCTTAACCCTTTCTAAAAATTTTAAATCCTAGAACTTAAAATTCATATATGGATTTGTCCAACTAAATAAAACTTCCTTCATTGTAGAGACCATTTCTTAGGACCTTTGCACTTCTCCAGCTCCCAAATGAAATATGCTGCACACATCAAGTTCTCAGTAATGTTTGTGTAATTAAGTGCTTTTGTAAAAGTAATTATAATACAAGATAGAATAGTCATTGTCTTACAAGAGTCAAAAGGTGCTATGACATCATAAACTTTGCAATAAGGATAGTATTGAAATGTTAAAGTTTTTATTCTTTTATTTCATTAATCCTCTATAATACGATATAATCAAATTTTTACTCAGAAAAAAAACAAGGAATCTGAAAGTTAAATGTCCACAGAATGGGTTTTCAGATGCTATGAGTTTTTCAGTTAATGTACTAACCTCAATTATGATGGTTTATTAATTATTATTATTATTGCTGCTAAAGTTAGAATAAAAGAAAAGCTAAACTTCTGACACAGAGGAAGGGTAAAAAGATGTTTCAAAAAGTTTCATTTAGAAATGATAGTAATGTTCTTTTTAAATTATTTCAAAAACAAAAGCAGCATGGCATTTGGAAACAAAAGGCAATATTGGTGATATTGCAATCTACCTTAGATATTTGGCAGACAGTAATGACCATCTCTATGTAAATTTTGTGGACCATATACAGGCAACTAATCCGCCGTAAACCTTTGTCATGTTCACAGCTCTCAGATGGTCGTCAAGTTGCGGGCTCTCAGGTGGTCCTGGTTGACCCACTTCCTCCCTACCGGTTAGATTCACGTCAAAAATACGTCTTGGGCATTGTGTGATGTTCAAGAAGCTTATTCTGGCAGCGCTTCTACAGGATGAACAGCAGGAGGAGGCTGGCGGCCCTGGCCAGATGTAATCAGGGGAAGGATGACCACCTCAGTGACAGGGCTTTCATCACAAGATTCATTTTCAGAGTTTAGGGGATTCTTCCTCTTTTGTGTACTTCTATTCAGTCTGGGTTAGTTGCCAGGTGTTTTTGTTTTGTTTGTTTTTGTTTTTTTCATAAAGAAAGTTTAAGTCATCTTGTAAGGGAAAGCTTTGTTTTAAGGTTCATGAAGTTGCATCTGTGCTAAGGTGGCCTTGTGTCTAGAGCAGCCAGGGTTTTTAGGTCCCATTGTCATAGAGACCTGGTAATCTCCTGACCAGGGTTGGAAATTCCCAGGCCAGGTTGCATCATCTTGCTAGGCAACACATAGTGTAGGACTTGCAAGATGTTTGAGTGAGCCTGTGGCTATTCTTAACCTTCTAGCCACTTAGCCACTTGAGCCAGTCTTAATCTTACATAGAGACGTAGAGATATGTCTTTTATAGTTACACCACAACATTTAAATGTCATCTATTTGTTTCCCTAAAATTTTCAGCGTTTAAAGAATGGTGTTTTGGTTACCCAGAGGCAATGTTTTAAATTTAGAACTTTTAATGTTGAGATACCACCATATTCCTTTTGTTTTAAAGAGAGTGTATACTCTCTAAGTATGCTGTTTCACTCTGGCAACTTCCCTAATGAGGTAAATTTAAAGAAACAGGTCTTATTTAACAAGTTTAATGACTTTAATTTGTCAGCAAATGATATATGCTAATTTTTGAAATCAAGAAACAGAGAAAACTAAAAGGAAGCAAGCGTAGAAAAGATACCTAATGGGGAGGTTGAATAGGTGAAGCACAGGGATTTTTTTAGGGTAGTAAAGCCATTCTGCCTGATAATTTAATGATGGTACAGGTAGCACAGATGATACATGACACTGCATTTGTCAAAACCCATTGAATTTTGTAGCACAAAGAGTGAGCCTTAATGGACGCAAATAAAAAGTCACATAGGAGGCTAAGAGATCACAGGATGGAATGCCAACTGTGACAAAATAACCTAACTGCATTACAAATATATAAAATTGTCACTAAAGAGAATAGGGGAAAAAAGCCTCACCTAAGTAACTTCCTAAATGAATAGCATCTGAAAAACTAATGGCAAAAAGAAATATGGATAAGAACTTTACTATAGTTGATAAATGTGTTTTCCTTGGGGGGAGGGGGTATGAGTTAACAAGTATGAAACCACTGTATATGTATGTATACTGGAACTAAGCAGTTAGGCAAATGGATGTCAAATGATGGAAGCTAAGTTTTTTACTATGGGAATGGGAAGTTATACATAAGCAAAAGTAGAAGGCTAGAATAATCTATAGAGTTGGAGACATCATTATGAACTCATGTTTGTTTTAATACAGATTCAGATGGTTACATACAGAAATATTTATAGAGATGAGTAGATACGTGGCTAGTATATACATATATTTTCTTGCTCTCTCAGCTGAGAGGAAGTAGAATCACTGCCATACCAATAACAGTATCCAGATACTGGTTTCTAATGCAGTTCTCCAATAAAAGGAACCAAGACTCCTCGGAGAACTGTATGATTCTAGGACTGGGGCAGGAATTATACCAGATGAGCCTAGAGCATCTTGCAGTGCCAGAATGTAATGCAGCACCCCTCCAGACAAAACACCCTCAAACCAACCATGATAGGAGTAGGTCAAAGGGACTCAGGAGCCCAGTGAAAGAACTCCTAAAAACCAAAGCTGGAACAATTTGAGCAATAAAATAAAGTAGTATTCAGTTATAATACAAAACATAAAATAAGATCAGTCCATACTGTTAGAATTAAATGTAAATAAATGATGATTATGTTGGGGGAGGGAAATGGAGAAATCCGTCATGCAGAAAATTAGAAATATTGGGTTGGTGCAAAAGTAATTGAAGTTTTTACTATTCCTTTAATGACAAACACTGCAATTTTGTTTTCATCAACCTAATAATTTATGTAGATATTCTGCTCTCAAGGAAATGGAGCCTGACTCTTTACTCCTTGGTCTGTGCATGGTGTTTTTCTTTTAGAGAGTACAATTTGGAAAGGAGGGAAAAAGAGTAACCTTTACAGTGAAGAAAACTGACAAACATTATCTCAGTGGAGTGACCAAGATTCACATTAACAGTGATGTCCTGTTAACAGTATGTACCCTTGATATGATGTGATGAGAATGACATTTTACCACTCTGGCCTTCCGAAAACCAAAAATCCCAGTTTAATCATTAGAAAAACACCATACAAATCTTAACTGAAGAACTTTCTACAAAATAGGATGTGCACGCTGTCATAGACAAGAGGAGCCCACAGACATGATGACTAGATGTAACGTAGCATCCTGAATTGGATCTTTGAAAAAATGATATTATATCAATACTAAGAAAATATGAATAGAACATGATTTTAGTTAATAATAGTGTATTGATATTGATTTATTATTTATGATAAATTATTATAATCACATTATACTAATATATATTTCCTGTACTAATATAAGATGTTCATAGTGGGGAAGTTGGTTGTGAGGTATGTTAGAACTCTCTGTAATATCTTCACAATTTCTCTGTGAATGTAAAGCTATTCTAAAATAAAACAGTTATTTAAAATATCCCTAATCTTGCTGCTCAGGAATACTTTTCATTAAATATTTGGTGGACATTTTTATGGATATCTCTCTAAATATTTAGTTATAAAACCAAAATGGATAGATAAATAGCTATAGAATAAGGATTTTAGAAAATGATTATACTTGATATACCCCTGTTATATTAAAACTCTAATATTAATTTTTGCCTGAATTTAACCAAAAAGGAAAACTGCAAAGTGAAACTTGAAGTAAAAGGTGAATTGCAAATAAACATATTTTACCATCAAACAAACATATTTTACCATCTTTTAGAGTCTTCTAAAGCCAGAAAAAATGATTTTGAGAAAGAGCCTACGTTAATTAACTATGGGATGTAACTTTAGACTGTATATATTGATTATTTACTATGAAAGGTAATGAAAATGGCACCTTTATATTCCTATTTCCCTCTCTTCTCTTGGTCCTTTAATTATAACTTTTATCTTCTCAAGGTTTATAATGTATATATTATCTTGTGTAACTGTAGAATAAAAATCTGAAAATTTTATGCTATGCTTAAACTGTGTCAGTTCTCCTCACCTTGTTCTGCAGCTTCTTCATCCTTAAATTCCTTATTTTTTCACTCCATTGGCTAAATTTTATAGTTCAGTAGTGTTTTAAAGAAAGGCTCAAGCATGCATAGTTCCTAATTTTGTTATGCTTGAAAAAATTCACTTTTGCCTTTATATATGAATGGCAACTTGGCTGGACATAAATTCCTTTGGCATATTATTTTGTCTTATAACTCACTAGCTGTTGTTCCCTATCTTCTGGCATTGTATTTGTTACAGAGAAGTACAAGGTCAACTTCAATTTTCCCCCTATTGAATGTACTATGCTTTTTCTTCCTAGGTGCTTCTTTCCTTATCCTTGAAATGTAGTAACTTTACCAGAATATAAATGGGCATAGGTTAAGCTCTATCACCTTTCCTGGATATAAACTACAAATTATCTCAATGTTCACATTTAAAATTTTGCTTAAGGTATGCACGCATTCTTCATCTTCTGTATTATCTTCCTAAAAATCATCATGTTGCTGTTTTTGCCTCTTTTGTTTATATGTCTAAGAAAGAATCTGACTCTATTTTTGATGTGTGACTGCTGACTGCTTTCAAGACCCAGTAACCCTACTCCCTTTCTTCCTCTATATCTAGGAAAGCTGATAAGAAAGTCTGGTGTTCCTTCCTTTGTCACCGGCAGGAAATTCAAATCTCTAAACACCCTAACTCATGCAAGGGAACCATCATCCCAGTCACCCTTCCGACTGTGATAAAAACCTAAGCCAGATAGTTTCCCGTCGCTGCTGTCTCTCAAGATATTTGGGGATATGTTTGGAATTTCGATCTGCTCTCCTGACTAAAGAAAGCCTTATTTCCACCCCCATGGTGCACATGTGGTATCACTCTTGACACTCAAAACAAATTTTAGATGGAGAGTACATGTCACCTCAGCAAGACGGCTGAAACAGTGCGACTTCTTTGAAAGTATTTTACCATTTCTCTGATTGAGGGTCTACTGACCTTTTTTTTTTTTTTTTTTTTCACTTTCCTGGAGTATGTTAGTGTGTTACTCTTGGTATGTTAGTGTTTATTGCATTGTCACCTCTTCAGTATGTTTTCTGTTGTCAGAGAGGACCATCTTACAAAGATTGGAACCACAGGCTAAACCATGCGCTTTTGATGTTCCATGTAACTTGTTTCCTGGGATATCGTGAACTATTAAGATTTGAAGACTGAGTAAGAATATTGAAAAACAGTTTCAAAATAATGTGGTGATGAAACAAATTTTTGTAACCACAATTAGTTTTCTAAATCCACAATGGTCAAAAAGCACACCTTGATATTGGATATTCAATAAAGTATTTGCATCTCCTATAAAATATTTGATTATGGTATCATCTTAAATTATCCCTGAACTTATTCTTCTGATGAGCATTCTTTCACAAATACTCTTGTCCCTGTTTTTCTTTGTTTGTTTTCTTTTCTTAGTTGGGAACAATATCTTGTGTTAAAGGCCTTTAAAATGGTTTGTATATCTCATGTTAATCTCTTCAGGCAAGCTTTGTCAATAAATAAATATTGGAATTTAATTGGAGCTTGTAAGACCTAGTAAACTAGGGAAGAACCCTCATGTGGATGTTTTTATTTTTTTCCATCTAAATGTTCCATTTAGTGAATTAAGAAGGCTTTCATCTCCATCCCAGCACATTTTTCGTCCTGTGAATTTACTTTTGAAGTTTCTGAGATTCTGTTCTATAATGATTGTATCATTAATTTAAATTTGTTTCCTTAGCTCTGCCTGCTTAATTAATTCACATTGAGTTGTCAATAATTTCCATAGTCTACAAATAAATATTTAAATGAATTACCTTTAAAACAACTTCATTTCTGTGTAATTGACATGATAAAACATACATATTTAAAAAGTAAAATTTGATAAGGTTTGACATATACATATACTCACGAAACTACCATTACAATCAAGATAATGAAAATATCTATTATTTCCCCCAATTTTTTCCTATTCCTTTCCATTCCCCACTTCTATACTTTCTTGTTTCCTCGGCCTCTTTCCCAGGAAACCATGATCTTCTGTCTATCGTTATACACTAGTTTGCATTTCCTTGAGTTTTATGTAAATGTAATAATACAACATGTGCTGGTATCTGTTTGGCTTCTTTCACTCTGCATAATAATTTTGAGATTCATCCATAATGTAACCATGTATCAGTAGTTAATTCCTTCAGAAAAACGTTTTTGTTTTGGAATAATTTTAGATTTATAGTGAAGTTGCAAATACAGTAAATTAGACTCCTGTAATACTTTCCTTCCCTGAATGTTAGCATTATACGTAACTATGGCACATTAGTCAAAACTAAGAAATTAACCTTCTTACAACACTAATGGCTAAATTATAGACTTTATAGGAAATTAGTTATTTTTCAACTCATTTTGTTTTAATGTGCCGGAATCCAATCTAGGTAACCTCCTTTCATGTAGTCTTCATGTTTTGTTAGCTGTTTCTCATCTCTGGCGATTCTCAGTTTTTCCTCGATTTTTTTTTTTTTTTTTTACCTTTATAGTTTTGAAGAACATGGGTCAGGTTCTTTGTAGAAAGTTAATTTCTTTTTATTCCTGATTTATGTTCCAATATAGGGACACATTACACTTTGCCTATCCATTCACCTGTCAATGGGATTTTGTGCTGTTTCCAGTTTTGGGCTACTACAAATAAAGCTGTGATGAGCAGTCATACACAAGTTCTTGTATGGACATAAGCTTTCATTTCTCTTGGATAAAAACCTAGGAGTTGAATGGATAAATCATATATGAGGCATGCATTTAACTTTTTTAAAAATTGCTAAATTGTTTTTGAAAGTGGCTGTATCATTTAACATTTCTACCAGCAGAGTATGGACCTCTCGTTTTTTTACATCTTTGCTAACACTTGGTATCAGCCTTTAATTATGGCCATTCCTGTATGGATGCAGCAGTATCTCATTGTCATATTAATTTGCATTTCCTTAAGGACTAATAATAATGTGCATTTTTAGTGTGCTTTTTTGCCATCCATTTATCTTTTCAGTTGTAGTGTCTGTGCAAATCTTTTGCCCATTTTGAAATTTGGTTGTTTGTCTCTTGTTGAGTTTTGAGACTTCCTTATATATACTGTATACAAGTCTTTTGTCTGATAAGTGCTTTGCAAATACTTTCTCCTGGTCTGTAGATCCCCTGTTCATTCTCATTGCTAGCTCTTCTGCTTCATTCTTCTGTCTGTCTATTTACGTGCCAATACCACACTGTTTTGATTAGCTTCATTGTGTTTTAATATCTGGTGAGGCTGCCCACCCCCCCAATATGTAGTTTGAGTTTTCTGAGTAGTATTTACATTTTTATTTTTTATGTTAACATTAGAATGAACTAATATAGTTTAAAATCCTTACTGGTATTTTTTAGTGGGATTAAACTACAGTTTCAATTTACTTTGGGGAAACTGGTATCTTTGTGATCTTGAGTGTTCTTTTTCAATATCATGATATGTTTCTTATTTGCTCAAGTCTTCTGTTCATATTCTTGTGTAGCATTTTAAAGTTTTATTCATATTGATATTATTATTATGTTTATTCCTAGATTTATGTTTTCTTGATGGTACTGTAATGGCCCATCTTTTTCCAATATATTTTTAAATTTCTTGCTTGCACATCTGACAAATATTGATTTCTGCATGTTAATTTTTCACGTATACACCCCATTGAACTTTCTTACCATTTCTAATTGTTTCAGCTTATTCTTTTAAGTTTTCCAGATATATAATTTTTATTCGTTTCAATTGCTATATCTCTTAATACTTTATCTTTTCTAACTGTGCTATTATTACCAAGAAAAATGTTAAGTAATAGTGGAGTTAATGGCTATGGGTTCTTTTTTCTGTTTTTAATAGGTATGTTTCAAGTTTTTCATCATTTAGCATGATAGCAGGTTTGAAGAAGAGGTAGACTTATTTTTATCATAATAAAATCTTTCTCCCATAGTGTCTGCTGGCTGCTGAAGTGCCTGGTTTTGGAGCGGGAGAGAGAAGGGTAATTTGGGTCATTGTACAGCGTTCTATCAGAACACACACATGAACTCTTGTCATTTTATTGGGTTGTTATATATCTATTTCTTCAGGTTTTGGCATTCATAAGTTGTTGTATCTCATCCAAAGTTCTTTAAGTCACAAAACCTCCCTTCACCTTTTCTTCACTGAGCTTTTTATTCAAAAGTCTCCCCTCATCAAGAGACTGGGTTATATACAGAGGAATGATATGTGGTCATGGGTTTTGCTTCTGTCTCAGGTTTCCTGCTGCTCCGTGCTATCACACTAGAATCTTCAGTGACATTTCTTGCCACACTCATGGCAGTTCATGACCCTACATCTCAGCATTCTCTTCAGTGGGTACCTAGAGGCTCTTATTTTGTAAAAATTCATAGTCTTTTTTATTTTAAAAAGAGTAGAGTTTGTTTATATTTACACTCTTTGATTCAGTAATCATCTGGAATAATTTTGAAATGAGCGAAATTTACGTGTGGCCCTTCAAAATAGTTGCTTTATGTTACCTGCCTCCTTAGTACAGTAGAGAGTGGTCAGTCTCACAATCTGAAGAAAGAATATGCTGCCACTAATGAGAATGAATGTCAGGCCTCTGAGCCCAAGCTAATCCATCATATCCCCTGTGACCTGCGCGTATACATCCAGATGGCCTGAAGCAACTGACGATCCACATAAGTGAAAATAGCTTAACTGATGACATTCCACCATTGTGATTTGTTTCTACCCCACCCTAACTGATCAATGTTCTTTATAATCTCCCCCACCCTTAAGAAGTTTCTTTGTAATTCTCCCCACCCTCGAGAATGTACTTTGTGAGATCCACCCCCTGCCCCCAAAACATTGCTCTTACCTCCACCACCTATCACAAAACTTGTAAGAACTAATGATAATCCCACCACCCTTTGCTGACTCCCTTTTTGGACTCAGCCCACCTGCACCCAGGTGAAATAAACAGTCTTGTTGCTCACACAAAGCCTATTTGGTGGTCTCTTCACATGGACACATGAAACAATGACATTTTGCAAAGGCTTTAAAAGTTTCTCTTTTGGAAACAAGCTCAAGATTGGCTTTTGTGCCATATAAAATCTAACTAATTGCTTAATAGTCACATTGCCTTTTTTACACGAAATGATTCTACTTAAATGCCCACCTCACTTTTCAGTTACTGAATAATTCTGTCCCATATTTGAAAATTAAATTAATCAGCAGACACTGAAAATTTAACATTACTAGAGAATTTCAAATAAATGTCCCAAACAGGTTTGTTCTTTGCCTTTCTCTTAGGCAGCTCAAAAGGTATATTGCCTTTTAATTTTTTTCCAGAGATAGAATTATTTCCCTCACAAATTAACAATAAGCAAATTTATCCACTTCATTTTTAGTGAAGCATGAATATTTTATGAATTAGAAACTTGGCAATCACCTTTTAAAAATCTTTTAATCTTCTTGATTTTCCAAACTGTGTTTCATCATAGGGCTCCACTGAAGGTAGCTTATAGATGATACACAAAAAAGGGTCCCATTGCTAAATAAGTTTGGGAACTATGGATAAACATAGTTAAACAAGTTCTTTAATTCAATACTTTTGAGGATTTTCTATGCTAATGTGCACTGTGAATATCCAAGACAGAAATATACTACACAACATTTCCCAAATCTGGTTGGCTAACAGAGTTTTCTCCTTTTTTTTAAATCATGTATTGTCTATTTCAAATTGTATAATATACAGGTAAGAATATTAACATATAATGCAGCAAAAATATATTTTATCTCTCCTCTCTATTCTTTTTCATTCCTGTATATTAAATCAAGATCTAGTTTATCAGTGGAGCTCAGTGCAGAGGTAGAGAGACACAAAAAGATGTTAAAGTATACTGAAAATTCACATCAGCTTATTTTTTTAAATTATGATGCAAATATATTCCTTTTTTTCTTCTTCTTACAATGCCTCAATTGCTATTTATTTCTAAAAGGGTAAATTATATGTCTTCTTCTTATGTTTCTGGACTGTTCTACCACAATAACTCACAAGTCCTGAATGCTCCAGCTCACAGATTACCTAACAGGGCAAATGTGCAATGCTGTTCTAGAATGATAGTAGAGAAGCTCCAAAGACCCACTCCCAGTGAAATTACTAAAAACAACAACAACAAACATCTAATGACCTCTGAAAATAGTCACAAAAGCAAACTGCAAACAAATAAATTTTATTTATTCATAAAAGTTCAGAAAAAAAGGCATGAGTCTATGCATTTGAACCATAACTGCTTCCTTATTCACTGCTGCAAGCTCAGTAAGGCACACATAGGGAAGACTTGTGCAGCCAAGAACAAAGGACTCTCTCTTCCCAAGCCCTCACTCAAAGGTCTCTCTTTCTTGTAGAAACAGGATGTAAACATTTCTCATCCTGCCCCCCCCATACCTATTATTGAGGTTATTTCAGGCAAGTATGGTCATGAGGTAGGGGATCCCCACTTCTGTGCAACTACCACACATAGAAAGGCTTGACTGTGTACACAGCACTGTTAATGCTACTGGGCCATTATCACTCTGGCTCATGAAATAGTGGTTCCATCCTAGGAAACATAAGCTTAGAAGACTTCAGGCTAAGGTCCACCCTCCCACCAAATGCTTAGTTCCTAAAGCAGGCGTGTCAGAAAGAAAAGGTGGACAAAATATTCTAAGAAAAATCACTGAAAACTCCCCAAACTTATTGAAAAACACTAGTCTACACCTCCAGGAAGCTCAGTAAACTCCAAGTAAGATTTTTTAAAATCCTACAAAAACTTCAATCCAGAAACAGGCACATCACAGTAAAAATACTAAAAGTAAAAAAAGACCAAAAAAAAGTTTTTGAAAGCAGCAAAAGATAAGCAACTCTTCTTATGGGGAGCCCTGATAAGATAAACAGATGACTTCCCAGAAGAAACAATGAAGGTCTGAAGACAATGGGATACCATATTTGATGTGTATTAAAAACAAACAAACAAACAAACAAATACCAAAATTGTTAACCACGAATTCTATATCCGAAAAGACTATCTTTAACAAGGTAAAGACATTCCCAAGCAAGCAAACTGGAGAGAATTTGTTGGTAGTAAACATCCCTTATAAGAAATACCAAAGGAAGTTCTTTAGGCTAAAAGCAAGTAACCCCAGATGATAATTTAACTCAACACATAAAAAAAAGAGCACCAATAAAGATAATCATGTAATTATAAAAATAGTATGAATGTGTATTTTTCTTCTTTCTTTAATGGTTGAGAAAGCAATTGTGTATATAAATATCGCTGGGCTTATAACACACAGAAATGTAATCTGTATAATAATAGGACAAAAAAGGTGGGTAGGAGCAAAATTGTAATCAGTTAAGAAAATGCCTACAGATGGTAAAGTAATAATTATAACTATGTATTGTTGGATTTGTGACATTGATATAATAGGTATAATGATAATATCACAAAAAGGAAAAAATGAAGTTGAGCTGTATAGAAGAAATGTTTCTAAATGTCATTGCAATTAAGCTAGTTTAAATTTGAAGTTGATTCTGATATTTTAAACCCCAGAACAACCACAAAAAACAAAAACAGAAAAAGCTTTCAAACATATAGTGAAAAAATCATTTAAGAAATTTAAATGTTACATTAAAAAATATTCACTTAATGCAAAGAAAAGCAGCAAGAGAAGAAGAGAGACACATAAAAGACATAAAGAACATGGAAAACAATAATTAACAGTTATATATCCAGCTATATCAATAATAATTTTAAATGTGAATGGAGTAAGTAATCTACCAAAAGGCATAGTTTGTCAAAGTAGACAAACATGTTTGACTTTTAAACCTTTATGTGTGTAAAATTCTGCCCTATATGTCTTTTTGGGTTTTTTTCAATTCCATTACAACATTAAAGCAATAATTTTAAAAACGTGAGCCTACCCCTAGCTTTGTGAGGCCGAGTAAAAAACTGAAATGGAAGCCCCAATGTCTTATTAAAGAGTTATCAGTGTGATAATTTGTAAACCCAGCAAAAAATAGTTGTCAGGTATTTTTATATTTTTGAAAGATAAATAATATAAAATAGTTAAAAGCTAGAAACAAAGTTAACAAACCATCAAATAAAATATGGCCTATCTACAACCTTTATGACAACCTACATTTGAATTTAAAATTCTTGAATTTTAGAATGAGGAGATCCATCTTCTGACCCCTGTTTCCTGGCTCCGTGGCCATTGTCCCTTTTTACATCCCTATCATCATCCCACATCATAGGTGTCCTTGCATGCTTGCAGACGTGTAATTGGAGCCTACGATCAAGTCTTAACTGCTTCTCCCTTGCAAATAGTAACTTCTTGGCACTTATTGGGCCATATAAATTGTGATGAATACCCTCTGGAAGCAGTGATCATGAAAGACAATTACCTATGCTCTAGACCTGGATAAGAGAACATCTGGAGAGAGTATTTCAAGCTTCTGTGTACTTGGAGCTTGGAGGGTTGTGGCTTTCTATGGCCATTGTCTTAGTGCTAAAACCTTCTTGCCTCATAAGAGGGAATGTGGCCACAAGAGGCAAGAGAAGGAACAACTCAAAGCACAGGACCAAGGAAAGGGACACTTCCTATCACGGTCTAAAACTGCTGATAATAAGTTATTTGAATAAGACTTGGGAGTCTACAAGTTCCAGCCTTAGTGAAATGAAAACAATATATAGTTGACCCTTGAAGAAAGTGAGAGTTAGGGGTGCTGACCCACTGCACAATCAAAAATCCCCTCAAATTTAACTATAGCCTGCTAATGACTAGAAGCCTTACTGATAACACAAAGAGTCAATTAACAGATATTCATATGTTATACATATCATGTAATGTATTCTTACAATACAGCAAGATAAAGAAAAGAAAATATTATTAAAAAATCATCAGGAAATTAAAACATATTTACTACTCAATAAGTAGAAGTGGATCATCGTGAAGGTCTTCATCCTCATTACCTTCTTGTTGAGTAGGCTGAGGAGGAGGAAGAAGTGGAGGGGTTGGTCTTACTGTCTCAGGTCTGGCAGAAATGAAAGAAGTGGAGGTTGAAGGGGAGGCAGAAGAGGCAGACATTAGTTGTAACTATAGAAATACATTGTTATTTCTGTCAAACTTTTTGCTTATTCTTTCTCTAAAATGATTTTATATGGTACCAATTCTTTCATGTTTTGTGTTAATTTCAGTGCTTGTATCATAGAAGGATCCATATCATAAAAGAAGTTAAAAGCAATCTTGATTAATCAGAACATTCACCAGATTGTCTAATGTCAGTTTGTTTTCTGACATTGCTTCTTCTATAGCTTGTTCGTCGTCTCAGGCACTGATTTAGAAACACTCAACTCCATCAGGTCAACTTCTGTTAATTCCTCTGGTATGTTGTCTATTAGCACTTGAATTTCTCCAAGATTCATACCTTGAAAGCCCTCACCCCACACTTTTTTGGGGGTTATATGCACAATCTCTTTGATATGGCTCTGTTGTAAATCCTGTGAAGTCACGCACAATATCTGGACAGTTTTCTCTAGCAGGAATGTATTGCTTCCAGCTTGATGGCTTTCACAGCTTTTCTATTATAATAATGGCATCTTCAGTGGTGGAAAATCCTTCCAGACTTTCATAATGTTCTCTCTACTGGGATTCTCTTCTATGGCACTGACAGTCCTTTCCATGTAATACCATGTATAATGATCCTTAAAGGTCCTTATGACCCTCTGAACTAGAGACTGAATGAGAGATGTTGTGATTAAGGACAAGTAGAGTATTTTGATGCCCTCGGTGTTAAACTCATGGGGTTCTTTGTGGCCAGGGACATTGTACAATATCAAAAGAACATTAAAAAGCACTTCTGTACTGCCATGGTACTTCCTAACTTCAGGGATAAAGCATCAGTGGAACCAATCCAAAACAAGGGTTCTCATTCTCCAGCCTTCTTAATGTACAACCAAAAGTCTGGCAGCTGGTGTTTATCTTTTTCCTTCAAGACTCCAGGGTTAGCAGCTTTATAGGCTAATCCTGCTCATTAACACAACTGCATTCGCACAAAACAATATACTTAGCCTATCCCTTCATGCCTTAAATCCTGATGCTCACTTCTCTTCCTTAGTAATAAATGGCCTTTGTGGCATTTTTTTTTCTCAGAATAAGACACTTGCATATGCATTAAAAACCTGTTCAAGCAGATATGTTTTCTTCTTAACGATTTTCTTTCTTTTTCCATTCTTATAGTTTCAGGGGATACATGTGTGGGTTATGGCACCGGAAAACTTGTCAGCTGCCTCTTGGTCAGCAAAACTTCTGTTATTGTGACATTTTTTAAAGCCAAATTTCTTTCTATCTTATCAAACCACCCTTTGCAAGCGTCAAGTTTTCCAGCTTTAGATCCATTTGCCCCTGTTAGCATAGTTGCAGTGATGATTTCAAAATTTTTTTATAATGGTTCTTTAAATGGATTTATTTATCTTGAAATGGAAGGCAACTGCAGCTACAGACTCAATCTAAAGTACATATCAAGCAATTCAACTTTTTATTTTAATGTCATGAATTTTCTCTGCTTCTTGGGAGCACTTTTGGCAACACTAGTGGCAATTTCTATGGGTCCCATGGTTTTACTTAAGGTTTATGATATGCACTAAACAGGATGAAAAATGCACAAAAACCATGAGAGATCACTTTTTACTGCAAGAGACAATTTACTGGAGAGACAAACTGCTCACTAGGAGATAATTAGCATTGCATGGTGTTTTGAGTGGATACTGGTAACACTGGAACTCAGGGAAATACCAACAGGGAGTGGCTACAAAATTATTACATTAGTACAGTATTACTATGGTTAATTTTATGCAGTTATGATTTAATACTGTACCTTTACATTTGCTTACATTTCTCTCAGCTGCAAATGGTACATTGTTTTGTCTACAGGTGTTTGTGTTCATAGTGCTGATAAATTGTAAGTTTTTATGACAGATTTTTATAGATCTTATATTAGCCAATGATAAAATAGACTAGTCTTTATGTACATTTATGCATTCAAGTCACACCTAATTTTTTCTTAAGTTTTCTGATATTTCTAGGTTACAAGATTTATCTGCAAGTTTTCTCAGATTGTCTCATATCTCCAAAAAAATTTCCAACATATTTACTGAAAAATGTTGTGTATTACTGGACCTATGCAGTTCAAACTCATGTTGTTCAAGGGTCAACTATATAATACAAATGATGAAGCAATGTGTAATTATCATCTTTCAGTTTTCTTTGGTGATTTTAGAACATTGAAGAAGATCTAATTGATAATGCACAACACTTAGTATCACTTCCATTGTTCCAACTCTTAGTCTAGTCTTTCAAATACCATAACTATGCTCAGATCTTTCTCTTGTCACTCTTTACTTTTAACTTTCAAGTAAAACTTCCCCCTTTTCCTTCCTCTCTCACTCTTTCCTTATGCTTCTACTAGTTTTCCTCTCTCCTTAACAACATTCTCTCTTTTTTTGTTCTCTGCCTACAAAGTATTTCAATTACCACAACAAAATTAAGAGATAGCAAGGTGAAGTGAAAATCTAAATGTTCTAGAAATTTCCTTGGGAAAAAGGGATAAATGAGAGTAATCAGGTTATTAACATTACACATTTGGGAATTATCTTTGGCCTTTTACCTCTTACCTTCAGTATCTAATGAAGTGCAGCATCTTGAAAATTTGGCCTTCTAAATGCTAAACATTTGTTTTAACATATGATTTAATATATGTTTTAGCATATGATAGTTTCAGGAATAAGTATTATAGTATAAAACCATGGTTGACCTTAGCAAGGAGAGTTTCAGTGGAGTGGTATAAGTGGAAGACTTAGTGAAGAGTGTAAAGCAATGCAGGAAAGGGTAAGGAAGTAGAGAAGAATAGGTGAATTCAACATTTGTGAAAATTTGTTTGAGCAATGGAGAATAATAAATAGAAGTATAAATGAATGAGCAAATATACTGTGTTGCACTCTATTATAGTTATGAAGTCTTTTACCTCCATAGGCAGCAGCTTCAACAGTTACATTATGCTTACTGAGTTTTTTTGAGGATGTAGGTGCCAAAATTACAGATTTCCAGTGAGAAGTCCAAGTTGTAAACGTTCTCTTTAAGCCTCCAGTTTGGTACCACAGGAATTTTTCAAGAATAGACTAGCAACCTGATAAAGGGCTTATAAGAAGTTAAATTATCAGATGTGTATATTTGGTAATGATAAGCTTTATGATCTCTTTCAATTCTGAGAGTCTATTATTTTATGGCTTAAACATTCATTCAGGCATGGAACCAATTTTGTTCCCTAAATTTATTGTCATTCTAATCACATTCTCAAGTTGTAAAGTGATAATACTATTGTGTGATTTACAGACTATTTGGTTTTATTTTACTTGACTGAGCATATTTTATAAAGTGAGATTTAAGAGTTCTAGATTTGGATACCTGAAGCAGAAATTCAGACTGTCTAGAAGTATTTAATAGCTCCTTGTCCTTAAAATGCTTAAGTTTAATGGTGGATAAGACATAAAGCCCTGAAACATTTAAGTCAGTAATTTAAAAATGTTTTTACAATAGCACCTTTTCTTCTCAGTGAAGCACTATGCCGTACTCTAGTGGTGCAGAAGTAATTGCGGTTTTGGGCTGTGAATTTTAAATCATTATATCCAGGCTCAAACACATTTTTGTTAATTAAAATAGGAGCCATTACAATCAACACATTTTTGCCAATGAGAAATAAATTTGTTTATCTATGTAGTGTAAAAATCCATGCTTTGGGATTCAACAGACTCTTGGAGAGCACTTCTGCATCCTGCTGGTTGTGGAAGCATTTTCCCTGCAAAAAGTTGTTGAGATGCTTGAAGAAGTGGTAGTTGGTTGTGTTGTCATGGAGAAGAATTGGGCTCTTTCTGTTGACCAATGCTGGCTGCAGACATTGCAGTGTTCAGCACATCTCATCAATTTGCTGAGCATAGTTCTTAGATGTAATGGTTTCGCCGGGATTCAGAAAGCCGTAATGGATCAGACTGGCATCAGACCACCAAACAGTGACCATGGTTTTTTGTTTTTTGTTTTCTGGTGCAAGTTTGGCTTTGGGAAGTGCTTTGGAACTTCTTGTCCAACTACTGTGCTGGTCATCACTGGTTGTCATATGAAATCTTTTTGTTGCATGTCACAATCCGATTGAGAAATTGTTTGTTGTTGTTGCACAGAAAAAGAAAAAACAACACTTAAAATGACAATTTTAAAAAAAGTTTTGGTCAGCTCATGTGGCACCCACTTATTGGGCTTTTTCACGTGTCCAATTTGCTTCAAATGCCAAACAACCATAGAATGGTCGACGTTAAGTTCTTTGGCAACTTCTCGTGTAGTTGTAAGAGGATCAGCTTCAATGATTGCTCTCATCTGACCATTGTCAACTTCTGATAGCTGGCCACTATGCTTCTCATCTTCAGGCTCTCGACTCCTTTGCAAAACTTACTGAACTACCACTGCATTGTATGTTTGTTAGCAGTTCCTGGGCCAAATGTATTATTGATGTTGTGAGTTGTCTTTGTTGCTTTATGATCCATTTTGAACTTGAATAAGAAAATCACTTGATTTTGCTTTTAGTCTAACATCATTTCCATAGTCTAAAATAAATGTAAAATAAACAGCAATAGCAGGTCATTAGCCAAAAAACATAAAGTGAGAAATGCACGTTAAACTGATGTATAGCATAACCACATTTATTTAGGAACATATTCTGATATCAATCTGCAAATTTCAACAATGCAAAAACCACAATTACTACTGCACCAGCCTAATACATTTAGCAGATACAAGAGAAACTGTTCTTGCTAAGGTAGAAAAAATGCACTCAGAGCCCTGTCCACCTAACTTCTTTATTTAAACTTTCACCCAAATCACACACTCACATTGCATACAAAAAGCAAACATATTCATACACATATATCCCTTAGGGCCCAGTAGAACATCATTTGAACATGACCAATTAACACTAAGTAAACAATGCAAGACAGTTAATAATTAACTTATAAAACGAGTGGTATCATTCAGAGATGGAAGATATTAATAGCCACTAGGGACATTTTATGGTGTGGGTATAATTTATCTATTGTTGTGTAACAAATGCCCCAAAACTTAGAAGCTTTAAAGAACAACATTTATTATCTTACAGTTACAGTGGGTTAGGCAACTGAGCATAGCTTAGTAGGGTCTTCCAGTTCAGGGAATCTCACAAGTCTTCAAGGTGCAGACAAGAGCTGCAGTCATCTCAAGTTCTATGTAGAGCATGTCTTCATAAGTTCTTTGTTTTTGATAGGATTCTTTCAGTTCTGAGATTGCAGGATCATTCAAGTTCATTGCAGGACCTTGGATGGGGTACTTCCATTCTTCTCTGACTATTGCTTGTCTCAGTTACTTGCCAGGTGGGCCCCTCCATGAGGCAGCTCAGAGAATGGCAGCTGGCTTCATCACGGTGAGAGATAGCACAAAGGAGTATGAACAAGATGGAAGTCACCACTTCACAGATATGAAAAATCTATACATTTATAATCAATATTATTTAAGCTCTTAAATATGAGAAATGTTTTGCCAGTTATAGTGATTCAGGTGATTTTTGTGTTTAAAAAATTTTTAGACTTTTTTTGTATTTTTAGACTTTTTTTCTCTCCAGAAACTTAATAATTGTTTGTCTTTAAAATATTCTACACTTCACATATCTAATTTCTATGGAATATTTCATAAATTCAAGTGTGTTTTGCAGAGGAGAAACAGGAAGTTGATGGGAGATGTGATGATACCATTAGGCAAAGCTTAATGTCTTTATAAGTTTACGAGTAATCACAGCTCCCTCTTTGAGGTGTGTGCACTGTCTCTATTCCTGCCGTAATATTGAATTCCACAACCACACACTGATGAAGAGCCAGAACCATTGTCAGAGGTACTTACTTGTCACTTCAGAACAAATTATCCTAAAAAGAACAAGACCAGAAAGCAGGTTGCTGTGAATTAGATGTTGACATGGCAATGAGATAATGTGAAGTGAGCAGCTGTGGGTAATAGGATAACTGATACTAAGTGGTCTACATGAATATCATGCAAACAAGGCACACTTTGAAAAGTGAGTTTTCTCTTGCATAGCCTTTACTGAATTCCACACACAGGGTTTCTAAATGCAAGACAATGGAATTCTTTCAGAAGCACTTCAGTAATCATGCTTCAGTTTCTCAAGGAGAAACAGAGAGTAGCAAATTAAAAAGCTGCATTTTCCTAAAAGAAAAGAAAGTACTGGATTAATTAAGGGTTTGATGCTTTTCTTCTAATACTTTTCCTGAAACATCTGGAATCACAGAGCTGGAAGGTAGTGTTAGACCGTACAGTGTTTTTGCCTTTCCACAGAAAGCGTCTTTTTAAGAACAGAAAAGCCTGGGGACTGGGGTGAAATCTCTTGCACAGGAGTCCTTCCTTGGGCCTCCTCACCTCTCCAAGAGCTCTTTGCATGTCGCTAGGGACCGGCCTATAAATTTTATCAACATTCTCTCTGTCCTACTTTTGTCTGAATTTACATCATATTTTCCCCAATTTGGATCCTTGCAATTCCATCATTCACCATACTAGTGCATCCTAACGGCCACCGCTGATTCTTCATACAACTATTTTAATATATGTGGCTCAGTGCTGCCCCTAGAGGGAGACCTTGACATTGCCTCCTTCCCACCTCCACCCTATGACCTCCCACTCCACCACTCACATCCTGTTCCTCGTTTGCTCCCGGTTGGCTTTCTGCTGGACCCTCAAGACCCCACTGGAGCTCCTATCTGCACTGCACTGAAAATTGCCCAGTCTTGAAAAATATTGCCCTGCCAGTCTGCTCTTTCAGGGACTTAATGAGTCAGAATACATCAACACATCAGAAATAGTAGTAATCAGCATGTTTTAAAAAAACAAAGTGAACTTTTCTTCCTAGAGTGCCAGGGCACCACTGAAGGTTGAGTCAGTGTCACACAAATGCTTGGCTCTGGGGATTTC